>NC_133666.1:435935050-436253800 GCF_037893015.1 Macrotis lagotis
TAAAAGAAGAAAAATGAAAACAGTATGATTCAATCTACATTAAGATTCTATCAGGGGAGGCTAGGTGGTACAGTGGATAGAGCACCAGCCCTGGAGTCAGGAGTACCTGAGTTCAAATCCAGCCTCAGACACTTAATAATTACCTAGCTATGTGGCCTTGGGCAAGCCACTTAATTCCATTGCCTTGCAAAAAAACCAAAAACAATGATTCTATCAGTTCTCTGGATGAGGACAGTATTTTCCATCATGAGTCTTTTGGAATTGTTTTGGATCTTTGTGTTGTTGAGAATAGCTAAGTCATCCATATTTTATCCTCTCATAACACTGTTGTTACTGTGTACAATGTTATCCTGAGTCTATTTACTTCATTCTGCATCAACTCATGTAAGTCTTCCCAGGTTTTTCTGAAATCTACCTGCTCATGATTTTTTATAGAACAGTATTCCAATACATTCATATAACACAGTTTGTTCAGCCATTCTCCAATTGATGGACATCTCTTCAATTTCTAGTCCTTTGCCATCACCAAAAAAAAAAGAGCTGCCATAAATATTTTTGTATAAACAGATTCTTTTCGCTTTTTTGTGATTTCTTCAGTGAGTGGTAATATATCCAGATCAAAGAGCCTGCTCTTTGTGCCTGAGCAGTTTGATCACCCTTTCATCATAGTTCCAAATTCCTCCCCAGAATGAATAAATCAGCATTTATTAGACACTTACAATCTGCCAGGACTGTACTCTGAACTCTGGAGACACAATGATGTAAATGAAACTTACTAAATTCAAAGAGTTTATCATTTATTGGAAGAGACAACATAGACATTTATACAAAAATACAAAATAAACATGAAGTCATCTGGGATGGAGGGCATATTAATCTCTGAGAAGAGGAATCAGGAAAGGGCTTCATGTGGAAGATGGTAGTTAAATTGGGCTTTCAAGGAAACCAGGGTTTCCCAAAGGTGAATGAAGACAAGACTCAAAGAAGGGAGACGGAATGTCAAGGGTGAGACTTATTTGGCTGGACTATAGAGTGTATGAAAGGGAGAAATTCTTGTGATATTAGAAGTGTAGGTTGAAGCCATGTTTTTGAAGGGGGTTTAAAAGTCAGGGGAGTATAACATTTGATCCAAAAGAACCAATGGCATCTACCGAGTTGGAGGAAGAGGGGTTGACATAGTAAGACTCTGCTACAGGAAAACAGCTGTCTGGGGAAGTGAGAAGTGGGAAGCAGGGAAACCAATTAGAAGACAACTGCAGTAATCTAAGACAGATTGTGAGGCTATGGACTAGGCTGAAAGCTGTGTGAGTGGAAAAAAAAAAAGGAACTGCCATGAGAGAAGCTGTGGAATTTGAATTGACAAGATTGACAATACACTGCTTCCTCCAAAACCTCTCTCAAATTTCTTCAAACTTACATGAGAAAATGTATGCAGAATACTTAACAAACTTCAAAGTGCCATATAAATATTAACTATAATCATTATTATTAACTGTTATTCTTATAACTGTAGTCTCTATCTTTAGCGCAATCTCTTAATTATACATGAAGTACTCATGCATAGACTATACACAAAAAAGCATTTCATTATGGGTTTTTTTTTTGCCAGTTTTTGCCAGGATGTTTGCCAGTTTCTTCCTCCCTTTTCTTAACTGTATTTGGTATTTGTTCAGAAAATGCCAATTAATTTTAATAGGAGTATGCAAACTATGATCAGAAAGGTAAATCCACTACAAGTAGAAAAGCATGAAACATTCAAACACTGGTGATGATGTTGGCAATAAAAAGGCAGCATTTATTTATCTATTTATTTATTTATTTGTTTGTTTGTTTGTTTGTTTATTTATTTATGTTTGTTTATTTTAGGTTTTTTCAAGGCAAATGGGGTTAAGTGGCTTGCCCAAGGCCACACAGCTAAATAATTATTAAGTGTCTGAGACCTGATTTGGACCCAGGTACTCCTGACTCCAGGGCCGGTGCTTTATCCAGTGCGCCACCTAGCAGCCCCAAAACGGCAGCATTTATAAAGCCACTATTATTACGTAAAACACGATGGTAAGCACTTTAAAATTATTTTTTCACCCCCCCCCCCCCCCCCCCCCGCTTTGAGGTGGATACGGTGAAGTGCTTTGGTGCACGGTCATATGGATAGCCAGGAGTCTGAGGCTGAATTTGACCCCAGATCTTCCTGACTACAGGTCTTACATTCAATCTACTTTGCCACCTAACTGCCTCTGAGAATTATTAACTATCCAATGTGGATAATTAATAATCATTCATTGCTAAGGAGATTCTACACCGCTACCATCTCCATTAACAAGGACAGTTAAAAGTTAATTATACTAAGATTTAGATTTTAAAAGGAAATTGGAAACTTTTGAATCCAACTACCTTAATTTAGAAATGAATAAAATGGAACCTAGAGAGGTTAATAAATTTGTCCAAATTTCATATATAAAAGAGAAGAAAATGGACTTAAACTAAGGTCTTCCAATTCTAGTGCTTTTTTCATTATGTTGTATTATATTATTTGTATACATTTGTGCACTGTAGGTTCTTGGTCAAAAATCCGTAGTGGAATTTAAGGTTCTTTTGTATAAGAGCAATCATGTCGAGCCTCACTCACCAATTATTTCTAATTGTCTGCTACTGTGAGATGCACCTCTGCCTATCGAATAAGGACTGGTAGGGAAGTAAGAAAGCAAGCCCATATATGTGCTAGTCACTGTATTAAATACTTTACAAATAGTATCTTGATTTTCACAACGAATCCCATTATTCCCATTTTACAGTACATGAAACTGAAGCAGAGAGAGGTTAAGTGAATTGTGGGGGGGAGGTTCACACAGCTGGGAAGTATCTGGGGGTGAATCTGAATTTGGGTATTCTTGACTCATGGCCCAGAAAACCACCAAACTTCCCCAATACATTGATTAACCCAGTGTCTTATTGAATGAATATTGAATCATATTGGCTATGCTTCTAAACATCATAACTACTTTGAAATTTCACCAAAACCATAATAGTAATCCTCTCAACAAATGCTAACAAGCTACCATTAAATTCAGTTCACACATAATTACTGGATAACATCCATGAGGAAAGTCAGAAGATAGAGTTTATGTGCATGGAAACTAAATTTTGGAAAAACTTCACACCCTCATTCTCCAAGAACAAGATTTCTTTGTGTCTTCAGAATTACAGTTCTCCATCAAGTCCCAGGTCATCCAGCAATCTCCAAACAGACGCATTTCCTAACCACAAGGACTTACTCAGTGAACAGTAAACAATAATGCTCTCACTTCTCCATTCCACATTTTTTTTTTTTTGCCTTTCACCCAGTCTAAAACATTCTTAGGGCAAAGCCACAATAATTCTAAACATGAAATGGAAATCTGAAACCAACTCTTAAAAAAAATTCTAAACAAGTCTAACCAAACAATTTAAATGTTCATCCACAATCCCAAGAGATATGAGCAACTAAACCCTAACTTGTCCTCTTCCAACCATAGACAAATTCTGCTAGGTCAGAGTTATCCTAATTGGGCTTACCACATTCTGATAAATTGACCAGTACATTCCAGTATAAAGGTAAATTATCAATGGAAGTAGACTTTTTAAAGAAATTTATAAGTTATCCAAAAATAGTGTGAAAATTCTAAGAACATAAGACACATATAACATTAGTCTTTAAGGAAAATTAGTAGTCAAAAAATGATACTGCATTATGTACTTTAAAAGAGGAGGCTCTTTACAGCTTTTATTTATTCAGTCAGATAGGGTTGATCAACAGGGCCTCAACTGTGATTATACAGTCTGTTTTTCAATGTGTATTACTTCCTTATTCCTCATTGCTTATGGAAGCATGACAGACCAAACACTAAACTACGAATAGATTTTTTTTCATTGTGTACTTATGTTCGATATTTTTGGCTCAAAGGAAGGCTTTGACAAAATGTATTTCAAATTAAAAGGAAGAATAAGAAGATGAGAATAGATTTTAAGCTAAAAACTGGTAAGAAAGAGTGCAATGAGTTCATGAATTTGTCAATGGTTTTGAAAAGTAAATGTATTAGAAAATTATATCTACCAAAAAAGAAAAGAAATTATTTTAGTATTCTAGAAACTAATATTAAGCTATAATGTCCCTAAAGCTTTTAGATGTGCTCTCTATAACCTATCTCAATAAATCACTATTTTATTAAATACCTACTATATGTAAGGCATTAAGCAAAATAAAAGGAGCTCACAGTCTAAAGGAGGAAGATAACATGTAAACAATTATGCAAAACCAGTTAAGTTTCTATTTTTGTTATTGCTGTTCAGTTGTGTCTGACTCTTTGTGATCCCAGGAACCATAATGTCCATGGAGGTTCCCTTGGGAAAAATACTGGAGTGGTGTGTCATTTCCTTCACTACTGGATTAAGTAAATAGAGATTAAATGACTTGCCCAGGGTCACACAGCTAGTAAGAATCTGAGGCTGGATTTGAACTCTTCCTGACTACAAGCCCAGCACTCTTTCCATTGTGCTATCTCAGTGTCTCATATAAAATATAGACAAGATAAACTGGAAATAATCAACATAAGGAAGCCATTAGAATTAAAGGGGAGGGAGGAAAGGTATCTTCTTCTTTTTGTTTTTTGCAAGGCAAATGGGGTTAAGTGGCTTGCCCAAGGCCACACAGCTAGGTAATTATTATTAAGTGTCTGAGACTGGATTTGAACCCAGGTACTCCTGACTCCAAGGCCAGTGCTTTATCCACTATGCCACCTAGCTGCCCTGGGAAGGTATCTTCTAAGTGGAATTTTATTTGGGCCTTGAAGACACCCAGTAAAGCCTAGAGGTAAAATTACACATTTTAAATTCCTTAAAACTCACAGAATTACATAAAAATTGATACCACACAAAAGAATCTCTACATCACAGTAAGCATTCCGTCTGGTTTTATTTATTAAGTGCTCTTAAAAAGTATTCATGAGAGTTGGGTCTAAATAATCTTATACTGTCCATTTTGTTTACAATAACTAGAAGTTCCACATTTTCTCCTATATAAATAAACATTTAGCTAGACTCATATGACACTATTTGAAATGCTGTCAGTTTCTGATGAGGTGTCTGAGGTAGATAACATTGGAGAAGTATCTAGTTAAACCCCATTTATTTTATATATCAGGATACTTACCCCTAGAAAGGGGATATAACTTGCCCAATATCACTTAGTAAGTTACTATCACTTAAATAAATCATTAGGGGGTGGAGCTCTATCAACTACTCAACTGTATGCTTCAATGAAACAAGGAATAGAATTTCTACTATAATGTAGAAATTAGACAATTTAACACTTAATTTTCACGCCTATATCTTTCAATCCAAACAATAAAAATGCTATTGCCTTTTTTTCCCTAAAACTCTTTCCTATATATTTCTCTGAATAAAAGTTTTCTCATCAATCAAATAAAATTCTAACATTTGATGAAACTAAAAAAACTATATGTGGGCAAGTAGGTGACATGGGATAGAGTACTGGGCGTGAAGTTGGGAAGACTCATCTTCTTGAGTTTAAATCCAGCCCCAGATACTTACTGGTTGTGTGAAATCTGGGAAAGTCACTTAATCCTGTTTGTCTCAGTTTCCTTATCTGTAAAATGTGATAGAGAAGGAAATGGTAAACCATGCCAGTATCTTTGCCATGAAAACACCAAATGGGGCTATGAAGAGTCAGACATAATTGAAAAATGATTGAACAAAAAGGTTCTATATGTATAAATAAAAGAAAAAAAGTTCCTTGAATGTAAAGTTAGAAATATTAAGGTAACAATAATAATAGTTAGCTTTTATATAGTGTTTTAAGGCTTGTAAAAACACTTTAAATTTTTCTCAATTTTATCCTCAAGGTAGGTGCTATACTTTTTATTCCCATTCTACATATGAAAAACTAAATCAAGAGGGTAAGTGACCTAAGTTTCTAAGGCTAGATTTGAACTCATATTTCCCCTAACTTCAGGTCCACCAGCTACCTGCCAAGAGAGAGGCTTAAGCTTGGACAAATGGTTTAAAGAATTGCCATTTCTGCAATAACAATTATAAGATGAGAAAGACAGAAATCTTTATATTGTGGAATTTGTAATGTAGTATTATATTTTAAGGTTATACTTTTTGTGACATTCTGGTTTTTTTTTTTTAGTCTTTGCAAGGCAATGGGGTTAAGTGGCTTGCCCAAGGCCACACAGCTAGGTAATTATTAAGTGTCTGAAGCCAGATTTGAACTCAGGTACTCCTGATTCCAGGGCTGGTACAGTTGAGAAACTTAGACAAACAGGATTAAGGACTTAGCCAAGATCATACAGTTAGCAAATATCTGAGACCAGATTTGAATTCAGGAAGATGAGTCTTCCCAACTTCATGTTCAGCACACTTCTATCTAATGTGCTACTTAGCTGAGCTGATTTGATATTTATATGCCATTAATATTTTGGATTATAGTTTATCATCACTATGCAGCTGGCTCTCAGATTTCTCTTGCCCTAACCCCTATCCTGACCTCCAGTCTTACATCTCCAATTGCTGACTTGGTGTCTCACACTGGATGCCCCATAGCCATCTTAAACTCAACATGTTTAAAACTGAACTCATTATCTTTCCCTCAAAATGTTCCCCTCTTTTTAATTTCTTTATTGTTGTATTAGGTACCTTCATTCTCCCACTCACTGAAGTTCATACCCCAGTTGTCACTCTTAACTCTTCTCTCCCTTAACCCAATCTTTTGTTAATTCTGTGTTTTCCACCTATACAAAACACACAGACACAGACACACATACACACACCCCAAACCCTACCCTTCCTGCTACTCATCACTGCATTATTACAATTGCCTACTAGTTAGACACCCTACCTTAAGTTTCTCGTTCATTTACTATTCAGCTATCAAACTGATCTTCCTAAAATACAGTTCTGCCCATATCATTACCTATTCAATAAATTCTAGTAGCACCAGGATCAAATATAAAATCCTATATTTGACTTTTAAAGCCCTTCATATTCTAGCCTCTTCCTAATTTTCCTATCTCCTTATACATCTCTCTCTTCTACCTTCTATGTATTCCAATGACATTGGTCTCTCTCACCTTCAAAAAGTACATTTTTACTGGCTGTCTCCCTGCCTCAAACAATGTTCCTCCCCATCATGTCTGAGCTTCCTTGGTTTCTGTTCAGTCCCTCACCGTCTGCAAGAAATCTTTCTTAGTCCTCCTTAATCTTAGCTTCTCTCTGACCCTGCACCCAATTTATCCTTTCCAGATCTTGTTTGGACAAGATTGTTTGCATCTTTTCTCCCTCATTAGACAATGAACTACTTAAGAGCAGGGATTATTGCTGTTGTTGTTATTGTTATTATTATCATTTGGCCTCTCTTTGTGTTAGGAGTGCTTACCATAATTCCTGGCAAATATTAGGTTCTCAATAAATACTACTTGAGGGACAGACTGATTTTATTAGTAGCAACAACATAGAAAACATTATGGTTTCTTCTTTACTTCCATGATTTTAAATAGTCTGTTGCATTTTCAAATATGATTTTATTTTTAAATTCAGTGAAAATTTTTTTTTCCCAGTGAAATACTGTCACTGAAGTGTTTGTTCACAGACAGTTTAATAATGTGTTGATGACGTATTAGACCTCGGACACCATGACCTCTAAGGTCCTTCCAAATTTAAGATTCATTGAAATGACTTTTCCTAGCTAATAATGGAACTTGCTGGATGCACATATACTGCTTCTAACCAGACTTAGTCCATAAAGGCAAGGACCCCAATCTAAACTTTATCTTTCCCAGGGTCTAGCACAGTGGTTCTAACTGATGGAACAATTGGAGTCAAATTTGGAACCAGAGACCCACAGTCTGGTTGTCGTATTTTTTGGGGGAGGAAGGAGGGAGTTGGCACAGCAATAGGGTTAAGTGAGTTGCCCAAGGTCAAACGGCTAGGTAATTATTAAGTATCCGAGGCCAGTTTTGAACTCAGGTCCTCTTGACTCCAGGGCCAATGCTCTATCCATTGTGCTACCTAGCTGCCCCAGTAGACTTATTTGAATACAAATTATGCAAACACAAAACAGGTTAAATTCCTTCAGTGCACTCTCCTGACTTGGAAATGTCAAAAGAATCAAGATTGGCCTTGAATTGTGAAAGCAGCTTCCTCAAAAAGAAATTATGCGGGGTGGCTAGGTGGCACAGTGGATAAAGCACCGGCCCTGGAGTCAGGAGTACCTGGGTTCAAATCTGGTCTCAGACACTTAATAATTACCTAGCTGTGTGGCCTTGGGCAAGCCACTTAATCCCATTTGCCCTACAAAAACCTAAAAAAAAAAAAAAAAAGAAATTATGCATAAAATCTTATAATTTCTTGTTTAAAGGGAAAAATATGAACTGAAAAATAAGTAACAATTAGTTTGGTGGAAAAATTGTTGTTCATTCATTTATATCTAACTTCCAATATGGGATTTTCTTGGCAACAAGATTGGAATGGTTTGCCATTTTCTTCTCCAACAGATCTACTTTGTCACACAATCAGAGATTAAGTGATTTACCCAGTCACACAGCTACAAATTATCTGAGGCTGCATTTGAACTCAGGTCTTCTTGACTCTAGGCCCAATGTTCTATCCACTGAGCCACTAGCTGCCTCAGAAAGATTAAGATATAATTAATTCAATTCAATAACCCTCTAATAAGCACGATATTGGAGAGAGCACTGGCCTTGGAGTCAGGAGGACAGAAGTTCGAATCCAGCCTCAGGCATTTAATGTGTGACCTTGGGCAATTTACTTAACCCTGATTGCCTTGCTACCAATTGTCCTGATTCCTATCTCACCACTAGAACCAGAAGGCTCTGGAACAGAGAGTAAGGCTGGTACAAAGCACCCCCTCACTCAAATCCAATGCATGTGCTTGTCATACCATCATTCCCTTTATATATATTTTAACATTATGGCAAGATGCCAGACTAACAGTGAACTATGTTGGTAGGAGAAATGATAAATAATTTAGGAAGCCAATGAAAACTGTGCCTCACCAATGACAATAAACTTTTTGAAGGACAAAAGCAAAATTTTCAACATATAGATAACGTGTCATTAACAGTGCCTGAATTTAGCCCCATAAATAAAAATTTTTGCCAAACCACATACTGACTCCCTCAAGAAGCAAGTTTTTTTCTCATATGGTTGATCCTATTATGGTAACTTTAAAATCTCACTTCTGGAAAAATTTTTAAAAGTATAAAGGAAAAATTATTTCAAACCTTAAGGCTAAAAAAAAAAGATCACCAATTGTTGTTACACTATTGTACCAGCTTTCAAAATTATCCATAGTGTGGACAGACAGTGAAAGCCTGGATAAATGAAATACACAGTTGATCCAAAAGAATTGTACAATAGCATCAAACTCCTCACCCTTGAGGTCTTACTCTTAATACTAAGAGTAAATGAGAAAACAGACAGACTTAGAAATAGAAGGAAACCTAGAGATTGGTATGTGACCTTCTCTCACATACTCTACAAAACATTTTCTGGAGGTGTTAACAAGGATTTAAATGGCTAACATGAAGGGGAAAAGTAAAGAGAAGGAGAAGCAAGAGAGTTAGATGACCCTATAAAATGGACTATTTAGCCCCATGAATAATCAAGAATTGGCTATTATATCACCCTTAATCTAGTTGTTGAAGGTCTCTAATTATTCCCATTAAAAATATGAAATGCTTTGATAGTCAAATTACCTCTAAGGATGAACTCCTCACACTTCTGATAATTTACTATAAAAAAAAGGTCAATTAGAATCACAAATATCCAGGATATGAAGTCATAGCCTTATTTTCTATAGGCCTAATATTATATTCTTATGGGATGATCTGCTTTCTGACTTTACTGATTCAGATGATCATATATTAACAGTTAATATGACCTCTTCTCCTCCAAAGTCACCAAGCACTAAATTAAATACAATTGGATGAATTGAGACTTGGGTATTATGGAGAATAAATCTATGCTTGAATCCGGTAATTGGTTTTCTGGCTTTATTGGTCAGAGAGAAGCTGGAAGTGTTCCAGAGGCAGCACATTTGACCCCAGGGAAAAGAGGAAGCAAGAAGAGGAACTAAACTAAACCTTCTTCTGCCAAAACAGCACTGAAAAACTCCAAAGAAGTTATAATCAGCCTTCCCTTAACGGGAACAAAGGATGTATTAGATAAGTCAGAAGGGCCTGAAGACAACTGCAGTAATAAATACAAAATGGTTGTTTTTATAAGCAAAATAAAAGGGGGGGGAAGATTTTAAACTAGAATTTTAACTGTTCTTCCTCATCCCTTATTCCATTCTCCCATCTTACATCCAAACTATTTAGCAGTCTGAGCTTCTTTTAAAAGGGGAAAAATTATAGTTCACAACAAAACAAAAGATTATAATAGAAGTTCAGGCATTAATGTAGCAAAGAAACAATCTCTCTTTTTTTTTCTTTATTTGGAAATAAAACACAGATGGTCAGAGGTGAAGTTGTCCACATCAGGGAGGTCCAAACTCCACCCTCGGTGCTGCTTTAACAGTCATTTTGCAAGGAAACAAACTACTGTTTTATTATTTACCGAAGCAAGCTAGTTAGTTAATGATCAGCATGACATTCTCCACTCCTAGTTACCCTTTAATTCAAACTAAAAAAACACTGCATCAGGAAAATTGGTATGGACATTTTTAGATCCTCCATTTTTAGAGGAATTATTTAACTCTGAGCTTTCCTTCTCCCTCACCCCTCAAATCTATGCAGAAAACTAGGATCACCAGAGCATGGCTTCTCCCACTCCATTCACTGAAGGGGTAACTTTAGAACAAGACTATTGCCGGCAAATCAAAGCAGCTCAGAAGAGTTCTCTGGCATCTGCTGTGAAACTAGGCATGAGGCCAAACAAATCCTGATTCCCTGAAAAGTCCTGCAGGGGAATTCAAGCTTTGCAATCCTGAACTACAGGGAAAAATCACCACTCCCCACAAAGGATTCAAACAGTTGGATATATTTTGTATCCACACAGACACTCACATTTTCAAAGATAGACAGAGAGATATTGTTGTTCAGTCATTTTCAGTCATGTCTGACTCTTGGTGACCCCATTTGGGATTTTCTTGGCAAAGACATGGGAGCGGTTTGCCATTTCCTTCTCCAGCTCATTTTATAGATGAGGAAACTGAGGCAAATGGAGTTGAATGACTTGTCACAGTTATAGGAATAGATATGTCTTTGTGCATATATAGAAATATATTTGGAAATACATATATGTGTGCAAATAATGAAATATATTTGTTTTGAGTAAAACTATAGAAGCATTTATATATTTCAATCACTGGATTCTGCAAATATTATTTCATTTTTTTCCTCATAACAATCCTGAGAGGTAAGTTCTATTATTATTCCCATTTTTATAAAAGAGGGAACTGAGACTAATTGTGGTTGTGACTTGCCCATAGACACACAGCTGGTAGGTATCTGAGGGCTGCATCTGAACTCAGATCTTCCTACTCCTGGCCCAGGGCTCCATCCATTGCACCATCCAGCTGCTGTTACACTATTCTTCCTTTAAAAAGTTGCAAAAGCTGCCAGTATATACCCCAAATAATTTGAAGATGCAAGAAGGTCCAAGATCTCACCATAGCCCACCCTATGCACTTAAGCTAAAGAAGCTTCTGCTTGGTCCTACACATAAGATGTCAACATCTGAATCCCTAATCTAAGCAATAGCACATTCTAGGATGGAACTAAGGGTGTCTTGTCCCTTTGGTTAACTGCCTAACTTCCTATTAAATGACAGTGTGGCTAATAAAGGGTCTTATCACTCATTCAAAAGAGAGTGATTGAGCACCTACAATATGCAAATGACTGCTGCATCAATAACTCCATCTTCATCTTTCTGCTGTGCTCCCACAATTTTCCAAGACAATAGTCAAATTATTTCCTCCATAAAGGCTGCCCTGACTTCCCAAGTCAGAAATTATTTTTCCTTCTTCACAGTTATTGGCACTTTTTAGCTCTTACATATTCACTCTCATAAAATTCTTGTTGTTGTATGTCTCTGAAGCCTACACAGTTTGCCAGCACCAATCCAGGAAACTGAATCACTTCCATTTGAACTGTCTTAGGAAGAATCTAAAGATCACCTGGCAGGTTAAGATACCAAAGACTGAGTTCCTTTCTCAAACTAAATTGCCAAGCACTTAAACTCTACTACAGAGAGCACAAGTCTGATGGGTTGGGCACATTGTTTGAATGCCAAATGTATGCTTGCAAAAAACCAAAACAAAACTATTTTATGGAAAACTCACAAATGGTAAGTGTGAGTCAGAAAAGGCTGTACAAGAACACTCCCAAGGTCTCTCTTAAAAACTCTGGAACTGATTGTGTGTCAAGAGACACTGGCTAGTCCCACAATGGTGTGCCCTCATCAGAGAAGGTATTATGCCGCATGAGCAAAAGAGAATTGAAGTAGCTCAGAAAAGCAAAAAACAAAATACACTAGAAAAACAAATACAGAGAATCCATCCTTAATGTTCATGTGGTCTATTGTGCCCAACCTGTGAAAGGGCATTCCGAGCTCATACTGATCTCATCAGTCACAATCAGACACACTGTAACTTGATATTAACAGAGTGGTATCATTTTGGTTGTCTTTGAGAACAAAGGACAACCAACTACCAAGTTCTATCTTTTATCAGGCAATTTCTATAGTAGTTCATAAACCTTAGATTATAAGCTTCCTGAGGACAAGTATTATCTAATGTCTCTAAGTAGATCACAAAGTAGGTGAAGAATGGATGTTTACAAAATAAATGTGTCAACTTTTCCATTGTTTACCTAAAAGGATACATTTTAATATATGAGTTTCATAGGAAAAAAAGAGTTGATTTCATGGATTATGGTAGATTTTTCCATTTCTCTTGTCAAGAATGCCATTAAGTTAAAAAAAAAAAAACCCTTCCTGAATCACAGAAATTAAGAGCAGGAAAGCACCACAGTGGTCTTCTAGTCCATACACAAAATGAATGTCCACTATAAAATATTCCAAAAATGATCATCCAGACTATGTTTAAAACCCTGGAAGGAATACTCTACTAGGTCTCAATACATCCCCATTCTGGGCCAGCTCTGTTTGATACAATTTGACTTCTTTTATCAAGTTTTTATATCAATCCTTTTTAGAAGTAATTTTATTAAATTCCTTTTATGAGTTTTTTTTGTTGTTTATTCCTCTATTTGCTTCTAAGAAATAAATCCTTTTTCTTTGCATTTTTCTCTGTTATTTCTCTGTTCAAAATGTTTTTAGCTATCCTTTGAGCCTCTAAACTACACTTTTATCATCTAAAACAAAAGAAATGATGGAAGCATCTTTAATAAACTATAACATAATTTACTAAAAGAAAAGAAATTTACTAAAAGGAAAAGTGAAAACTCATGTTTTTAAAAGTAGTCATAGAGGAACTTTTATTTATTTTGTTTTTTAGCATTAATTCTAAAAACAACAAAAAAGAACAATAAAAATAGTCATTTGCTACTGAAAACAAACAAGTAACATTAGAAAACAAAAAGCATTAGAAAAAGTCTAAATTAATTTAAAGAGAATACTATATGGCAAAACTAAGTTGAATTAAGGGGTCTTGTCAAGTCAGTCCTATGCTTTTTATTCTCAACTCTAAGATACCTTTTTACTCCCCAAATGCTTGAACTCTAAAATATTTTTAAAATTAGAGATAAGAAGAGGGATTAGACCTTTGAGTTCACTAAAATGAGTAATTCCCAGACAAGGAAATTCCCTATACTACCATAGATCAGTATTGTTCTATAATTTTTAGTTTGAAAAAGTTACATAGGAGATTAGAGGTTAAGTGACTTGTCCAGAGTCACAAAGAATGAGAAGTGGAACATAAATCAGGTCTTCTTTGCCCTGAGACCAGGTTTCTAATCACTATGATGCTGTCTCTAATATGATCAAGAGAGAGGAAAGCAAAAGGTGTGTGTGTGTGTGTGTGTGTGTGTGTATGCGATACTTTTTTCCTCAGGAATATATATTTTATTTGTAAACATAAGTTATATATAATATTTAGATAGATTAATATATATATATAAATGTGTATTTAGGTTTCTAGATTAATATATATGAATGTGTATTTATGTTTCTTATATGTTATACTATCACATAAGAGAATATTTATTCATCTTAAATCTATAAAGAGTATCTACATGTAATATTGGAGACATTTTATATATGCATATCTCATACATATATACATAGAGACAAATATAAAAATTCCTAAAGACTATCTCACTGCATTTCTACATTAATTTATAAATTTATTTTGAATAGTATACAAAAATGTTTTTGTTTATCAAAGACATGAGAAATATAAATACATAGTAAGTTATCTTCACTGAGTGGTTTATTAAAAAACTTATTGCTTCAGTTGAAACTCCATTATCTAAACTACTTTCTTATGGCCCTGACAAAAGCATTCCAATACTACTGAGACGACGGTAAAGGAAGGAAAATGGAATAAGCATTTTAGATATTATGTATTACATATTAGGTCCTTTGCTCAGCCTTCCCTTGCCTTTTTTTCTTTTCTTGAAATATTTTAACAAATATTTTCTCATTGGATCCTCACAACAAATGTGTGAGAGATGTCATTATTAATTCTATTTTACAGATAAGAAAACAGAGGTTCAGGAAACTGTCAAGCGTCATTCAGCTAGGAACCATCTGAATCCACACTTGAACTCAGGTATTCTTGACTCCAGACCTAGTCCTCTATGTACTGCACCATCTACCTAAGCAAAGATTTCTAGTTGTCAATCTTGTTTTGAGTCCAAAAGTGCAAAATTTAATTCAATAGATAGTATTTTAAAATTCTCAAGGATAAAATTCAATATGTAACAGAGAAACAAATCAAAATCTTCCAAAACCAACACTAACCCATCTTTGTCTTTTAACACTACTTCTTGAAATAAATGTGTTTATATTTGTATATATTTCTGTACATGTAAATAGAAATAAGCATATATTACTCATCTAATTTGAATCTTTATATTATATATTGTATTATTTAAATTAATAGTTTCCTTTTTAATTCTATGCATAATACTTTATCCATTTAAAAATATTATTCTGAGAATGGGTCGCTAAGCTTTACCAAATGCAAAAAGTTAAGAATTCTTGTCCTGAAAAGAATCTCTATTCTATTAGTAGTTGAGTGAGAAAAGAAAAACGAAAAAGAAAATCAATGAGACAAGTCTTAATATTTTAGGAATTGATATTGCAGCTTATTCATTTTTGTTTAGGAACAAACATACCCTGTGTAAAGTATATATTATAGTTATTATCCCCATTTTATAATAGGAAACTGATGTTTGAGAAATTTTAAGAGACTTGCCTATGGTCACATAGCTGTAAGCATCAGAGATGGGTCTGCATTCAAGTTTTCCTGACTTTAAATCCAGCACTCTCATCATTATACCACAATGTTCCTTTACAGCTTAGAAAAGAACTCTCATTTATAAAAAGCTTCAAGGTTTATAAAATAAACCTTGGCAGAAAGGTGATGCAGTGGATAGAGCACTAACCTGGAGTAAAGAGGACATGAGTTTAAATCCAGCCTCAGACACTTGACTCTAACAAGTTGTGTGGCCTTAGGCAAGTCACTTAATCCTGACTGCCTCCAATCCAGGTCCATCTCCAATCATCCTGATTCATATCAGATCACTAGACCCAGATGACTCTGAGGAGAAAGTAAGACTAGCACAGCACCCCCTCACTCAAATCTAAATCAGTACTTGTCATGGCATCACCTCCCTGATGGCAGGTCCTCTTGGAGATTAAAGGACAAACGTTACTTTAAGCTTTTTACAGATATAATCTCATTGCCCCCCCCTCCATCACAACCCTGGAAGGTAGGTGCCCCATTTTACAGATGAGGAATATCAACCTGACAAATGAGAATTGGGAACTAGCCAGGGCAATGATAATAATATGTTAGAGCATTAAGTCCTGGTGCCATTCTATGCCTTTCCTTCTGTCCTGGAAACCTTCACACAATACTCAATATACCACCTGTCTACTGTCAAACATTAAAAAGAAAGATTAATAACTAACTCTCGTTAAATCATCCTAACAAGTTTACCAGGGAAACCTATGAAAAATACAAAACTTAGAACAAGTTACAAAAATCAGCCAGCGGTGCCTATGATTCAATAGCATAGGCAGTGTTGACTAGAAAATTGGAAAGAAAATTTTACATCTGTGATGATCACGACTCCATCATTTTATCTCCTTGCATCATATCTGGCAATTTTTTCAGGCTGGCAAGCCTAAGATCTGAGGGGATCAGAAAACCAGAGCAGGCATTTGGTTCCAGAGTTTGGTGCCCAGTTTTCCTTCTGGAAAAATTACAAAACAAAAAACAAAACAAAAACCCCCAACAACTCACAAAGCAACAATGTGCAATAAAATGTGGCACCAAAAGAATTAGAGAGGTGATGAATATAATTTTGTAAAAGTTATGGTGGGGAAACAATTACTTAAAGAAAAAGAACATAAGGAAATTAAATTTGAGGAAAAGAATAGAATGAAGGATAGCTAAAATCCTGAGTTATTTTTCTGGAAGCTTGGGTTTTGTTAAAAGTCTATTTTAGATTAATAATTGGCAGTTACTCTGACAATCCCTAGGCTGAAGTGAATACTTTTACTGAGGAGAATCAGACAGTTTTAATCCAAAGAGGAATCTGAGTAGGTCACCCTCAGTGTAAGAGAACTATCTGCAGTCTGGACAACTTTGAAAAGTATTTGGGGATTTTTCTACATAAGAGAGTCCTAGACTATATACCTACAAATAAATCTTGGGATATTTTTGAATGGCAGAACAATGAGAACGTAAATGTGTAAGGACACATGCTAAAAGAGAGATCTCAAGCATCTCAATACCAGGAAAGTCCCATAGCATCATATTTTGAAATACCTACATTTTTTTTTAGAGACTGTTTTTGTATATCTGGGGCCTTGTCAATTCTGAGCTAAATTTAGCTTGAAGAAATATTTGGTATGCATTTAAAATACATCTGCTTTGGAGACCCTTACAGAAAAACTCAAATATTCCCAAAGAAAAAGATTGCATGCAGCCACAAAAAGTTTTTAACCCAGAATCCTTTGTTAGTCTATGAAAAAATTTCAAGGTCTGTAAACTTGTTTAGGAAATATATATCAATATAAATATATTATATATATACATATATATCATACTTATAATTAGTCTCCTTTGTAATCCTATGGCTCATATATCATATATTTAAAAGCATTAATCTGAGAAGGGGTCCCTAGGTTTCAATAGACTCACAGGGGTCTATGAAACAAAAAGCTAAGAACTCTTGTCCTGAAAAGAAATGCTATTAGCAGTCTGAGTTAAAAAAAAAAAAAGAAAGATAAGCCTTCTTAGGACTGTAGGATATGATATTGTAGTTTATTGTTTTTCATTTAAGAACATACATGGCTATTTTTAGTTTATGATTCTTGATATCCAAAGCATTGTGAAAATACTTGTCCCAGCTGTTCCTGAACAGATGCCAAAGAATAAAGAACTGAGAAGCACAACCAATACTAATATACTCAAACCTTAATTCATACCTCAACCCTAAGATTTTTTCACTTCTTTGGTCTGGATTTGACATCATACAAATACAATCAAGTGAAAAATCATTGGAGATACCATCAAGATACTTGTTATATCTTAAAACGATTGAGTATCTGTCTTGAAAATTATTCCCTCCACCCCATCTCCCCCTGCCACACACCCAATTTAGCTTCCCCACCACCACCCTGTCAGAAAACAAGGAAGAAAGAAATGAAATGGTTTCTCAATAGATAGTAATGAAATATTGTCATGGAAAATAAGCTAAAAAAATCTGGGAAGCAGGTGGGGCTGGTTCCAAAGTGTCTGACAAAACAAGGTGTGACTTTGTTATGGCCCCAGAGGAACAGAAGACACAGGAGAATGGGCTTTGATTATTAGGAGTGCATCTAAGTGTTAGAAATGGAGGGTTGGGGGTGGGGTGGGGATGAGGTGGAAGGTGGAGAAGAATCTTGAAAAAAATGATTAAAAATTAGAAAGGAAACAAATTGGCATCCAAGGAACAAAACTATTCAGACATCTTTTTTTTTTAAGGTAGAAAATGTTGCTGAAGAAAGGTCACTTGTGTATTATATTACATTAATTGAATATGTGTTCTTTTTCATTACAAGAGAATAGAATAATTTCAAAAAGATGAAAAAAGACCAAAGAAAAAAACAACAACAAACCATCCCTCCCATCAAGGGATTACAACACACAACAAATGGCTTAATTTTGTAAACCATAATGTCTCATGCTCTGCAGGACATAAATAAGGAAAAATTGGGTGGGACAAGTTCACTTCACAAGAATATCCACAACAACCAAAAAAAAAAAAAAGGTGTGGTTCATAAAATACTTGGTTTCTAAAATCTTCTTGTAAGCTTGTTAGAAAAAAGAGTAGGCTGGGACTAGATACATTTATGTATTCAATGATATTATTCCAGGACTGCAGTGAAGAAAAGACATTTCTGCATCGTAAAGATTAGAGAGTATGAGGATGGTTAAAAAAAAAAGACAGCTTTATATTGTATCGGAACTATCATTTCATGTGACAATGAAACAAGATGCAGAGGTAGGTATTTGTGACCTTAATTGAGTTATTTGGTTATGTTGGAATAGATCACTAAAAGTCAAAATGGCAGAAACAAGGATCTTGAGTGTGGGGTATGTGTACATATGTGAACTATGCAATTAGTAGTTAATTAATATTTATTAATAAGGAGTAGAACATTATTTTTTCAAACCATAATTTTAGTATACATTATTGGAGAAAATATACAGAAATGCTTTTTTCTTGATTTTCATTTTCTGTTTTTGAAATCATGACCCTTTCAACAAACTACAAAGTAATAAATATATATTAAAGAAATAATATTTCAGCTTAATATATCATCATAGCCAAACATGTACCCATTTTAAATGTCTGAGATTTTAGTGGATTTGGTTTTCCAACAATTATCATTATCCAGTCTCCCAGGAACTCTTGGCCTGCTTGCTATTCCCTGAATGCTGCATTCCATATCCTGACTCTTTGCCTCTGAAGCCTCTATTCCCTAACTCCCCATAGAAAAATGCTCTCTCCTCTCCAGAGAATATGCTCCCTCTTCTTGCTTTCCCTTTACCCATTCTCTTTTCCTGGATTCTTTCAGTCTCAGACACCCATTAGGGCAGACAGCCCTCTCCCCCATTACTTTAATTTCAACCCTCTTTCATGACATTATCATATATTCACATTTGTTATCAGTTGTTTTATATAAGTATAACCTCTTTCTTCAACCAAGTGGTTAACTCTATGAAGTACATCTATTTCTCTTGTATTCCTCATACTGTCCAATAAGTTGAGTGAGGAGCAAGCTGTGGTCACTCAATAATAGTTGAGGATTGGTACAATAGCTTTATTTGACTATTATGCATTTGAGAATTATGTTGCATTCCATGCCTACTATAATAATTCAACCCATTCCCATTTTGGTTATACTATTTGCAAGGGATTTGGTTGATAAACATTTAAGCAAACCAGTGTTTGGAGGGAAATTACTTATAATAAATGCACCCAGTTAAACAATAGGCCTTTTCTTACTGAACACTTATACTCAAAGCTACAAGACTGGAAATTTCTGTCGGGACCGGAACACATAAAAATAATCACAGAAGATTAGTAATGTCCAATGTAACTAAGAAAAGACCTGCCTCCTCCCAAATAAGGCAAATTTTGCTTGTTTTTTTTGGAATATCACAATGAAATGATAAAGATTTATGCAGCCATTATTTGTAACCTGGCCAGAGATTTGTTTTGATAGCACCTTGAAGAATTCTCGAATTTCATAATTAGAAGACCCTTCAGAGATCTTCTAGTCATCCCAATTTTCTATATAATTCTGAATTCAGCATTTACCAAATATAGTTACTATTTCTATATAAAAAGATAGAACAGCCTGGAGTCTTGCTGATCTGATCAAATGGGTTTTTAGTTAAAAAGGAATGAAGAAGAAATTATCTCTCCTATTTTTGCTAAGTCAGATATCCCAGAAAGTAGAATATATAACATAGGGGAAAATAAGAATATCTGTGGAGAAACAGGATTTTGTATATAAAAGTCTTAGTAATTAAAGATAGCTGTCCACATAGATGTACAATGATGAGTAATAAAAAAAAAAAGAAAATGAGATGTCTCTAAGACTTGATTTACCATGACTAGCGAAAGAAAGGAAAGATAGGAAGGAAGAAAGTACAGATTTGTCTTTCATTCAAAAGAAACAGATTAAAGCAATACATCAAAGTATGGATCCATTCTCTGCTGCTTTTGCTAACTTTTGCCTACAATTAACACCAAGAAAACACAGGTGCTCCATCAGCCAACACCACACCATCCATTTGTGGAACCATAAATTGCAGCAAATAGAGAAGTTTTGAGTACTGTGGATAAATTCACTTTTCTTAATTGTACTTTCTAGGGAGGTACACATGGATAATTAAGTTGACACAGGCGTTACCAAAGTAGCTCAGTATTTGGGTGGCTCTGAAGGAAAGTGTGGGAGAGAAGAGGTATTAGACTGACTACCAAACTGAAGGTCTATGGAGTCATGCTGACCTCATTGCTGTGAAACCTGGACTGTCTACCAGTACCATGCCAGGAAACTGAATTGCTTCCATTTAAACTGTCTTAGGAAGATTCTGAAGATCACCTGGCAGGAGAAGATACTGAAGTTCTTTCTCAAAATAAATTGCCAAACGTTCATAAGTTACTGGAGAGTACAACTACAATGGGCTGGACACATTTTTCGAATGCCAAACATATACTTGCCAAAAAACTTATTTTATGGAGAACTCACACAGGGAGGTGAGAAGAAGAGATACAGGAATACTCTGAAGGTTTCTCTTTAGAACTGATTGTACAGCATGAGAGACCCTGGTACAGCAACCCCCGCCCCCAGGCTGGCATGCCCTCATCAGAGAGGGTGTCATGCTCTATGAGGAAGGTAGAATTGAAGCAGCTCAAAGGAAATGAGAGATTCACAGTTTTAGAGTAAGCACTTCATGTTGCCCAACCTGTAGCTGAGCATCCTAAGCTCATATTGATCTGATCAGGCACATATAAACACATTATCTTGACTCTAACATAGTAATGCCATTTTGGTCTTCCCTGATATTGAAGGACAAGAACCAACCAAAATAACCAAACAAAGATCAAGAAGATAAACTCTAGCAAGGAAGACTAAGAAGCAAAATAGGGAGGCATTTGGATGAAGAACAAAGAAGGAAAAAAAAACCAGAATCTTTAGTGTGTTCAGACTATATATAGCTTCCCCTATTTAAATGCAACCTCCTTTAGAGGTTAAAAAAGTATCTCAGTCAAGGAGACAGGTACCTGATAGTAGGCACTTCTTTCAAGGAAGATCCCCTAAATGCACGCCTCCCAAAGAACACAGATATTCTTGAATGTAAAGGTCTTCTAAAATTATGAATGATTATGTATTTAATTTGGAAGTACAAGTTTCTAATGTGGAAATATTTTTAGTATGATTTTGCATGTATAACTGATATATTACTTGTTTCTTAGTGGGTGGGGAGAGGCTGGAGGAAGAAAGGCAGAGAATTTGGAATGTAAAACTAAATAAAATCATAGCTAAAAGTACATAAATAATAAGTCAAAGTTAAAAAATAAAAAAGAAGCACAAAACTATAGTGGGGGATTCTAGATGAAAATATTCCAAAAAAACAGATTTGTTTTAAGTTGACAGGAATTTGGCTTTAGAGGGATTCATAAATTAAGAAAGATCTTTTACAGACACATAATTGGGGGTCATGTGTTTAGAAAAACAATATCAAGAGGAAAGCTAAGAACTCCTAGAATAAGGATTCTTAACCCTTTTTTTTTTTTGGTGTCCTGAACCCATTTGGCAATCCAGTAAAGTTTATGGACCCCTTATCAGAATAATATTTTTAAATGCATGAAATAAAATACAAAAAAATCAATTATATTGAAATACTGTGACCAAAATAAAAAACAAAAAAACCAAAGCCCAAGTCAAGATTCTCTAACCTAGAGAAAGGAACCTAACATAAAAGACCCAACCTCCCAAGGATAAATGGAACTAACCTTGAATCTAGGAAAATGTATATTCATTCATTGTTGAAGAGTTGGAAAGAAAAGCTTCTATTCTATAAATATCATAGAGAGGTATTAAAAATCAAGTTTACAAGAATAAATATCAGAAAAATTTCTATGATTTTAATATGATTTGATCTTAGGAATATGTCATATGCTTGGCAAATTTTATTAGAGAATAACTGAAACAAGGGAAAATAATCCATTATGTCCTCATAACTTCATCTGGTAATTTCCCAGCACAAATATTTATGCAAGTTTTACCTGGAAGTGTTTTGTTGGAAGCACTCTGATGTCTCCAAAAAGTTATGGTAGACCGCTCTCTGTTCTGTAATCGATTTAATCTTTCAGCTAGTCCTCCCCTATTGAAGGAAAAATTTTTTTTAAATAAACCAAGAATTAGCATTTCATTTGACAAAGAGAAAAACTATGCAACAACATCAATTTCTGTCCCCTTAAGTCAAATGCTTTAACCTTATAACTATCCTGTCAATAGAATTCTTCTCAGAGATTTATCTCTAATATTGACTCTAATAAAGAGTTTTGAATACTAGAGGGGGAAAAAAAGAGAACATATATATATATATATATGTTTGTGTATACAGGTTTTATATATATATATATATATATATATATATATATATATACATACATACACACACATATATATATATATGTATACAGGTTATATACATATATATATATGTATATAACCTGTATACACATATATGTATCTTTATATTTATTTCTATTGTGCTGGATAACTATAATATCAAGTTGACAATCTATCAATCAGTATTTATTATCTACCATATGCCAATCCCTATGATTCATTCTGGGCATTCAAAAACAAAATGAAATAGCCCCCAATCTACAGGAACTTAAATTTTATCAAAAGAAACAATATGTATATTTAGAGATTTATGAAGAATTATATATATACAATTGGTAAGGCTCTACTTTGTATCACTGTGAAAACTCTAGGATCTTTTCATGTACAAAAAGAGGGAAAAAATGCAAGGATATTCTTTACTCTTACTATTGTTTGATATAATCATAGAATGCTATAGTAGGAGGAAATGATAATGTAGAGATAAACATATCATCAAAGATAAGGCAAAATGAATCTTATCTGCATACAACATGAAGGTCTATTTAGAAAAACTCTTCAGCAAAGAAAATAAGGCAGTAACTTCAGTAAGTGAACAGGATAGCAAATAAATCCACAAAAAATCACAAGCATTAATAAAAATAATATAATAGTATTAAATAATAAGAAGAAAATATTAGTATTAATGAAAATCAAGAAGAAATGATAAGATAGATTCTAATCAGAACAATAACAAAAACATATAATATCTGGAAGCACTCTGCCAAAACATATGGATTATACATCAAAACATATGGAAATACAACTACAAAACCTATTTTATAGAAATAAGGGATTTGAATAATTACTTGCATTTAGTTTATGCCAAGATGTAAAAAATAACATTCCCAGAATCCATTTATAAATGTAATAATTTACCAATAATTACCTAGGGTTAACTTTATAATAAGTTATGTAAAATATTGCTAAAGTTATTTAGACAAACAGAAGTACTAAAGTCTAAAAGGAAATAATGAGAAGCATAAGTGAAGGAAGGAGAGCACTATATATAATCTTAAACTATATTATAAATATATGTTATAAATTTATTATCTGTTATAAATATGTAATAAAATATAAATGTGATTATGCAATATATAATAGTAATATATAATAGTAATAAATCTTAATAATACAGTCTCGTCAATAAAAGTTTATAAGACTAACAAGAAATATAAAGGATAAATTGGAGATAATTTCAGAGGGAAGGAATTAGCATTAAGAAGGACTTGAGTAAGGCTTCTTAGACAAGGTAGGTTTTAAGCTGAAACATATAGGAAACTATGGAAGCCAGGAAGCAGACACAAGAAGGGAGAGAATTTCAAGCATGAAGGATAATCAGTGAAAATGTGCGGGGATGGAAGACAAGAGTATCGTGATCCAGGAATAAAAAGAAGGTCAGAGTCATTGAATGTTAGATTCCTTTGAGGCAAGAAAGGTGTAAGACATCAAGTCAAGATGCAATTATTAAGTGCTGACTATGAGTCAGATACTGTACTAAGAGCTCAGAGTACAAATGCAAGCAGAAAATAAGATGGGTTCCTATACTTGCTAAGAGATAGCTTTCTTTTTTTCTCATTGATATTTTATTTTATTTTTCCAATTACATGTTATGAAAGTTTGTCAACATTCATCCACATGCATATTTATAAGTTACATAATTTTTTCCAACTTCCCTTACTATTCCCTTACCTTCAGCAGCAAACAGCTTATTGAACATTGTACATAGACATTTGTGTTTAACACATTTACATTTTAGTCATTTTCTGTATGAGGAATTAGGACTAAGGGAAAAGAAAGAAAACCATGGGATAGGAAGGAAAAACATACGATAAATTTTTAAAAAGTGAACATAGTACTCATTCAGATTCTGTAGTTTGTTTAGTTTTATTTTGTTTTTTTTTTTTGGTCTGGATGTGGATGGCATTGGCCATAACAGTTCTCCCAGGGATGGCCTAGTTCTCTGAACTGCTGAGAGGACCTGCATCCATCAAGATTGATCAACTCACAATGTTGATAATGTGTACAATATTCTCTGAGATAATTTTCTAATGGGGGAAGGCAATACATAACAGTTACTCCAAGTGAGAAGAAAAATTTTGGAGAGTCAGGAAAGAATGAAGACATGGCTGAAATGAGCATTCTCCTTAAAATGGAGTTCCTGGATTTGCATGAACTGATGCTGAGTGACATGAGAAGAACTGGAAGAGCATTGTACACAGCTAACGTGGGGGTGAAGATCAACCTTGATGGACTCACTCATTCCATCAGTGCAACAATCAGGGACAATTTGGGGCTGTCTGCGATGGAGAATACCATCTGTATCCAGAGAAAGAATTGTGGAGTTTGAACCAAAGACCAAAGACTATTACCTTTAATTAAAAGAAAAAAAACTTATCTTATTATGTAATTTTGCTATCTCTTTATACTTCATTTTTCTTCCTTAAGGATATGATTTCTCTCTAATCGCATTCAACTTAAATCAATGCGTACCATGAAAACAATGTAAAGACTAAAAGACTGCCTTCTGTGGGGGTTGGGGGGGAAGCAAGATTAGGGGGGAAATTGTAAAATTCAAAAAAAAATAAAATCTTTCTTAAAAAAAAAATGGAGTTCCTGGGGAGCAGCTAGGTGATACAGTGGATAGAGCACCAGCCCTGGAGTCAGGAGAACCTGACTTCAAAAACAACCTTATCTTAATAATTACCTAGCTGTGTGATCTTGGGCAAGTCACTTAACTCCACTGCCTTATTAAAAAAAAATGGAGTTCCAGGGAAGATCTGGACAATCAAAGGAAAGGATCACAGGAATACAGGAATCCTAAGGTAAAGTGAACTTCCAGTAGGAGGAGATTTCTGTGGCATGATAAAGTCAGAGGGTGAGGAATAGAGTCGGGGTCAGTACAGGTCAGATTTTATGTTTTCAATCAATCAATATTTATTATGAGCCAACTTGGGGTTACTAAAAGAGGCAAAAGACAATCTCTGCCCTCAAGAAGGGCATTCTGAAGAGGGAGGCAAAATACAAAGAAATATAAACAAAGTAAGAAATGTACAGGATAAATAAGACAGAGAGAAAGCACTGGAATTAAGAGGGGTTAATAAAGGCTTTTCATGTTTGTGGAACAGTCAGGAGGCAGGCCACTGGCAGTAGATTGAAGAGTAAGTGTTCAAGAATAAGGTGTAAGGGTAGGAGGACAGAATATCATTATGCTAAGTGTATAGTTTTGTACCTGATTCTAAAGGTATTCCTTATCACCTTCACTGAACTCTTCATTTCTTCTAGCTTCACTGATGGCAAGAATGTCATTTCTGACAAGGTTCAGTTCTTATAGAAATATACATCAACTTGATGGTCTTTGGACAACATATTTAGAGTGTCAAAATTTGTTGGAGTTTATTGAGTAGAAGAAAGACATAGTTGGATCTATACTTTAGGAAAATCACTTTGGTGGCTATAAAAGTCAAATAGAAGATTTTATATTTGATCAAAGTGGTAATAAAGAGGCACTGTAGTTTATTTAACCATCAAAATTATTTGGTCCTGTTAAAAAAAAACAGGAAAGGAGATTCTTAAAACAGATCAGACAAGCAAAAATCAGGAAAATCAAATGACCACATGAAAATAAGTTTCAAAACATTAATAATAAGAGAAATTCAAATTAAAATAACTGAGGCTTCACTTCATAGTCGAAATGGCAGAAGACAAGAAAAGAGAAAAGCTAATGTTGGAGGGACTGTGAGAAAATACAGACAGAAATACAGAAAATGGTGGAGTTAGGAAATGGTCTAGAAATAATGATAATTCTGTCCATATTCTGACCCAGGGATTTTATCACAGGGATGACAGTCCTATATAAAGACTTCCGTCCTATATATTCCAAATAAAAAATCTAACATATTTCAAAACTTTCATATCAACATTGCTAGAATGGTACAAAAGCACTAGAAACATTGATAGTTGAAGAATTGTTGGGGAAAAAAAGACTAATAAGTATTGTTGTTCAGTCATTTCAGTCAAATAAAATTCTCTGAGACCTTGAGTGGGGATTTCTTGGCAAAAATACTACTTGCCCAGGGACAACTAGTAAGTGTCTGAGACCAATTTCTGAACTCAGGAAGATAATTCTTCCTGATTCCATGCCCAGTACACTATAAAATGAACCACCTAGCTATACAGTACCATAATGGATATGATAACTATGATGGAATTCTCTTGTATAGTATGAATTGAAGGAACAGAGGAAAAACATGGGAAGATTTAGGCTAAGAACAAAATAAGCAGACCCAAGGAAATAATATATATGGCCACAGCAATGTAAACAAGATCACTAAAATGAAGTAAAACTTTTAAGTAACAGAAAAACTAGTGAAGGTACCAAGGAAGAGATAAAGAAAGAAGTTTTCTCTTGGAAGATAGCCAGAACAGTACTAGGAAAGGGTACTGTATAATTATTATATGGGGTCACTGCACTGAATAAATATTTTTGCTCAACAGTTTTCCCTTGTCACAAGGTAAGATTCAATGCAGAGTGGCTATATGAAATAATTATGATGTGAAGACTTCAAAGAACAATAAGAATTTTTTTAAAGCAGATAGTCACTTTTACCCATGTTCTACTTTTTTCAGAGTCAAAGATTTGCTTAAATAGACCACATTAGAGTTTTTGTAATTGTACTCTGACTCTCTTATACTTCCTTCTGATTTGATCTTTTCTCAGATTAATCTATAAAGTAATGGACAACTAATTCTGAAATGATTCCTATCCACATCAATAATCTTTCTGTTCCTTAAGATATATTTCATTTCGGGGCGGCTAGGTGGCGCAGTGGATAAAGCACCAGCCCTGGAGTCAGGAGTTACCTGGGTTCAAATCCAGTCTCAGACACTTAATAATTACCTAACTGTGTGGCCTTGGGCAAGCTACTTAACCCCATTTGCCTTGAAAAAACCTAAAAAAAAGAAAAGATATATTTCATTTTCTATGATGTTATTGGGTATTTGTCATGACTGGCAGCAAAAGACTCTAGAAAAAATTATTATTTCCATTTTACAGATGAGGAAACCAAACCTCAGAGCAATTAAGTGACTTGTCCATAGTCACAAAGCTAGTAGCATGTGTATAGACCAACACACCTTAAACATTGTAGATATTTGATAAGTACTTTTTGAATGAAGACACCCATAAATGTAAGCAACTCCAGAACTCCAAAAATATAAAATATAATTACTTAGTTCATATGTAAATATAAGGAAAAGGGAATTTGTACCCCACTCCCAGTGTTACAGTTACAAATGATGAGATAGTAACACTCCATGCATAAAGTCATCAAAGCTAAAAGATAAGGTTATCAGTGTCAAAAAGCTACAAAGACATCAAGGAGAATGAGAACTGAGAAATAACATTCAAGAGTTTTCACAGAGAAGTTTCAATAGTGAGATTTTCAAAAAATTGAAAGTTATTGGGAAATGAGTGGGTGGTAAGGAAGTGAAGCAGCAAATGTAAATGACTTTCTAGGAGCTGGTGATCTTGGAGAGAGAGGTTTCAGAAACATTTTTCTGACAATTTTTGACTACATTGTTAAATGTGTAGTACACTCATTATCATCATTTTACAAAAGTGGAAACTGAGGCTTACAAAGACTAAGTTTCCTGTCCAGTATCACAGACTTAGTAAATGCCAGAGCTGGGAAATAAATCCAGTTGATCTGATTCTTCAGTTAACACAGCTTCCATTATAATATAGTGCCTCTCCAGTAGGCAGATAAAGGGGAGTCAATGAAAGGTCTTTGAATAGAGAAACAGCTTGACCATGGGGGATCTCAGAGAAGAATGTTTAGGTAACAATTCAGAAAATTAAGTAGAGAAGAGACAGACTAAAAAAGGAAGATCAATGAGAATGTATTATATAGTCTAGATGAAAAGAGATAAGGACTTGAACAAAGAGGGATCCAATGGCAGTAGAAGGGTGGGTTTGGTGAAAGAGATACTGCAAAGAGGTAGAAAAGCAGGACTTCGCAAATGAACAGACATGTGAGGGAGAGAAAAGAGTCAAACATGATGCCAGATAAGGTGCTGGTATCTCTAAAGAAATGAAGCATCTATTGATTAAATAGGACATAAAATTCTATACAGAATCAAAAGCAACCTAGCTTATCCAGTCCATAATACAGTGGCACATAGCTGATGCTTAATAAATTCTTGTTTAGATGACTTGTCTACAGTGAAATGATTTTAAGACTTATAAAAGAGCCTTTATTTCATCATATATTTTTAGAAATGATGAAGAAAAATGTCACCTTAAGATCAATGGAGAATATTTGCTCCACTAAACTATTATCAAATTGCTTGACATAGTTTTACTATATAAACTGATGACTAACAAAAATGGATGTTGCATCAACACTGGTCAAAATGCATTCATGAAAACACATATGATACTTGCTTTTGATAATGATCAATTGCAATAATAATGACACTGAGTAGGAGAGGTCAAAAAGACAGCAAGAAACCAGAAACGAGCAGGGTCTCTGAATTTAAGGGAATATGGAGAGATTAGTACTAAAATTGTGAATACTCAACTTGGAGAAGTTCTTATGCAGGTCAGAGCCATTCTTTAATTGCTTATAAGAACTGCAATCTTATTCTGCCATTTTTCCCTTAAATTTTTCCCTAAATTAAAACCCCCCCATGATATTTTAAAACTAGGCTTGTAAAAGAGAAAACTATAAGAGTCAAATAATTTAAAAGTCATAAATTTACCTTAATAGCTTTTTTTTCTTGGCAGAATCTTCTGGAGTCTTAGGAGCCCTATCTGTTTCTTTCTTGGGAGTATGTAAAAGGACCTTTGCAGATTTTATCCAGTCACTTGCAGGTGTTCCTTTGTCTTCTTCTAAATCTAATTCAAAATTCAAATGGTATTTTTGAGTGACTTCTAAATTGGTGGATAACACATCTTTTATGTCTTCTTGATTTTCCACATCTGAGGAATATTCCAAAATTTCAGTGGGACTCATCTAAAGAAATGAAGAGAAATGCAACTGAATCAGTAGATGACCTGATATGTGTGTATATTACTGTTGTTCTAGATCTCTTTTTTTGTTTTGTTTTTTGTCTTTTTTTTTTTTTTAGATTTTTGCAAGACTATGGGGTTAAATGGCTTGCCCAAGGCCACACAGCTAAGTAATTATTAAGTGTCTGAGGCCAGATTTTAACTCATGTACTCCTGAATCCAGGGTCCGTGCTCTATCCACTGAGCCACCTAGCTGCCCCTGTTCTAGATCTCTTAAGAAATGTAAAAGGCCTATTCAAAAGGACATTAAAAATTCTATACATTTATTACAATCTCTATTTAGAAGCAAAAAAAACTATTATAGAATTTGATAACAATTCCATACTTTTCTGAACTGGAAGCAACCAACAGGTCATCTGGTTTTACCCATGAGAAAACTGAAGTTGGAGAGACAAAATTATTTACTTCAGGTCATACAAATAATATTAGCACCAAGATTCAAATTCAAGTCTTCCAATTATGAATCTAGTCTTTTTTTTTTTTTTACACTCCCACATTTCTGCAAAACAAGGTTGGCTGGGGAACAAAATATGCTTATATTTCTTTTTACAAAAATGACAAGAATCCCTAATATTTCAGATGAAAATAATATTTTGGACATCAACAAGAAAAGATGATTCAGAAATATATTCAAGTGAAAAGTCCAAAAATATGGACAAGTGGCATGAATCTCTGACTTGCCATGTAAGCTCTCTGTGAAGAATTTATGAAAAACTATGGATTGAAAGTCATTCAAAATAGAAAGACATGAACAGACCATTAAATGCATTATTGGGAGAAAAAAGAAACAGTGAATAAATCACAGAATAAGATATAATATTGGAAAGAAAAATTTAGCAAAAGTTGTGGTTTCTGTAAAATGTATTTTGGGGGCTTCTCAATGTGAGACTTTTGGACAATCTCTCAATAAGGAAATAAAAAAGTCTTCTTTCTTAGTGAATTCAGTACCTACCCTCCTATTAAATATCATCTTGATTCCAGAATTCCTGCCCTGTGCCTTCAACCTAAGTTTTCAAGTTCAGCTGTGCAATCATATGCTAATTCCTGACCTTGGTTTTATAGAGGTATCAGTGTTGTTCCTCTGCCTCTAGGATAATGCAGGCCTCAGGTTCTAATAGAGAGAAATCAATTTTCCATTTTCTAAGTAATATGCTGGGGTTAGAAGGTGAGAGAGGAAGTAGAGGGGCTCAAGACTAGGACTGTCATCTTTAGCAGTTTGATGACAAGACTGTTTTACATAAAATGTTTTTCAACATGGAAAAATAAAAACTTTGCAGTTCATGGTAAGTTGCTCATTCCTACATAGTAACCTGACAGTAGTGCAAGATTTTTGTTCCTTGGAAATTTTGCCTCTTTCCTTAAATCACCATTACTATAAAAGGATTACTTGGAATGAATTATGGGTTTCTAGTACCAGAGTGAAGGTTTACTTTTTATTTTTCTTTGAAAATACTGTTATTTTTTCCAGTATTTTCCCCGGCTTCTCTCTCAAAGTTAACCAAAGGATATCCAATGAAAGCTTTCAAAAAGATGACTTATTCCAGTTGCATGAGAGGGTTATACAAATAAAAATGGAAAGACAAACAAGCATATTTGGTAGCAAAAAAAAAAATGACTACATTGGTAAAACATGTCAAAGGTATTTGAATGCCCAAGTCTAAAAAAAGAAAGTCTATATATCATCTCTGTCATTCTAACATTACTTGTTAATTTCTTTGGCAACATATTGGTCAGAAATTGTGAGTCAATGATGTTGAGGTTCTTTCTTTCCGCTCTATGAACTTTTGAACTAAGGGTCTTTAAAATATTTTTTAATTCCAAATGGCAACTTTAAGGTATGGAGAAAGAAAAACCTTATTAGTCTTTTTCTCTGGGATCTATTTTAATGATCATACAGATACAGTTCAGTTTTTTCCCTAAACTAAAACAACTCAAAACTACCCCAGAACTAAGGGATGTTCAGTCTTAACCAAATTTATATATTCAAATAAGAGTAATCATTTGATAATGTGTAGAGTGAATTGAGAGTAGTGAGGATATGAGAATGGAGTAAAGGAAAAAAAAATTTAAAAACAGGGAGACCAACTAGGAAATTAACATAATAGTTGAGGTAAACAATATAGGACTGATTTCTCTCACTGAAAGTTTTCCCTCTACAAGGAAAACAAAAAGCATATATATATATATATATATATATATATATATATATATATATATACACACACATATATATTCATTAAAAAAACTATACAGAGAATAATAGAGTTAAATACCAGTTAAAAGTAGTTTGGGAGGTAAGGCAAGGCACTAGCATTTGTAGTAGATCAAGGAAAATTTAAAGTAGAAGAGGCTTGAGCTAAGTATTGAAAAAATTGAGGGATTCAATGAAGTAAGCATGAGGATGATGGGAATTCCAGTCATAGTGTGTGGCTTAGTATGAAGACACTGAGATGGAAGATGGAGGGACATGTGCAAGGAACAGAAAGAAGGTCAGTTTGGCTGAAATGCAGAGTATAAAAGGGATAAAAATACTCAAAGACATTGGAAAAACACATCAGGGCTACGTTGTAAAGGGCCTTAAAAGTATTACAGAGGTGTTTATTTTTAGTCTAGAGGCAAAAAGGAACAACCTGGAATTTTTGAGTGAAAAGTTCTTCAGTAGGGACTATATGGAGGAGATACAAAGAATACCAATTATACCAAATACAATTGCCAAGTTGCTAAATAATGAGAATAAAAGTTCTTATTTTTTTTTTCATCATGGATTCCATCTGTTGACACTGGTGAAGTCTCTGGACCTTTATCAAATGTTTCTAAAAATAATTAAAGAAAATACTAAATTTCAATTAAAGGTCAATGAAAATAAAAATATATTTTTCCATCTATATTCACAAGTATCCTGAAATATATTCATGGATCCAAGGATGTTCTCCCTGGACTAAAGATTGAAAGGAACCTTGGGACAGCAGTGATCACTGATGAAGAATGAATGAGAGGACCCATGGACCCAAGTTTTCTAATTTCAGTCTAGGTGCCCTTTTTACTATAATATAACACAATCAAATGGATCATAAATTCTAGGACATTATTACCCTATTTACAATTCTTCAACATGATCACAGAACGTGTGACTCCAATATGAAAAAAGCAAAATATGCAAGTTCAGAGAGGGGTATTCATGGGACAGCCATAGTAAGTTAACCACACTGCACTAAATCAGAATACACCCACTAAAAATTCCCAACAAAGTGTTTCTAGTTAACTATGAAAGTTCATATGAAGCTAAAATGACTTTAATTTGAAAATATTCTGCTACAATATATAAAATTATCACTTCTACTGTAGCAGTTCTACTACGATTCACTTGTAACCATGAACAGTAGCATATTATATTACATCAACTGTGTGCAAGGGATATTCAGTCTGAGTGGAAACTGAGCCAAGAGGTACATAAGGAAGAGATACACAAGATGCATGAAAACAGTCTACAAATCTTTCATCATGCATATGTGAGCTTATTCAACTAACAATATTTCAACCTTAATTTAATACATATTAAGAAATAACACATACTCAAGGCAGTCAAGCAATGCTAGGTTGGACTGAATTTAATCATCAGGTTACTTTGGCTCTGCCAAAAGACTACAGCATGAGTACTGATGTAACAGGAGTCAGCCCCCTCTTTTGACCTAAGTTCTACCAGAAAGGTTAAGCAATGGTCCCTGGCAAGTTAAAGGTATTGGCAGACCTAAAGCATAGTCTGGGAAAAGAAAAAAAGGAAAAGGAGAAATAAAATACCAGAAAAGGAAACACAGAAGGACAAAAAGAAGAGGGAAGTAAGAGAAAAAAAATTTTTGGTTTTTTTTTCCAAGGCAATAGGGTTAAGTGGCTTGTCCAAGGCCACACAGCTATGTAATTTTTAAGTGCCTGAGGCCAATTTGACCTCAGGTCCTCCTGACTCCAGGGCCAGTGCTCTGTCCACTGCGCCAACTAGCTGCTGCTAAAAGAAAATTTTTCCCATACCATATTTGTCTAGATACAAGCCACTAAAATGATGGGGAATAGAAAAGGGAAGACTACAGACATCTAAGTGCATTCAAATATACATACACTGAAAATAATTTTATGATAAAACTCAGATTCCATACAAGACATATTTGAAGAAAAAGTATAAATTTATTAAAATTCATATGGTAATATAAAGTACATTGCTTTGCAGTTTGTAAAATGCTTTCCTTCTAACAATCTATCTTCAGTTTTCAAATGTGGAAAATGAAGATCAGGGAAATGATATGGCATAACTACTAATTCTACAGAACTGTGATATGAAGCCACTTTTTTTTTCTTCCAACTCCAAATTCAATGTTCAATTATGTCTACCAATAGGGAAGAGTATATTGCCACTTATTTGCTCAAGCGCTTCTAAGAAGTACCTAACAGATCAAAGATTTGGTAGAAACTTTGATTTTAAATTTGGCTTGGCTATTCTCTGTGTGTGTGTGTGTGACTCTGGACAAGTCACCTAACCACCCCAGCTCCTATAAAAGAAGGGGGGTGTTGGACTGGATAATGCTTAAGGGCCATTTTAGCATTATATTTTAAAAATCTAAGTTTCTATGTAACAGTATATTGTTCAGTAAAATCACACACACAGACTTCCCCCCTTCCCCAATTCTTAATTCTACTCATTTCTTGATTAACACTCTTAAATGATATCAAGACTGAGGAATTATCTTTTTTCCAAGTTTCTAAATCAAAGAAAATATTATATTAATATAAATGGGGAACATACATACTTTTTTTTCTTTATTAAGTACTCTTGGAGGTTACTTCTTCAATCTTTGTTACTATTTAATTTATCAAAAGTGCTCATAACAAACCAATAGAAGAAATTATCCTGAATAAAGGATAAAATCTTTATAATGTTAAAATAAATTCTACCATTTACTCTCATCATGTCAAAGAATGTCAATAACAATTCATATTAATAGAGCATTTATAAATCCTCATGTCTAAAAATTTGCCACATATAGGAGCAAAAGTGGTATCTTAGAGTCAGAAATAAAGCTTCAAGTTTAAGAAGCAACCTGCATGTAGAGCTAACCGCAATGACAAATGAAATAATGAAACATGAAACACACAGCTTTTTAAATATTCAGACTTGAAAGCTTTAATCCTTAAAATTTATAGAAAGATTAAATTCAAAGGTCAGGTTCAGGGCAACAGTACAATGCAGCACAATGTAATTAATGATCACTTCATTTTGAAATCTCACTTTTCTGCCTAAAGGTCCTTGTTCTAAGCTAAACAAACACCAGGTACCAAGAACCACACCCATTCAGGTATAACACAGAATGAGAAAAAAAACTAACCCAAAATAAGGCCTAATTATAGGCACCTTATAATAGGGTTATTTGAGGGAGAGGGGGAGAAAGAGAGTGAAATAATATTTTATTCCTCTTAGATTTCATGGAAAAGCACTAGTATGATATCTTTAGTTTTATAAATACATCTGTTGGAAGGATACTGTGATTGAAACCTGTGAAACCTAGTGCCCCCAATGTCACATCTGGGTGTTGGCTCATGTTGACTCAGAGCTCATGATCTCTACCACATCCTGGAGAAGGGTGTTTTTTTTTCTTAAAGATCTTCTAACCAATTTTTGACCAGGCCCAAACCTGTAGAGCTTGTAAGACATGATGAGATCATACAGAATGGAACTACGGCTGTGTTAGTTTCTATATTAGCACCAGATTCACTCAAATTTCTATTCCAAGGAATTTAAGCACACTACAAAGAAATGAAGTCAATTATACCTGCTTAACAAAAATATGTCTCTCAGGAAAACAAAACTTTTGAAACAACAAAGTTCACTATTAAAAAAAATCAATACGGGGCGGCTAGGTGGTGCAGTGGTTAGAGCACTGGCTCTGGAGTCAGGAGGACCTGAGTTCAAATATGACTTCAGGAACTTAAAAATTACCTAGCTGTATAACCTTACACAAATCACTTAATCCTATTGCCTTCCAAAAACAAAAAAAAAAAAAAAAAGGAAAAAAATGAATTTATGCTCTGTTGCCTCCAGGGGAGATGGAATCCTTTGTTATTTTGTCTCACTATGTCTCAGTTTCTATTTCTCTAAATGCCAATATGTTACTGAAGTAGGAAATAGTCTTAAGATGTTTTGAGCCCTTGAAAGAAAGGTAATAACTGACAACAGAAGTATAGTAATGGACTTTATACAGGACTCAATTTATTTTGGCGAGGAAAGATGGTAAAACAGCTGACATGAGAGTTATCTAAGAACTCTATTCCTTATACAATTTTCTGGTGAAAGAAAAGCTTGGTGAAATATTTAGGAGTAAGATTATTAAGTATATTATCATCTTTAAAAAAAAGTCAAGAAGGGAAGCTAGGGGGGTGTAGTGGAGTCCTTAAGTCAGGGGGACCTGAGTTCAAAATCTGACCTCAGAGACTTGAAACTTACTAGTTGGGGGACCCTGGGCAAGTCCTACTGCCTTGCCAAAAGAAAAAGAAAAAAAAAGCCAAGAAACTCCATTCTTCAGGTAAAAATAGAATAATTCCCTCCCCCACCCCTTAAAAATGAAATTAGAAAGTCTATGTGTCATTAAATGACTGTGGGTTCTTTCACAGTTTATTGTTATTGCACTTCCTAAAACCCAAAACTAAATAGAATACCAAGTGTGACCTGATCATGGTCTGGATACCATGTAGTAGAGTGGAGAGAGTATAAGGCTTGGATTTAAATGACCTGCTTAAAGTCCAGTCTCTGTCACACAATAGCTGTGTGACACAAGTCAGCCTCTCTACACCTCAATTTCCTAGTCTACATATACTGGGGAGGGAGATTAGACTGGATATCCCGAGGGCCCTTTTCATCTTTGATAGATATAGATATAGACATCATGTGCATGTATGTGTGTATATACAGAATAAGAAAAGAAATGTTAGATAATACTTCTTCAAAAGAAGTAGTTTATCCTGTATTCAATCCCTTCTCTCCTTCTCACACATATATGATTCAATTCTAGCTAAATATCAAAAGCAATCCCAGTATTATAGAAAAAATAATAACAATATTAGCTAACATATCTATAGTGCTTACTATGGATGATATACATATATTTATCTAAGTAAACATATTTATAAAACACTGAAGTATATGTTCTTTAAATTTTTGAGAGGAACTTATTTGTCTAGATGATTGGTAATTTTAAACCAAGGGTAAAGAGGTAAAGTTTGTGGCAGTTAAGTGTCTCACTGGATAGAGTAATGAGAGACCATTATTTCTCTTTTGCTCTCTCATTCTTGTTCTTGTTCTTGTTCTCGTTCTCTTTTGTTCTCTCTCTCTCTCTCTCTCTCTCTCTCTCTCTCTCTCTCTCTCTCTCTCTCTTCAAATTTGACCACTGACACAAACTTTTTTTAAAGATTTTATTTATTTTGAGTTTTACAATTTTTCTCTTAATCTTACTTCCCTACCCCCACGCCCCACAGAAAGCAATTTGTCAGTCTTTACATTGTTTCCATGGTATACTATGATCCAAATTGAGTGTGAGGAGAGAAAAATCATATCCTTAAGGAAGAAACATAAAGTATAAGACATAACAAGATCAGACAATAAGACATCAGGTTTTTTTTTTTTCTAAATTTAAGGTAATAGTCCTTGGTCTTTGTTCAAACTCCACATTTCTTTCTCTGGATACAGATGGTATTCTCCATCACAGACAGCCCCAAATTGTCCCTGATTGTTGCACTGATGGAATGAGCAAGTCCATCAAGGTTGATCATCACCCCCACATTGCTGTTAGGGTACACAGTGTTTTTCAGTCAGCACCACTAACACAAACTTTGACAAAAGTATGACCATTGATGAGTCATAATCTGTCTCAGTTCCCTCATCTAAAAAATGGGGTATTATTGTAAGGATCAAATCAAATAATAATTGTAAAGTGATTAGCACTATTCCTGGTAAACAGAAAGCACTAGATAAATATTTCTCATAACAAGTGCAAGAGATAGAGTACTGAGCCTTAGACTCAGAAAGTCTAGAATTAAAATCAAACCACTGACACTTACTGGCTGTGTGCCTGTGGGTATGTCAGTTTTGTTTCAGTTTCCTCCTCTGTAAAATGGGTTTGATGATAGCACCTACTTCCTATGGTTGTTGCCAGGACTGAGTGAGATAATAATTATGAAGCTCTTACTTACTAGAGTGTACTATCTAAATATAAGCACTACAGAAACGTTATCTAATACTATTATTATTGTTGTTATTACTATGTGACCCTAGGTAGAGGGGTAATTATAATAGCAACCTACCTTACAAAGTTATTTCGGGATAGCATGACCTGGAGCAAGTGATCCTCTCTAGGCCTCAGTTCCCACATCTATAAATTGGGGAGGATGGAGGATTGGAAAAATACCATATAAATTATAGCTAGGTTTCCATTTTTTTAAAATGATGGGAGCAGAGCACTATTGAATTACTGAAACTTTAGACACAACAATGAGCAAGGAAAGAAATAAAAGCTGTACAATTTCTCAAATATTCAAGAGAATACCTCCCTTTTTTTTTTTAAAGGTAAACAAGTTTAACTAGCTACACACCCAGTAAAGCCTCCACTAAGCATTGGTCTCCCTCCAAACTCAGCTCTTCCCACTTCCCAGTCAATCCAAATGAACATCAGAATATTCAGGACATATCAATTAGGTCCCAAAAAGCACCCTTTTGTTTCTGAAATCTCTATTTCAAGATTAGAGACAACATTTCTGCACATGGAAAAAATCATTGGAACAGGTGAAGCTAAAGGGCAGTTTTCGGGGTTAAAAGAAGTGGATTGAAATTTCCCTGTCAGGAGGCGGCTAGGTGGCGCAGTGGACAGAGCACTGGCCTTGGAGTCAGGAGTACCTGAGTTCAAATGTGGCCTCAGACTCTTAATAATTACCTAGCCGTGTGGCCTTGGGCAAGCCACTTAACCCCATTGCCTTGCAAAAACTAAAAAAAAAAAAAAAAAAAAAAAAAAAAAAAAAAATTTCCCTGTCAATGAGGGTGAAAAGTTTAAGATAGGGAAGGATAAAGGCCATGTCCTCAAGGAAGGGCATTATTAGTGAGGGAGACAAAGGTAGCAAGAAGGGTCACAACAGCAAGAGGTCAGTCATGGTTCAGCAGGAGAGCTCATCATTCCAAGCCTAGGGGAGAAGCAGATGAAGACATGTTTTGTAGTATATTCACCTTTGCAGCATGAGCAATGATTTTCTATCTTAAAAGAAAACTGACTCCTTTCCCATCCACATCTAGGGTGGCCTAGGGATGTAAGTGCAGAATGTAGTTTATAACCCTGTTAGGAGTATAAAGATCATCTATATGTTTCAAACATCTTCAGTCACATTACATGACTTGTTTCCAGGATAATCAGAAGGGACAAAAAGAACTCACAGTGTTTGTCTACCCCAAGGGGGCTGAGGAGTCCCCAGACAAGCACTACTTAGTCAAAGGGACCTCCTCAAAGGTAGCAAGAAAACAAACAGAAGGATTACTGTTCCACAAATATGTTTGTCCATTTCAAAGCCTCCCAACTGAAAAATTCAAGGAACAGGTTGGCAGCAGGCGATGACAGGGTGTATTTGTTTGCATACTGGGAAAAAAAAAATCTTCCCAACCAAAAGGTTAAGGAGTTTCAAAAAAAAAAGAAAGAAAGAAAATAATTCAAAGATGAACTTTTAGAACACAATTAAACTTTAGAGTAAAACAATATGTTGATTGATAGCAAGGCACAAAGGAAACAGAAAATTGATTAGAGAAGAGGCATTCACTAAGGAGTCAGGAAAGACAGAAGTAAGGGAAGATTTCACTTTTTATAGGCCTCAATGCATACATCTGTAAAATAAGGAGTCAAAAAGTGCCTTTATCCAAGGACACAGACTCAAAACTTGGCTACTGGACTGTGAGATAGGCTTTTCCAATCACATTTTGTTTTCCCCTGAAAGCTCCGTTTCTCCTTTAAAAATTATATAGTTATATAATTCAATATGGAGGCAGCTAGGTGGCTCTAACACTGGGCCTGAAATCAGGAAGACCTGAGTTCAAATGCAGTCTCAGATACTGACTAGTTGTGTGAACCTGGGCAAGTCACTTAACCTCTGTCTGCCTTAATCCATGAGAGAAGAAAATGGCGAACCACTCTAACATCTTTGCTAACAAAGCAACTATGATTTGCTAAGGTCCATAGAATCACAAAAAACAAAGAACACAAGAACAATTCAATAAAGAACTCTAATTTTTAAGTATGTAAATAAGTCTATCTAAATATAACAATTATCAATATTATGGCATTTATATAATATCTACTATGTGTCTTTACAAATATCATGTAATTTGATTCTTACAACAACCTTGCAAAGTAGGCACTATTCTACAGTTGGGGAAACCGAGGCCAAAAGATTAATTGACTTATCACACAGTTATTAAGTTTTTGGGGGGTTTGGTCTGGTTTTGCTTTAGCAAAGGCAGTGGGATTAAGTGACTTACCCAAGGTCACACAGCTAGGTAATTATTAAGTGTCTGAGGTCGATTTGAACTCAAGCCCTCCTGACTACAGATTGGGTGCTTTATATACTGTGCCAACTAGCTGCCCCAACTATTATGTTTGAGGCTGGATTTGAACTTAGGTTTACTTTACTCTAGGTTCACTGTTCTAACTCGTTGCTTTACCAAAGCTTTTTGTCAGGATATATGATTTTGTTTCTATAGAACTCTCCCAAGCAAAAATATTTCCTCTATCAAGATTAGTGAAATTTAAGAGAGCATAGGGTTACCAAAGTTAAGTTTACAGCAAGGTCACACAAACAGCATGGCAGAGGAAAAGTCTATTCTAAATGAGTTGGAAACAACTTCTTTATTCACTCTACCATTTTCTCCCAAATACAAAAAGCAGAATTTAATTTTTTTCTTGAGTCATCATTATGTACTGGAAAGGTACTACACTGGAAACACCATTAGACTTGGAGTCATAAGACCTGGCTTCTCACCCTGACTCTATTGTAAAAGTAACTGTTTGATTTTTCATCCCTATTGTTTCATCCCCTTTCTTCATCAGTAAACTAGGGATTGCATATGAATACTAGATAAATAATTTGTATATATAAATATACATCAAAGTATAGACATAAAATAATTCACATACATATAAATATGTATATAAAAGCATTTTTCAGTTACCATTTTGATGTTATTTTACTTCATCTACTTTTGAATTACTATATTTTTCTTTTATATTTTACCTACTATATTATCCCTTTTATTTAGTCTACTTTACTTTGATATTATTCTACTTTTAAATTTTTTTTTGTCTTTTTTCTTGTTTTTTTTGTTTTTGTTTTTTTTTTTTAGATTTTTTTGCAAGGCAAATGGGGTTAAGTGGCTTGCCCAAGGCCACACAGCTAGGTAATTATTTAGTGTCTGAGACCCAATTTGAACCCAGGTACTCCTGACTCCAGGGCCGGTGCTTTATCCACTGCGCCACCTAGCCGCCCCTTGTCTTTTCTCGATTCCAATAAATCCAATGTGAATTGAGAGCTGAAAACAACCTTAGAGGGCATCTAGTTCAACCTCCTTATTTTACAGATGGGGAAATTGGAGTCCCAAAAGATTATATGACTTGACTAAATTCACATATTGGGCTGCTGGCTATCACATTACTGCCTCCTTTTAACAGTCTTTTATATCTAAGAATCACCACTTCACAAATAAGTATTTCTTTCTGTTCACTAATTTAATCCATACTAGGCAAGAAAACACAACAACAAATTACTTTTTATCCTTTTAAATAGCATTTTATTTTTTTCCAATTATATGTAAAGACAACCTTAAGCAGAACAAGAAGAAAAAACTATGAAAAAAAGTGAAAAACAGTATACATCCATCTGCATTCAGACTCCATCAAATACCGAATTTCTTAAGAATAAGAAACAATACTTCTTTCACAATATGACTCATATGGAAATATGTTTTACATGATTATACATATATAATCTATATCAAATTACCATCTTGAGGAGTGGGGGAAGAAAGAGGAGGAAAATTTAAAACTCAAAATTTTATAAAAAATGGATGCTTAAAATTGTCTTTATATGTAATTGGAAAAAATAAAATATTATTAAAACATAGCATAAAAGAATAAGAAACAATAAGCAACAATAATGAGTGATGAGAGAATACAATTCAGAGTAAAGAATGACTGCGTTCAAGTCCTGTCTTTGGCACACACATTTGTTGTGTGACACTGGCTAAATCATATAGTCTTTTGATGTTTCCACAGAAATTTTTTTTAACACAGCATATTGAAGAGTACGTAGCCATCTGCATTAGTAGTTTCCTCACTGGGAATTTCTTACTCCAATAAAATCACAAATCTTCATTCAAAGAAAAAAGACAAGACACACAAAAGGCCTCTGAATGAGAATCTATGAGGTAAAAAAAAAACCCATGACTTTAGGACATAGGTATTATGATTGTTATTTTATCTTTATTGATATTTTCTGTTTCTTTTATCACCATAGTACTGCATGTGTCTCTTCTTTCCTTTCCCAGAGAGCCTGCCCATATAAGAGAATAATATTTGGAAAGAAAAAAAAAATCAGTACAACTCATCAATACATTGAAAAAGTCTGAAAACATGTGCAATGTGGATTTCCTACCTCCCTGAAAAGTTGTGAATACACTCTTATATCTTTTCACTCAAATTCTGTTTGAGCTTTACAATTTTGTTACATTTATTTCTGATAACCTTGTTCTTTTTTTTTTTTTTTTTGCAAGGCAATGGGGTTAAGTGGCTTGCCCAGGGCCACACAGCTAGGTGGCCACACTTGAACTGTGTCTGAGGCCACATTTGAACTCAGGTCCTCCTGACTCCAGGGTCAGTGTTCTATCCACTGCACCACCTCGCCTGCCCCTACATTGTTCTTTTCATTTACATTGCTGTAGGTCACTGTTTTCTTGGCTTTGCTTACTTTATAATTTATCAGTCTATATAAACCTTTTCATGCCTCTGTGTAATCATCATACATTACTTCTTACAGCATGGTAATACTACTTAAATTTATGGACCACAATTTATTCTGCCATTCCCCAATGTATAGGTATCTACTTTGTGTCCAATTCATATTACTCTAAATTAATCTATGTTAATCTAGTTAATCTAAAAGTGCTGGAAACAAATATTTTGCAATATATTTGGAACCCCAGGATTTGTTAGGAAATAAGCCCAATAATGGAGTTTCTGGTTAAAAGGGTATGTATACTTTAGTCATTTTATTTGCAAAATTCCAAATTACTTTCCAAAATGGTTCTACCATTTCACAAATCCATCTACAATGTATTAGTGTGGCTTTCCTTTCATAACCCTTCCATTAGTGATTGTTGTCATTTTTTGCCTAGCCCTTTTTAGACTACTTTCAAGTTTGGGGTTTTGTTCAGGAGGTTGAGGTGCTTCTGACTTCTGAATTCCGTGGGGCTTTATTGCATTAACCTCTCTTATCAACATGAACACTTAAAGGATCAAATTTTAGCAACACAGATTTCCCCAAGATTCCCCGGAGGATGGAAGGAGGTAAATGTTAAAGTCCTAATGTTAAGAAATGTGAGATGGAATAATGATTTATATTTATAGCCCTACTGGTTAGAAGACAAACAAAAACCAAGCCCTGGAACTCTAAATACAGGGAACTAGACCATAATAGAACAAGTTTTCAATAGAAAACAGTTCCAGTCAAAATACTTGAGAGGGGAGTGAATATTTAACTGTCAACAAAGGAAAGGAGGCATGAGGATAGGTGAAATGAATTGTCCAGAAAGGAGGAGTCATGTCATTCAATGCATTTTTCTATAACCATAAGGTTTAAAAAAAAAAGAGAGACACCCAGGAATTGAAGATTAGGGAGTTTAGGAGGCTTAATGTTTCACAATGCTTGTTTAATCATTGTTTCAATAGCTAAAACTCAAGTAATATGCTCCTTGGAATTTTATTAGCTACAGTGGACAAGTCCATGATTATGAGAGAATCAGTCTCCTCTAAAAGAAAGACTGGCAGTTTGCCATTCTTGTAATAGCATGAAAAATGAAAATTTGCATCTTATTGAGAGAAGTACTTCTAAAACTAGGATAGGTCATAGTTCTTGAAAGATTCCACTCTCATAAAAGGACTTGGCCCCAATTGTGTATTTGAGGCAAAACACTGTTTTATTTGGATGAGGATTTTAAAACCCATGTGACTACAAAATTGTCTTGGGCTTGATTTATTAAGTCACGCTAGTATTATTTACTTGGAAATAACAAAATGCTACAGAGTTCAATCAACAGGAAAAGCATACTTTAAAATTTTAACTATCACTAATAACAGTGTTTTTCTAATTGTGAGATATATTCTTCCAGGAAGAAATGTCAGTTATACTTGAATATAAATTTTAAAAATTACAATTAATAATTTGAGACTAGGGGAAAAATCTAAAGAAAGATTAATCCCTCTTGTTGATTTCTTCATTTTCTACCTCACTAATTTCCTCTGAACTTTTTTCATTATATCACAGGAATATCTTTACATTGCAGAATCAAATCAGCTCTAAAACAAATACCTCAACAGTATCACTACCTCTGAAGCCTCTTTGACTGAATGTCAAAGCAGAAAGCTCCTATGGGCACCCAGGTCAGTTATCTCTAAATCTTCCAACTGACTAATTAGCTTTGTCACCTCCTTGGGGTATCTTCCCCCCCCCAGTTTCCTTTTGTGTATTGTCTTCCTCTGCTGGAGGAGGCTAGAAATTGTCTTTTTTTTTTTTAAATTTGTAGAAGTCAAGACTTAAAACAGTGCCTAAAACACAGTAGATATTTAATAAATGTTTATTGACTGATTCTTTGGGAAATGATTGAGGAATTTTATTAATCTAATTGAAAAGCAAAATATAACAAAAACGATTAAGCAAATTTTATATGGGATGATTTTTCTTCAATTTTAGACTATAAAACTTCTGGGTGAAAGGGGATACTTAGATAAGAACTGCAAAGTATAAATATTAAAAATCCAAGATTTCCTTTTTCCTCATTCCTTAAATAAAACACTCATATATGAAAATTCTAAAATATATCACATGTACTTTTCAATTTGATATATTTTAGTAATAACAATAAAAGACAAAACAAATAATTAAAAAAATAAATGCTAAAATACAATTCTCCTAAATGAGCGCTGTAAATTGATTTCCAAAAATCAAAATAAATCTAGACCAAGATTTCCTAGGATATACTACAAAATCTGCCATGATATCCAGATCGGGTTTAAGTCCTGGCTTAGTCACTAGTAGTGTCTGTGTAACTATGGACAAATCAATTCTTCTTACATAACTAGTTCAGTGACTCCCAATATTTTTGAGTTGGAGGACTGCCTTTTAACATCAAAATATTTCTTTAACCCAGATGATAGTCATTATACTATTTGTGTCTACTTGAGAAAGATGCATACTTACAAAAAGCTGCAGCAAATTAAATTACACTTTCAGATGAAATTATATATTGTATTCATCATATTATCTACATACAATTAACAATAATAATATTATGGGGGCCATCACTTTTCTAAGTAATCTAATGAGATAGGTGATACTACTTTGTAGCTTTCAAGAGACTAGGAATGTGACTGAAGCCATGAATGGCTTATGAATCTTTAATAAATACTTGTTGATTGGTTCTATATCTAACTTGTTTTAATCCAATGCAACAAGTATTGAACAGTTAATGAGAATTGATTAAAGACCTATTATTATTCTACATACATACATAATGCTATAGACAAAAAAATCTGTAATATCAAGGACTGTGTGCTATATGAATAAGAAATATGTATATATGTTAATATAATATGTCTGTATGTATGTGTTTATACATCAGTTCATAGAACATAAAGATAAAGTAATTTCCCAGGAGTTAAGTCTAAAATTAAAATGAAGGACAATTTTGTTTAAAAAACAAAACAAAAATGGAGATTCTAATCTACCAATCAATAGGTATTATGCTAAAGCCTGGGGAGAAAAATACAACGAATTAAACAATTTCTGCTCTCAGAGAACTTATAATATAAGGAAGGTCACAAAGAAAATGTAGGGACATCTGAGGGATAGGATTCACATGGACCAGTATAAGGAAGCCAAGATAGTGGTCTGTGGATGAAGTCAAGGGTAGTAGATTTGTAAACCTATATCTTTATCGTTAGGGGGGGCAAAACCAGCATTTATAAATTCTCATTGAATTGAATAGTGTATGACAGACATTGCACCGAGGTCACAAATTCACAAAGGGGACAAACATTTTTAAAATATCAATTGTATTTACTGGAAAATCAAAGATGAATTAAGACACTTTTATTAATCTCAATCTCAATTATAAATCTCAATTCCAATGTGGCAGGAAATGAAGTGTATACACAAATAACTAAAATTCAGGCTAAAAAGTGATTAAGTACAAAGAAGTCACAATGGTCAGAGATCAGTAAAATCGGTAGAAACATTTCTAATAAAGGGAAATGATGGAATCATACAAGAGGTAATGGCAGAACTAGAAGAAATGATCAAGTCATTAAAATATCTCCATGAATGGAGGTTCACTTGTATTTGTCAAAATGGTCAAGTCCCCAAAAAATCTTAGAGGATAGCATCTGGATGTAGAACCTTTCAGAGAACATTCCATCTTTCAATGATAGATAGCATATGGGGTATTAGGCAAATGTCCTTCCAGGAAACTACATTGCCAATACAATCACAAGGAAAGTTAGTAGATTTTACTACTCAAATTTTCTTCCTGTTATGAAGGGGGGAAAAAACTGCTACATCTGATCTCTGTAAGTGACTAATCAAATTATCTAAATTTGGCATATCAAAAGCCTGATTGTTGAATCATAGGATCTCAAAGTTATAAGGGAGCTCAGAGACCATTTAGACCAACCTGACCTAGAACAAATTTTATCTCCACACTGTACCCCCAACACATGTTCATCTAGCCTTTGCCTGACTATCTCAAGGGAAAAAAAAAAAAACTAACTCACTTCCCTTCAAGGCAGCCCATTTCATTTTCAGACAGTCCAGCTGTTAAGAATTTTTTCCTTTACAACAAACCTAAATTTGTTCCCTTGTAAATTCCCATAATTCTTGGTTCTGCCTTCTGGAGTCAAACCGAATAAGATTAATCATCTTTTGATATAATAGTCTTTCAAAGACTTAATAGCTCTTAGGTTTCCTTTAAGTTTTGTCTTGTCCAGGTAAAACATCTTCAACTTGATCAGCCTGTCCTTATATGGCTGGAACTGAAAACTTTTTTAGCATCTTGATCGTCCTCATGGGGATGCTCTATCAATCTTTCCTATAATGTTTTGAACTCCATACAGCATGATACCTAGCATGGGGGTGCTACTATCTCCTCAGTCCAGGACTCCAGGTTTCTCTTAATGTTGATTAAAACTATACTGCCCTTAAAACCCACACGTACAAAAATATTTACAACAGCTTTTTTTGCAATGGCAAAGAATTCAAAATTGAGGGGACAATTGGGGAATGGCTGAACAAATTGTAGTATATGGATGTGATCGAACACTATTGTTTCATAAGAAATCATGAGGGCAGAACTTCAGAATAGCCTAGGAAGACCTGCATGAAGTGATGCTGGGTGAAGTGAACAGAAAAAGAAAAACCTTATACACACTAACAGCAATCTGATCAGCTATGATGGACTTGTTCATTTCAGCAATATAATAATCAAACACAATTCTAAAAGACTTGTGATGGAAAATACCATCCATACCCAGAGAAGAAACCATGGAGTATAAATGCAGACCAAAGCTTACTGTCTTCAATTTTTTAAAAGTTGTCTTATGCATTTTTCTACTTTTTTCCCTGTCTTAATTTAATTCTTTTTTCACGACAAGATTAATATAGATCAATGCCTAACACAGTTATGTTTGTTTTTTAAAGAAGATCATGACATCAGGGAGGTGATTCCATGACAAGCACATGAATTGGATTTGAGTGAGAGGGTGCAGTGCTAAGTCTCCAGCCTCACTTTTTCCTCCAGAGTCATCTGGGTCCAGTGGACAGACATGAATCAGGACAACTGGGGATGGCCCTGGATGGGAGGTTAAGTAATTTGTCCAAGATTGCACAGCTAGTAAGAGTCAAGTATATGAGATCAGATTCAAACTCCCATATTGGATAATTTTTTTTAGGGGGAAAGGGGAGAGAAGGGAAGGAGGGAGAAAAATGTGAAACTCCAAAACTGTACAAAATAATGATTGTTGAAAACTATTATTGCATGTAGTTGGAAAAACAGAATATTTTTTAAAAGACTGTATTATATTACCCTTAGGAGTTGCCATATTATTTGACTGACTCTTAATGAATTTACAATTCACAAAAAACTTCAGATATTTTCAGAACTGCTATCTAGCCACACTTATCCTATTCTATTCTTGTAAAGATGATTTTTTTTAACCCAGGAGTAAAGTTTCACATTTATCCCCAGCAAATTTCATGTCATTAGAACTTATTCAATGTTCTAGCCTGACAAGAGTTTTCAAAATCCTGAATGTGTTATCACTCTAGCAACTTAGCCCTCCTAACTTTGTTTCTTACAATTTTGATAAGCAGAGTTTGGGGGAAATTGTTTTTTTTTTGTTTTTTTGTCTATGAACACAAACATTTCCAGGCTTTCTAGAAGTTAAAATATGTCTGTGGGATATTCTGTAGAAATACATTTTATTTTTCACAAACTAACATTTAGACAGTTTCCTCTAAGATAATCTAACCACAGTCAATTTTTTGTATAAGTACTTATGAAGTATTTGTTACAAGAGTTTTCTTTTTCTTTTCAAGATGGGGAGAAAGAGGGAAAGAAAAATATATTTTTCCTTACTAAAAAATTCAAAAATTAGAGAAAAAAGTGCTCATGCAGGTTCAACAAGTTTAGCCTAGAGAAGAGACTACAGGGAGAAATGATAGCTGTTTTTCAGGTCTTTGGAGGACTGCAATGTAGAAAAGGAGCTAGGCTTGTTCTGTTGGTTATAAAAGGCAGCACTGGGAGCAATGGGTGAAGGTAGAAAAGACTATTTGAATCTTGATGTTAAAAAAAAAGGAATTTTTTGGGGAAAAGTGCTTTACAACATGAATAATTAGAAAAATGCAAATTAAATATCTTTGAGGTTCCATCTCATACCCATAAGATTAGGGGAAAACAGGAAACCTCTTCCTCCCAAAAAGGGCAAAATGATAAAAATTGGGGGGGGGTGTCAAAATTGGAATTTCAAATTCAAATAAGAACAGGTACCACTAATCCACACATAAGGATCCCTGAAGTCTTAATACTGATAGTTCAAAACACAATAATGATGATGATGAAAACAATAACATAATATTTTATTAAATTTTTATTTTTGCTTAATATTTCCCAATTATATTTTAATCTGGTTCAGATGGTTATGAGCCACAGTCAGTCTATGAACAATGTGAATGATACTATTTAGAGCATGGAAACAGGAGAGACTCCCTCTACTGATGCATGCCTGTATTGGCTCTCCAAGAATTTCCCAAACCCCTGTAAATTTTAACTAATCAGTAAGTTTCAGAGTCCAGGTCTGGAACCATGTTTTCCTAATGGTTAGACTAGTTCTCTATGGTAAAATAAATATAAATTTAAACAACTCCAATTTTATACTTCTCACCTGTCAAGTTGACGGAGATGACTAAAAACTTGGGGAGACAAGGGGCAGCTAGGTGGCACACTGGATAAAGCACCGGCCTTGGAGTCAGGAGCACCTGGGTTCAAATCCTACCTCAGACACTTAATAATTACCTAGCTGTGTGGCCTTGGGCAAACCACTTAACCCCACTGCCTTGAAAAATCTAAAACAAACAAACAAACAAAAAAAAAAACCTTGGGGACAGTAATGAAGGCTTGACCATGAGAAGACAGACACAATACAGTGCTGATTTACAGATTCAACATTTCTGAATATCAATTTTGAATTATGCAAGATCAGCAATTAAACTGTCACTAGCTTCTGGCCAAGTATGACATATACCCATAGGAAATTAAAGAGAAAAAAAGGATTAAATAGAAATAGAAACACACATACATATATACCAGTGCATTTTATGAGAGCAAACAACTACAAACAATGCAATTATTTCTCAAGTGGAAAATTTCTGAAAAAGCTATGATGCTGCTGCTACTACTACTACTACTACTACTACTACTAATAATAATAATAATAATAATAAGGTAGGTAGCACAGTAGATAGAGTGCCAGATCTAGAGTCTGGAAAACATCTTTCTGAGTTCAAATTTATTGACAGATACTTACTAGCTATATAATTCTGGGCAAGTCACTTAACCCTATTTGTCACAGTTTCCTCATCTGGAAAATGAATTGGAAGAACAAATAGCAAGCCACCCAAGTATCTTTGCAAAGAAAACCCCAAATAGTATCATTACTGAAACAGCTGAACAATACCAATGATGATAATAATGATAATAATAATAATAATAGCAGCTAGCAATTACAAAGTACTTTATAAATAATATCTTATGGACAGCTAGATGGTGCAGTGGACAGAAAACAGGCCCTAAGGTCAGGAGGAATGGAATTAAAATCCCATCTCAGACACTTAATAATTATTTAGCAATGGGACCTTGGGCAAATCACTTAACCTTTTTGCCTTGCAAAAAAAACAAAACAAAAGGGGCAGGCAGTGGATAGAGCACCAGCCCTGGAGTCAGGATGGACCTGATTTCAAATCTGACCTCAGACATTTAATAATTACCTAGCTGTATGACCTTAAGCAAGTCACAACCTCATTACCTTAAATAAAATTAGGGGGAAAAAACCCCAAACAACAAATATTATCTCATTTGATTTTCTCAATATACCTGGGAGATAAATGCTATCATTTTATAGTTGAGGATAACAGAGATATACCATTAATAGAGTGTTTAAAGAGTTACCCTCAAAATCAAGAATCTACCTTTAACATAATTTGTTGTTGTTGTTGTTCAGTTGTTCTTCATGACTGAAATTGGGATCTTCTTAGCAAAGATAATGACGTAATTTGCCATTTTCTCCACCTGCTTATTTTACAGTTGAGAAATTGAGGCAAACAGGATTAAATGAGTAGCCCAGGGTCACCCAGCTAGTAAATACCTGAGGTCAAATTTAAACTCAGGAAGATGATTCTTCCAGACTCCAGGACCACCACTTTATTCACTGTGCCACTTAGATACCAGATAATTAACTAAAACTATAAGTTTGCAGAGATGCTGTTGGCCTTCTTCAGTAAAAACACAGTTTCCTCATTGGCAGTTGTCTAAATCAGTAAAAATCACAGGTTCAATAGTATACTCCCACAAAAAAAAAAACTGGAGTAGAATATTATTATGGAGCAAGGAATCATATATGTGAGCAATACAGAAAAAACCCCTGAAGATTTATATGAACTGAAACATTACAAGAATCAGTCTTAAAATATATTTATGATTACAACAATAAAAGTAATAATATCATTAAAATGAAAATGAATTTTAACTAAATAAACTTATAATGGTCCAAGGAAGAAGATAATGGGATGTACCTCCTTGCTCATAGTACTCTTCAGAGACAGAAGAATGCCAGAGTAAATTCAGTCATCATACAGGATGCTCATGTTTAAGGGCTTTTTATTTATTTGGTCATGAGGAAGGGAATCAATTTTTATGGGGAGGGGGGTTCTCCAGAAATGACTCTGATATTAAAAGATATTAATAAGATATATGTAATGAGAAGCCAGACTTCAGAAAAAACTGGAAAGACTTGCATGAACTAATGCTGAGTGAAGTGAGCAGAGCCAGTAGAACACCATATCAAAAGCAACATTGTAAAACGATCTACTATGATGGATACAGATCCTCTCAACAATCTAGTGATCAAGGACAATCCTGAGAGACCTGTTACAAAAAAATAGCATTCACATGCAGAGAAAAAAAAACTATAGAGTCTGAATGCAGAGCAAAGTATACTATATTCACTTTTTAAAATTTTTTTTCTTTCTCATGGTTTTTCCCCCTTTGGTTCTAATTCATTGCTCACAACATGACTAATATATAAACATGTTAAATGGGATTCTATATGTATAACCTATATCAGATAAGTTCCTGCCATGGGGAAATGTGGAACTCAAAAGTTTGCAAAAGGATGAATTTTGAAAGAATGAATAGCTTTGCATGTAATTGGGAAAAAAATTAAAGTAAATTTAAAAAAAGGTATATGTAGGTAAAATAAATGTAGATGTATACACGCACAAAAATTCCTTTTACTTAAGAGCATGCAGAAGGGTATCACCAAGATATACTGAATAAACCCAAATCTCTGAAAGGGGATGCAATTTTTAAAGGGGGAAATAGCACTGAATAAATAATTACTCAATCAACAAGAATTTTTAAATGTCTATTACATATCAAGTAGTATAGGATCTTAGAGTCCATCAAAAAAGCATCCAATGGGGCGGCTAGGTGGCACAGTGGATAGAGCATTAGCCTTCGAGTCAGGAGTACCTGAGTTCAAATTCGGCCTCAGACACTTAATAATTACCTAGCTGTGTGGCCTTGGGCAAGCCACTTAACCCCATTGCCTTGCAAAAACTTTAAAAAAAAGCATCCAGAAATAATCCATCTCACAAAAATCTTTTTTTTTTTTTTAGGTTTTTGCAAGGCAATGGGGTCAAGTGGGTTGCCCAAAGCCACACAGCTAGGTAATTATTAAGTGTCTGAACAAAATCTCTTTTACCAATGCTAGGTTACTGATCCATTTCTATGGATTCTGGTAGAACTGACTGAAGAAAGCTCATGGTGCAGTGCAACTGAAAAACTATTCTACAGCATTGACGGATTTCTTTATTTTTCTTTTTAAACATTTTCTTAATGCTCTTTTCTTTGTGGAAAAAAAGAACCTGTCATTTTCCAGTGAACCCTCCATTCCCTGAGAGAAACCCTCCCCCCCCATCCCTAAGGTGATTTGGTCATAAAACAAGTACAAGAACAGTCAAGAAAACACATCAATGCATTGACCACATCTACAAATGCTTGTCTCAATCTGTACTTATAGTACTCTACCTTCTTTAGTTAGAAACAGAGGGATTCTGAGAACTGTTGTTTTTTTTTTAATATTTTGACAACTATTTCAATCTATAATTCAGAACCATTATGCTGCAGCCACTGTGCTTAATGCTGGGGTACAAAGAAAAACAAAAGGCATTATTTGCTCTCATGTCATCAGGTCAGAGTCTAACAACAGCAGTAACAAGAAGAATTATAATAGTAGCATTAATTCCTACCATATGTGCCAAGCACTATACAAATATCTCATTTGATCCTCACCACAACTCTGAGAAGTAACTGCTATTGTTATTCCCATTTTACAGATGAGGAAACTGAGGCAGTCACACAGTTAGTGATTGTTGAGGTCCCATTTGAATTTAGGTCTTTCTGACTGCAGGCCCTAGACTGCATCCACTGTCCCACATAGCTGTCTAAAATAACTGTATACAAACAATCTGATGTTTGTCCTTCACTCTCAAAGAAGACCATGACAATAGGAAGGTGATGCCATGACAAGCACATGAATTGAATTTGAGTGAGGGGGTGCTCTGCTAGATCATCATCCTCACTTTCTCCTCCAGAGTCATCTGAGTCCAGTGACCAGATATGAATCAGAACAACTAGAGATGGCTTCGGATGCAAAATAATCAAGGTTAAGTGACTTGCCCAAAGGTCCCACAGTAAGTATCACATGTCTGAGGCCAGATTTTAACTCAGGTCCTTTTGACTTGGAGGCAGGCACTGTACCACCTGTCTACAAACAAACTACATACAGGATAAATTGACGATATATTACAGAAGGAAAGTGGTAGCATTACAAGGGATTGGGGGAAACTTCCTAGAATATAGGATTTTTAGCAAGAAAAAGAAGGGAGCCACAAGGGAGAGAGATAAGGAGGGAGAACATTCTGGGCATTAAAGATAAGCAGTGAAAATGTCCAGAGTCAGAAGAGAGAAAAAAGAGAGCATTGTGTCCTAGGAGCAGCAAGGAGACAGTATCACTGAATGGAAGACTATGTAGGGAGAGGTTTAGGATTAGGTTAGGAAGAAAGGTGAGGTAAAATGGAAGATGACTGAAAAAATGAGAGGTGAGAAGGAAAGTTATCTGGGCTTGGAAAGTCAAATTTTGCATTTGATCCTGGAGATGACAGGAGTGTGCTGAGTTAGGAGAGAGGTATGACATTATCAGATCTGTGCTTTAGAAAGATTGTTTCCTAAATAACAATTTTTAAAATGGGAGAGCTTTGAGGTAAGGAGACCAACTAACCAACAGGCTATTAGAGCTGATGAGAATCTGCATCCAGTAACAAATGCAGAAAAAGAGGCAAAGGATGGAAGCATGGTCTGTGTATTTTGTTCTATGTACTTTTCTGAGAAGGGGCTGCCGGGCTTCTGTAGAATTGGCAAGAGGGTCCATGCCACAAAAAAAGGATAAGAACCCCTGATCCAAGACAAAAGGTGTGTTTCACTCTTAAGCACTTCTTTAGATACTCGGAATTCTTCCTTGTCCCAAAATAATTAGTTTCAGTGTAAACCACATTCTGAAAATAAAGGAACTAACCAGAAGCTTCTGGAAGTCTAAAACTATGGGGAAGACAGTGGCTATCTCCTTTTTTCAAACACATAAGTCTTTTTTTAAGCCCATGAGCTGGGTTTGATCTCCTTTGCCTCAAAGAACAGTAAGGAACACACAAAGAAATACAAATACAAAAAAGGGGGCAGCTGAAATTTCCATATAAATGCAACTGTATCCTGAAAACAAAGCAAGGGCAGAATACCAAAAGAGAAAATAGCTTGTCTTGAGAACTGTCTGCCACTCTTGGCTATCAAACTCACCAGCTCATCTATTATAATTAAAATGCTGTCTGCTTTTTAATGGTATTTCTTGTAATGGGAGGGTTTGTCTTCTTTATTGAATTAGGTATAATTGAAAGCTGAATTTTCCAGAACAACATAAAAAAAGGGGACAACATCTAATATGAAACCGAGGGAAACATACTGAAAGAACTGAGAATGGGAAGGTATTTTATTTCATAGATCCTTGAGCCAAACAAACAAAAAAGTTCAATCAAGACACTGAGACAAGAAAAGTATATTCTCAAAATATAACAATAGAATCCAAAACATATGGAAATACATAAAAATGAAAGTGATTTGAAATGTTCACATTCCTGAGTATCACAGAGATGGCTGTAATTATTAAGGACAAACCTATAAATTGTGCCTTTAAATTTTGTATATACCACTGGTGATCTTAAGCATAAAGATGGAAACTTAAGACTTAATAAATTAAAAGTGTTCTCAAAATTTAAGCTATACACACCAAAAAGTGTTTTTAATTATCAGCAATAGCAAACCAGTTTCTATTAAGTTGTTAACTTTCAGAGAAGTTACATTCATATTTGGATTATTCTCAAAGGAATACTACTATTGTTAAATTCTTTTGTCAGAGAAGTCTAATTACATTAAGGCATGGCATGTCTTTCTATAACATCAAATTTCCAGTTATCCAGATGGATAAATATGTAGAGGGTCTCACATCACTGTTCCTAGAAAAAGTAAGAGTATACAGGCTATGGACAGATAACAAGCTCAAGAAGAGGTTTAGAAATAGAAGTTAATTAAATTCAACCCTTTCATTTTACAAGTGAGAAAACAGCCAAGGAGAGAGAATTGATTTGCCCAAGGTCACACAGGCAGCAAATAGAAAAGTTAGGATTTGAACTCAGGTCTTTTGCCTCCAGATGTAGCACTCCTTTCCCTGAAGCATGGTGGAGACTTTACTATATTCTTCAGAAAAGAGGACAATACCATTAATGAAAGAACTAAAAGATTTTTAATTATTTTCCATCAGCAGCTCTGCTTGATTACAACTACTCAAATATACCAACCTGGTACATGCCTTGCTCTATGGTACCTACCCAATACTTTAAAATCTTAATTGGTTGACTGACTGGGCTTAATCACATAAGATGAAATTGTTTTGTTTTGTTTTGTTTTTAGGTTTTTGCAAGGCAGATGGGGCTAAGTGACTTGCCAAGGCCACACAGCTAGGTAATCACTAAGAGTCTGAGGCCAGACTCAAATGCAGGTACTCCCAACTCCAGGCCAGGTCCTCTATCCACTGCACCACCTAGCCACCCCAAATAAGATGAAATTTAATAGAGACAAATACAGAATTAAACTTGAGAATTTTTTTTAAAAATGAATTTCCGAAGTACAAGATGGCGTAGGCATTGCTAAATTAAAAACAAAAAAGACCAACATTTTTTCTAACAAAAAAATAAACTCAGTGTCAATGGTGCTATATAACAGTAAAAAAAAAGTTAATGCAATCTTGGTCTAAAGTAAGAAACAGAGCATTCAGAAATAAAGAGATCATAATTTCACTTTATTCTGCCTTGGTCAAACTATATCTGGAGTTCTGAATTTAGTAATAGACACTTCTATTTAGAAGTAAACTAGGTAATATTCAGAAAATGAAAACCAGAATGGTTAAAAACTAGCTTGTACTTTTATAGCATTTTAAGTAAATGAATAAATCAATAAAAAATTATTAAGCAACTAATATGCTAAGTGCTTAAGTGGAAAAAACAGGGTTCGTGAACTTTTGGAGGAAGATGGAGATTTGATGAGGCAGAGATGAAGAGATAGATGGATAACTACAAAGATGTAGAGATGGGTGATAGAATGATAGGTTTAAGAAAAAGAGAGGATAGTTGGCTTTTTTGTTAAATATGGGAAGGGGAATAATGTGCAATGACAATGGAAAGATGAAATGAGGTCAGATTATGAAGGGTTTCAAAAGTCCAGTAAAGGAATCTGTATTTAATGGAGGCAACAAGATGTGCACTTAAGGAAAATCACTTAGGCAACTATGGAGAGGATGAATCAGATTGTAGAGAAATTTGGTGCAGATTTTTGGTCTGCTATTTGAGAAAAATCATGCCATGTAAAATTTGCTTAGTTATTTTTGCTATATTTTGCTTCTCAATTAGTTATATTTTTTCACTGCAATAGTCTACATTAAAAGTGGTAGTTGTATAAGTAGAGAGAAGGGGTCAGGAATGAAAGATATAGAGGTAGAAATAGCAAGATCTGACAAATGGCATGAGAGAAATGAAGAGTCATGGATAACACCTAGGATGGAAGAATGGAAAAATGTTGGTGTCTTCTACAGAAATAGGAAAATTGAAAGAAAGACAGGTTGTTGGGGGGGGTGGAAATTAATGATTTCTATTGTAAACATTTTGTACTTAAGCTGAATCTAAGACATTCAGTTGGAAAGATCCAACAGGTTACTGGTGAAATATAAGTGAATCTTAGAGTAGCAGAAGACTTCCTCTCAGAGATGACAATTAAACTCATGGAAGTTGATGAGGTTCATGATAGGAGGGACTAGAATATAGACTAAACACAAGGTTAGGGGCTATAATACGAATAGTTAGTGATCAAAGAATCTGAGAAGAAGTTATCAGACTACTAGTAGAAAAACCAGCCCAGAATAGCATCATGAAAAGATAGAATTTTGGAGGTTTGCCAAATATTTTTACAGCAGGTAGATGGCTTAGTGGACAGTTCACTAGGCCCAAAAATCAAGACCTGAATTCAAATTCAACCTCAGTCACTTATGATGTGATTCTGGGCAAGTCATTTACCCTGTAGGGAAAAGCAAACCATTCCAATATCTTTGCCAAGAAAATTCCAAATGGAGTACAAAGAATTGAATATTGACTGAAAGGATTCAACAACACAGACAACAAAAACATGTACATAATTTTACATGACTTTAATTCAGTGCCATGAGCATCTGGTGAGAGAGATATTTAGCCTAAACAAAAAAATATGCAAGGGGGACATGATAGTCATCTTCAAGTAATGAAAAGGCTGTCATGTGGGAAATACAAAATATTTAAATTGTATTCTTTGATCCCAGGGGAATGAATTTGGAGCAATCGGTAGAAACGGAAAATTTCAATTTAATTCAAAGAAAACCTTCCAAACAATTAATTCTCCAGAAGTAGAAAAGGGCACCTCATAAGATAGTGAATGTCCCTTTAGTGGAAGTATTCAGGAAAATGCTGGCTGACCCACTTCTCAAGTATGCTGTAATGGAAATTGTTTTTCGAGGCTACATTAGACTAGATGTCCACTGAGGTTCCTTCCAACTTTGAAATTTTGGGCAACCTTATGACACCTTTAACATATATGCTCAAGAAAAGTTTTGAACAGTAGTCGTTTGAGACTAACCCCACTAAAATACCTGATGATTTGCAAATTACTCAAATGATGGATTTCTTTTGGAGCCCTGTAACCAACCTGGTCATAGCTCATGTTAAATAATGCTACATGATAAAAACTTTTGACATTTTTATTGAAAAAAATTGCATATATGCTGTAGCCAATTTCTGAACCTGGAAACTTAAGTCATTTTTAAATGTATTTTCCCTACGAAGTGCCAAAATCAAGTAAAATAATGATATGTAACAACCACATGCCAAATTCTTTTCACACACATGCAGGACAAAAACTTTTCAAGGACTGGTGTTTTAATAATAATTTTAAAAATATTTTGTACAAAAGACAGTTTTAATTCATTATGAATGACTGAAATAAGAATTACCACATCTATAATTTATAATGTTTACCTTTTTAACCAAGATTACATTTTGAAAAACTATTTGTACTTAAGCTCTAAGAAATGCAGCTCATGGTACTGTCAACTACTAAAGATTGAAATAGGCTTCTCAGAGTGTCACAGGTAACAATCTAAAGTTGGAACCTCAAAGGAGAAATCTTGAGAAATTTTAACTACATAAATCTGAAAAGCTAAGGGGAAAAAATATTTAGTGAACTTAAGGTAATACTTAGTTTATATAAAAACTTCAATCAAGAACTATCAAAACATTTTAAATAGCAAATGATTATACTAGCTTCAGGGCAGAACTTATCCCTTTCCAAGTTCAGTAACTTTTTCAATGTCAACCTAAATCATGAAAGAAAGAACTACTGTATTGAACTGAATTAGATTAACTACCAAAATATTCTATAAATGAGCCAGAGTCCAAATTCAATATGTTGAAATGAACAATAGAAATGCACTCCTCATACAAAAGACAGTACTCTCTTCTCATGCTAATTTATTTTGCTTAATTTTATGCAATTTGATCATTTGTTTCTTAACTCTTTGTAACTAAACTTAAAAACAAGCTATATCATCCCATTAAGTTTATTTACAAGTACATGGAAGAAAGAGAAAAAATATTTCCCAGAAAGCAGTAAGATGATAAATGGTTTGGAGAAAAAAGAAGCCATCTTGCAAAATAAGAGAACTAATTAAATTACTAACAGAAAAAAAATACTTTTGAAATTTTTATTTACAACTTCAATTGAGGTTCAAGAAATTCCCTAGCACAGTCTATCACAAAGGTTGCACGTTTAACTTTAGAATCCTAGGTTAATAATTGACTACTCTATGTTTCAATTTCTCAAAAAATAAAATGGAGATGATATTCTCCTTTTGTCTCTAAACTCTTAAGAACCTTAAATGTTCACTGGCCACCTGTTTGCTCCACTGAATTGGGAGCTGTACATTGGGATTAATAACAGAGAATGACAGAAGAAACACTGGTCTTTACACATATTAATATGGATATTAATATATATTAGATTATACATACATAATATATACACATATAATACATAATAAAAGATAGAAAATGGTTTGCCAAACATTTCTACATATTAGAATTTATACTCCATATTCCTCCTTCATCTCCCTCCTCCATCACCAGATTAGAAGTTCATTTTTAATCAGTCAAAAAACATTTATTAAGCATTTACTAAAAGTCAAGTACTGGGCCATACCAATCAAACCACCAAAATACTGTTGATAGAACTTTACAAAATTCATCTGGAAGAACATAAAAAGTCAATGAAAAAAATTTGAAGTCTATCCATACCAGATCTCAAATTGTATTATAAAGTAGTAATTATCAAAACAATCTGATATTGGCTAAGAAGAGTGGAAAATCAGTTGAATAGATTAGGTACACAATACAGTAATGACCACAGTCATCTAGTATATGATAAACTCAAAGATCCAAACTTTTGGAATAAAAACTTATTATTTGACAGGAATTGCTAGGAAAACTTGAAAATAATATGGCAGAAATTAGGTACAGTTCAATAGAACACCTCATACTAAGAAAAAGTCAAAATGGATATATAATTTACATGTAATAATTTAAGGATAAGGGAAAAATTTAGGACCAAAGAAAATATAGAGAGCATTTCTATAAGAAGGATAATTTTGATTATATTAAATTAAAAGGCTTTTGCACAAATAAAACCAATTCAATCACAAGTAAAAGGAAAGCAGAAAACTGGGCTGGGGGGGTTGTAATTATCTCTGAAAAAGACCTCATTTTTTCAAATAATAAAGAACTAAATCAATTTTATAAAAATAAGTCATCCCTCCAATTGACAAATTTTTAAAGGATAAGAATAGGTGGTTTTCAGCCAAAGAAATCAAAGACATCTTATAGTCATATGAAAAAGTGCTCTAAATCACTATTAATTAGAGAAATACACTTCACACAAATCCAGCCTCAGACACTTGATACTTATTAGTTGTCAATTTAACCCCACTGCCTTGCAAAAAAAGAACATAAATGAAAAGTGGAATAATTTCAGAAAAACTTGGACTTACATGAACTAATGCAAAGTGACATGAGCAGAATCAGGAAAAGGTTGAATATGATAACAGCAATATTGTACAGTGCAGAACTGGGAATGATTTAGCTATTCTCAACAATATGATGATCAAGACAATCCTAAAGGACTAATTGTGAGGCATACTATTTGCTTACAGACAAAGAACTATCTGCATACCAACTGAAGTATGCCATTTTCCACTTTATTTTTTAAAAAAATATTATGTGAGTTTTCTTGTACACAAGGAGATGCTATACAAGACTGCATATGTAGAAACTAAAGATTGCTTACTATCTTAGGGAGGGAGGAAGGGAAGCAGGTTTAGAATTTGAATCTCAAAATTTTTTTAAAGCTTTATAATTGTTTTAAAACAATTGAGAAAAATAAACTGAGTGCTAGGAGTCTAAATGACTACTAGGAATATAAATGTTGTTTATCCTTTTTCAAAGAGACTCAATGAAATCACGAATTGACAATTTGATGTGCACATGAATTGAATTTAAACGAGGTAAAATTATCCAAAGTTGTCAATCTCACTCTCTCTCTTCTTGAGCCATCTAAGTCTAGTAGCTGGACAAAAGTCAAGACACTTGGCAATGGCCCAGGATGCGGTGAATGACCTTGTGGCATCTTTGATGATGGACCATACTCTAAGCACCCCACAACATCTGCTAAAGCTGCCTTCACACACACACACATTTTAATATTTCAGTAATAAGTAGGTAGAAAATTCATTTGTTCTATAAAGCTTCCTTTTAATCAGATCAGAAGGTAATCAAGTCAATTTGGTAATTAAAAATGGTGCTTAGAGATAACTGCCTTAATTGTAAAACAGAACAAGGGCTTGCCTTCTTTCTATCAAGGGCCCCATAGATGATATGCCATTACCTTGAAGGTCTTTTAAACTCTTAGAATGTGTCCCCTGCCTCCTGGTTACCTCTGCCTCTTTTTGCCCTCTCTCCCCTCCCCATTCTACACTGGAATGGCCAAACCCTTCTTTGACTGGTAAAGATGTCCTTTCAGATCACACCTCCCAATGGATGAGGTCATGTAAGGACAATAGTAGGTCTCCATTTTCGAGGACCTGGTCCTTTAGCTGGAACCCTTCACCAATGCTTTTGAAGTCTGCCACTTAGAGAATTATCAATAAATGTTTTGCTAACTTAATTCTGTTTTGCTCTTTCTTAGTGCCCAAACCTCTGATAATGTTTATCCCTGATTAGGATGAATTCTAGGAAGGTTGATATCTATTTATTCTTAAAGATTAAAATGCCAGTGAGGACTACTATTCATTTTGGGGCATTAAGTATTGTCCAAAGACTGTTGGTTATCCCTCAACCTTGTTTAACCCATCTGCAAAGGAGTTTAACATTGGTGTGGCCAATGTGCATGCTTACAATCTCCTGGAGCCATAGATGACAGCTGAGCTAAAGGTAGATGAACAGCCCTGAAAAGGGAACAGCAAGCTCTCACACCAGAGATGTTAGGTCTCCCTGAACAGCCATGTAAATTCAGTTTAAGAGATTAGACCATCAAGTGTCTACTAGAAATAGTCACCTCTATATCACATTAGCACTTTAAACTCAATATATCTAAAATGAAACTCATTGTCTTACCCTTCAACTCTGCCCTCACTATAACTTCCCTAATAGTTGTCAGGGTAGCACCACCCTTCAAGTCACTCCACTTTACCATCTCATAGTGATTGTTGACTTTTTCTTGTTTCTCAACCAACAGTAGAGTCATGCTAATTCACTTCCACAACATATCTCACAGCTTTTCCCTTTTCTCTATCCTCAAAACCACTACTCTAGTTGAGACATCCATCAACTCTTGTCTTGTTTAATAGCCCCCAATCTGTTTCCCTGCTTCTAACCTCTTCCCTGTCCAATCCACTGACCACCCAACTACTAAAATAATCTGCCTAATATCCAGGCCACAAAATTGTAATTGATTGCCTCACCACTGCAGTGGGGTGACCCTAAGGCCCTAGTGGCTTTCCCAGGGAGCAGAAGCTTTGACAGATTCTAAATACTTAAGAGATCTTCAAAGAAAGTTCTGACTTTCTGAGGAGCCAGAGTGCTCATGATCTGTGATTGACTCCTTGATGATGATTTACTTGGCCACAACAACTTGAGAAGACAAACAAACAAAAAAAAAGACAAAAATAGCCCCTAAGCTTTTGCTTCTGCAGTGGAAGGCCTATAATAGTTTTCTGCCTTTTTCTTGGGCCAGAGAAGGTTAAAATTCCTGTAGTTACTATTGTCATTGAAAATGCTCCACACATATGTATGTGATGGAACACTATTGTTCTATTAGAAACCAGGAGGGATGGGAATTCAGGGAAGCCTGGAAGGATTTGCATGAACTGATGCTGAGCAAGATGAGTAGAACCAGAAGAACACTGGTATATGCTAACAGTGACATAGGGTGAAGATCAATCTTAATGTTCTTGCTCATTCCATCAGTGCAAAAATCAGGCACAATTTGGGGTATCTGCGATGGAGAATGCCATCTGTGTCCAGAGAAAGAATTGTGGAGTTTGAACAAAGACCAAAGACTATTACCTTTAATTTTTTTTAAAAAAGGTTAACTTATATAATTTTGCTATCTCTTATTCTTTATTTTTCTTAAGGATATAATTTCTTTCTCATCACATTCAGCTTAGATCAAAGTATACCACGGAAACAATGTAAAGACTAACAGATTGCCTTTTGGGGGTGGGAAGCAAGATTAGGGGAAAAACAATTGCAAAATTCAAAATAAATAAATATATTTTTTTTAATAAAAAGAAAAGAAAGAAAATGCTCTACACAGAGTACAAATGGGGGAACTTCTTTATATGATAGGGATTCTTAACCTAGATCATTAAAGTCGTTTGCTTAAAAAATATTTTGATAACTATCGTAATTTGTTTTCTATGTATTTTTAAATGAATTTTAAAACTTTTTTTTAACAATGTCTCCTGGTTATGATTCTGACTCTAAGACCCAGCATTATGGTTTAACTGGCTTCTAAGCTGGAATTTCCTTTAACACATTGGACCTTGGTATTCTCAAACATCCCTCCATAATGATCCCCTTTCCTGACTGATAAGATCCCTCCAGGGACTCCATCTCAGGCAGGACCAGCCCAGGTATGCTTCATTTCCCTACTGACTATGCTTCTGCTTCTATTTACTTTGCTACCATATTCCCCATGAGATACTGCTTTCCCTCCCCACTCCAACCCTGATTTTCAGCTGTCTTTTATGAGTTGTCTTCCTCTATTAGAATGTAAGCACAAAAACTATACTTATTTGTGTTTTTACTTGTATCCATAGGGCTTAGCCTAGTGACTGAAACATAGAAAGCACTTAATCAGGGCTCGTTGCCTACCATTCTAAGAAGAGGTCCATAGGATGTACCTAACTATCAAGTGGGGTAAAAAGATATAAAAAAGGTTAAGAACCTTCACTACAAAAATACAAAAAATATCCTCCAGATGCTCCTTCTGTGTGTATCACTAAAAGGACAGTATCATAAACCACAACTGTAGCATTTCCTGAAGGAAAACATCACTGAAGAGTTCAATCTATTTACAGGAATATTAGAGTTGGCTAATAATAATGATAATAATAATAATAATAATAATAATAACAACTAGCAATCACATAGCATATTATAGTTTACAAAGAACTTTGAACACAGTATCTCATTTGATCACCAGTATATACATCTTAGACATAAGTTGAAGAGGGACAATGAACTGGTTCCAGAATTTAATAGATGGAAAGTAGTCTGATCTACCTTTGGGAAATTTTTTGTGGGTTAGATAATCACAAGAATTATCTGAAAGCAATGGCTCTTCCCCTCCCATCAATATTCTCATTTTTTTAATGCCATTTTAATTATTTTTCAAAGATAGTTTTCAACATTCCATCTTTTTTGTAAGCTTTTGAGTTCCACATTTCTCTAGCTCCCTCCCTTCCCTCACCCCCTCTCCATGACATATAAGCAAAAATAGCTTTTACATGTACAGTCATGTTTAACATACTTCCATATTACTCATATTGTGAAAGAAGAATCAGAACTAAAGGGGGATATGAGAAAAAGAAAAAAAATTAAACAAATTTTAAAAAGTAAAAATAGTAAGCTTTGATCTCCATAGATTTTTTTCCTCTGGATGTGGATGGTATTTTCCAACGCAAGTCTTTTAGAGTTGTCCTTGATCACTGAACTGCTAAGAGGAGCTATGTCCATCATAATTGATCATCACACAATGTGGCTATTGATGTGTACAATGTTCTCCAGGTTCTGCTCATTTCACTCAGTATCAGTTCATGCAAGTCTTTCCAGGCTTTTCTGAAGTCAAGCTGCTCATGATTTCTCACAGAACAACAAAACTTCATCATGTTTATGTTCCACAATTTGTTCAGCCATTCCCCAATTGATGGGCATCCCCTCATTTTCCAAGTCTTTGCCACTGCAAAAAAAGAGCTGCTAGAAATATTTTTGTACATGTGGGTCTTTTTCCTTCTGTTATAATCTCTTTGGGTATTTGCAGGATCAAAGGGTGTGGACAGTTTTACTGACCTGGGGCATAGTTCCAAATATGCATCAGTAAAATGACATAAATGGTTACAATTCCTGAAATGTCTTTGTTACTCAAGATTTAATTATCAACTTCTGGGGTGGAGCCAAGTGCTCCTGGAGGTTTTTTAGACATTTGTCTGACAAATGAAACCTCCACACATCTTAAAGCTCTAGATCCCAACACATGGAGGACCTTCAATGAAGGTCTGCCAGCTTAGGCAAGAGACTGAGAAAGTCAGCAAAAAGCTTCTTAGCCACAGCTCAGTTTGGGACTCGGTTCAGCAGGACAGCAAGATAGCAGGGTCCCAACCCCAGACACAGTCTGAGTCCTGGGAGCACTGGGGCAACAGATGGGACTGGGCTGGGAACAAACTGCTACCAAGGCAGAACACTGACATAATGGAGGAAACAAATCTCTGCACTGGCAATGCCTGGGCTGCAGAGGCAATGCTTTTACAAGTGATCAGCCAGGGACCAGACCCCAGGCCCAGCACAAAAAAGCTTGGGACCATACCCCTATTCCCCAGGAGCAGAGCTCAATTATCAAAAGGAGCAAAAGAAACCCTAAAAGAACACTAACCAAACAAAGCTATTGCTCAGATAGGGATGATAAGGATGACAGAGATGCCATCTCAGAAGAAGAAAGCAGGGACAAATTACCTACATGCGAAGTCTCAAAGGAGTTAATTAATTGGCCTCAAATCTAAAACCTCATGAAAGAGTTCAAAAAGGATTTTTAAAACCTTGAGGGAGGAAAAAAATGGGAAAAAGAAATGAAAATCATGAAGGAGAATTATGATAAATTGACTGAAGAAATCAACTTCTTTAAAAGTAAAAATGGACACTTAATAATTACCTAGCTGTGTGGCCTTGGGCAAGCCACTTAACCCCACTTGCCTTGCAAAAAAAACCTAAAAGAAAAAAAAGTAAAAATGACATGCTCTTGGGAGAGAGGAGGGTTATGTTTACTCTCATAACAAGATTATTGTAATAATATAAAATAAAAAACCAAAAAAAAGTAAAAATGACCACTTGGGGAAAAAAAGTATAATTCATAAAAAAGAAATATTAACCAACTAGAAAAAGGAAACACAAAAGCTAACTAAAGAAAATAAAAACCTTGAAAATTAGGTTTAGGGAGCTAGGTAGCAAAGTGGTCCTGGAATCAGGAGGACCTGAGTTCAAATCTGACATCAGACACTTAATAATTGCCTAGCTGTATGACCTTGGGCAACTCACTTAACCCCATTGCCTTGCAAAAACCAACCCCCCCCCCCCCAAAAAAAAACAAAAACCAGAATTGGACAAATGGAAGGTAATGGCTTTATTCCATCACATAAACCAAAGAAAGAAAAAATATCTTTTTAAGAAAAACAAACGACTTGGAAATAAGATTCAGAAAAGATAACTTACGAATTACTGATCTACCCAAAAGTTTATATCAAAAATTCCTGGAAAATATTCTTCAGGAAATTATCATGGAAAGTTGCCCTAAAATTCTAGTATAAGAAGACAAAATAAAATTCCAAGGAATATTATTGTTAAATTCTAGCTAAAAAGAAACAATTTAAATACCAAGGAACCACACTCAGAATTACACAGGACCTATCAGTTTTAACATTAAAGGATTGGAGGGCCTGGAATTTGATATTCCAGAGGGCAAAGGACTTTGAATTGCAATCAAGAATCAACTATCCTGCAAAATTCAGCAGATACTTTCAGGGGAAAAGGAGGAACTTTATTTATTTTTAGGTTTTTGCAAGGCAATCAGGGTTAAGTGGCTTACCCAAGGCCACACAGCTAGGTAATTATTAAGTGTCTGAGGCCGGATTTGAACTCAGGTACTCCTGGCTCCAGGGCCGGTGCCCTATCCACTGCACCACCTAGCCGCCCCTTAAGGAGGAGCTTTAAATGAAATAGAGGACTTCCAAAATTTTCTAATAAAAAGATTAGAACTAAATAGAAAATTCAACCTTCAAATACAAGACTCAAGAGATGAGTAAAAAGATAAACAGAAAGGGGAAAAAAAGCTAGTCAAGAACATTAAACTATTCATCCCAATAAGGGAAGATAATACTTGTAACTCTTGAGAATTCTATTTCTCTTAGGATAGTTAAAAAGAAATACAAAGGGCAACTAGGTGGATAGAGCACTAACCCTGGAGTCAGGAGGACCTAGGTTCAAATCTGCCGTCATACCTATCTATATCACCTTGAGCAAGCCACTTCCCCATTGCCTAGCAAAAACCCAAAATACATATATACAGTTGTGTGTTTATGTACAAAAAGAATATGTACACACACACACACACACACACACACAAACACTTAAAGAGAGAGTATGGGTCTAGGATGATCATAAAACTGTTGAGCCTTTAGTCAATACCTTAGCTAATGAGAGTTGAATAGAGTGGAAAGACTGTACTAATAGGATATGGGTATAAAGGAATCATGAAACAGTGTTGACTATGAGTGCTGTATTTCTTTTGGAATAGAGAGAAGGAGAGTTCTTAGAGGGGGTGTACTAAGAGGGGAAGGGTATAAATGGTTCATGAAATGATTTTGCTTTACATGATACTTAAGCTCATGGGGACTGTATGTCCATAGAGGGTACTTGAAAAGAGGGTGTGTGGGGCAGTTTAAATGGAGCAGTAGATAGAGCACCAGCCCTGGAGTCAGGAGGACTTGAGTTCAAATCTTGACTCAGACATTTAATAACTACCTAGTTGTGTGACCTTGGGCAAATCACTTAACCCCATTGCCTTACAAAACAAACAAACAAAAAGAGGGTGTGATATAATTGATTATAATTTGATGTTATTTATGACTCTTGAGAAGCATATTTATGATGGGATGAAAGATGGGAGGATGGGAGCATGCTTAGTGAATATGAGGCAAAATTACTTATAAATCAATCAACCTTGAGAAAGGTACTTCTTTCAAGGACAGTTAAAAGGTTTGAGGTACAAGTCAATGTTAAAAGAAAAAAACAGGAAAAGAAAGATTTTTACTAGGAGATTAGGGATTAGAGGATAAATAACACCACATGAAGAGACACAAAACCTATTATAGTAAAAAGAAAAAAGAGAGGGTGTAAACAACGAGTAAATCCTACTCCCAATGAATTTGGCCCAAAAAAGATAATAATATACATTCACAATTGGGTTTAAAAATCTATCCTACCCTACAGGAAAGTGGGGGGGGGGGGGGGGAAGAAGGAACTGATAAAAGGGAAGGCAAAATAAAAGAAAAAGGAAAGTTAAAGATAAATTAAGAAGAAAAATTAAAAGGGGAAAAGAAGCAAAAAACTGGTGAGAAAGGATAAGGGGAAAGAGAAAAGTATAAATAGGGAAAGATAGCATGGAAGAGAAATGTAGAGTTACTAATCCTAACTGTAAATGGAAATGGGATGAACTCTCTCATAAAATGGAAGATGCAGAAAGTGATAAAAACTAGAATCCTACAACATATTGTTTACAAGAAAGGCATACGAAGCAGAAAGATACATACAGGGTAAAGCTAAAAGCATGGAGTAAAATATACTATCATCAGTGGAAGTGAAAAAAATCAGGGCAGCAATCCTCAACTCAGACAAAGCAAAAGCAAAATTAGATTTTATTAAAAGAGACAGATAAGGAAACTACATCTTTTTTTTTTTTTTTTTTTTTAGGCTTTGCAAGGCAATGGGCTTAAGTGGCTTGCCCAAGGCCACACAGCTAGGTCATTATTAAGTGTCTGAGGCCCGATTTGAACTCAAGTACTACTGACTCCAGGGCCAGTGCTCTATCCACTGCTCCACCTAGCTGCCCCAAAACTATATCTTCTTAAAAGACACCTTAGGCAATGAAGTTATATCATTATTAAATATATATGCACCAAGTGGTGTAGAATCCATATGCTTTTTTTTCCCCTTAGGTTTTTGCAAGGTAAATGGGGTTAAGTGGCTTGCCCAGGGCCACACAGCTAGGTAATTATTGAGTGTCTGAGGCTGGATTTGAACTCAGGTACTCATGACTTCAGGGCTGGTGCTCTATCCTAGCTTCTCCCCTAGAATCCATATTCTTAGAGGGAAAACAAAACAAATTACAGGGAGACATAGCAGCAAAAATATAATAGTGGGGGACCTCAACCTCCCTCTCTCAGAATTAAATTAAATCTAACCACAAAATAAACAAGAAGGCAGCTAAGAAAGTGAATAAAATCTTTGAAAACTTTGATTTGATAGACCTCTGGAGAGAAATGAATGGCAAGAGAAAGAAATATACTTTTTTTCTCTGCAAGTACATGGCACTTATACCAAAACTAACTATGTACTAGGGCATAAAAACCTTACAATCACATACAGCAAGTCAGAAATATTAAATGCCTCCTTTTCAGATCAAAATGCAATAAAAATTACATGTAATAAAGGGACACAGAAAGATAAACCAAAAATTAATTGAAACTAAATAACCAAATTTTAAAGAATGAGTGGATTAAACAAAAATCATAGAAATAACCAACAATTTCATCTAAGACAATGACAACAATGAGACATCATAGAAAAATGTATGGGAAACAACCAAAGCACTTTTTAGGGGAAATTTTTTATCTCTAAATGCTTAAATGCTTGGTCATGCAACTAAAGGAGCTAGAAAAAGAACAAATTAAAAATCTCCAATTAAATATCAAATTAGAAATTCTAAAAATCAAAGAAAAGTAATAAAATTTTAGGTAAGAAAACCATTGAACTAATAAATAAAACTGAGTTGGTTTTATAGAAAAAAAATCAATAAAATAAACCTTAATTTAATTGATTTTAAAAAGAAAGAAGAAAACCAAATTACAAGTATCAAAAATGAAAAGGGCAAATACCACCAATGAGGAAGAAATTTAAGTGTCTTAGGTTAGATTTAAACTCACAAAGATGAATCTTCCCTACTCCAAGCTTGGTGTTCTATCCACAGTACCACCTACCAATTCCCTCTAGTGAATAGGATATTGGAATTAAAAAATCAAGAAAATCTTGTTTTCTTCTGTATCCAAAACCTCCAAGAGAAATAGAAAATGGGCTCAGGCCATGGATGAGCTCAAAAAAAAAAAGACTTTGAAAAGCTATTAAAGAAAGTAGAGGAAAAATTGGAAGGAGAAATGAGAGCAATGCAGATAAATCATGAAAACCAAGTCAGCAACTTGGTGAAATAAATGCAAAAAAAAAAAAATTGAAGAAAATAGCATTAAAAACCAGTTTAGGACTAATGGAAAAAAGCAACACAACAGGCAAATGAGAAGAATACCTTAAAACACAGAATTGGCCAGCTGGAAAAGGAGATTAAGTCATGACCAGGAAAAGAGCCTAGACTTCATTTTTCAAGATATAATACAGCAAAATTGCCCTGAGATCCTAGAAGCAGAGGATAAAAATAGAAATTGAGAGAATTCACTGATCACCTTCTGAAAGAGATCCCAAAAGAAAAATTTTTCTGGAATATTACAGCCAAATTCCAAAGCTCCCAGTACTAAAAGCTTCCAGAAACAAGCAATTTAACTACCATGGCTCTATAGTCAGGATTACACAGGATCTGGCAGCATCTACAATACAGGTTCATAGGGCTTAGAATATGATATTCCAGAAGGAAAAAGATCTTGGGTTACAACTGAGACTCAATTACCCAGTAAAATGAATATCCTCTTTCAGGGGAAAAGATGGACCTTCAATGAAACAGGGAACTTTCAAAACTTTCCTACTGAAACAACCAGAGTTGAACAGAAAGCTTAATCTCCAAGTGCAGGACTCAGGGGAATCACAAAGGGGGTGGTGATGGTGAACTGTTTGTATTCCTGCATGGGAAGAAGATACTGATAACTCATATGAACTTTCTCATTTGTAAGAGCAGTTTGAAGGAGCATATATAGACAAGGCACAGGAAGGAGCTGAATATATAGGTATAATATAGTAAAAAGATGGAGTCAATGGGTGATAAAAGAAGTACTGGAAGGAGGAGAAAGGAGAGGAAGAAGGGACTAAGATATTTCACATTAGAGTCAAGAAAAAGCTTTTACAATGGAGTGGAATGGTGGAAAGTGAGGGGGAATAAGTGAGCCTTCATTCTCATCAGATATGACTCAGAGAGGAAATAACATATACTTAATAGGGTATAGAAATTTATCTTACCCTCGAGAAAAATGAGAGGAAAGGGATGGGATAAGGGGCAACAAAGGAAGGAGGGAGTAGGTAACAGAAGAGAAGGAGGATCATGGGAGAGAGTACTCAGATACAACACATTTCTGAGCAGAAACAGGATGAAAGGAGAGAAAAAAATGGAATAAATAAGAATGGGGAGGAATAGTGGGGAGGAATAGAGCAGAGGGAAATACATCCAGTGATAACAACTATGGGAAAAATATCGAAGCAACTTCTCTGCTGACTATGATGGCGAAGGCAACTCATTCCAGAGACAAACTGAAGTACACGTTTTTTCTCTCACTATTCTTGAGGTTTCTCATCTTTTCTGGGGGGAGGTTTATGATTACTCTCACAATGAGATTATTATAATACTATAAAATAAATAAACAAATAAAACAAATAAAACCAATGCAATCAAGATTAAAAGGAAGAAAATAATTTTACAACTAGTGTTTCTGACAAAGAACTCATTTCAAAAATAATGGAGAACTGAGTCAAATTTATTAGAACACAAGTCATTTTCCCAATTGATAAATGGTCAAAGGACATGAAAAGGCAATTCTCAGATGAAGAAATTGAAACTATAATCATATGAAAAAATTCTTTAAATCATTATTGATTAGAGAAATGCAAATTAAACCAACTCTGAGATACTACCTCATACCTATCAGATAAGCCGATATGACTAAAAAGTAAAATGATCAATGTTGGAGGGGTTATGGGAAAACTGGGACATTAATGCATGTTGGTGAAGTTGAGAACTCGTTCCAACCTTTCTGGAAAGCAATTTGGAATTATGCCCAAAGGGAAATTTGATCTAGCAATACCACTAAAAGGCCTGTATCCCAAAAAGATCTCGAAAAATGGTGAAAAATCCACATGTACAAAAATATTTATAGCAGCTCTTTTGTGAAGTAGCAAAGAATTGTAAACTGAGGATAGGTCATCTATTGGTAAATGACTGAACAAATTGTGCTGTATGAATGTGATAAAACACTATTGTTCTATAAGAAATCATGAAAGACAGGACTTTAGTATAGCCTGGAAAGACTTGCATAAACTGATGCTGAATGAAGTGAGTGAGCAGAACCAGAAGAAAAGTAACATTAAAATATACTTGTTCAGAACACTTTAGCTGTACAATAATCAGACTATTCAAAAAGCCTTGTGATGGAAAATACCATCCAGAGAAGGAACTGTAAAGTTTAAATGCAGACCAAAGCTTACTGTCTTCAATTTTTTAAAGCTGTCTTATATATTATAAATTTCGTCCTTTCTAATGTTTGGGGTTCCCCCCCCCAATTTGCAGTATATGTATAACCTTACATTAGCTTGTTTTCTGTCTGGGAGTGAGGGGGGAGGGAGGGAGAAAAAAGGTAAAATTTAAAAACTTTGTAAAAATGATTGTTGAAAACCACTGTCTCATGTAGTTGGAAAAATAAACAAAACATTAAAAAAGTCTGTAACCAACAATAACAAATAAATAAGTGCTTGGTGATAGGTTTATCAAGGTTGTATAAAAGAGATCTCTTATTGAAGGGAAGATGGACTAGATGGCAAGATGAAGTCTCTTGAAGTCTCTTCCTACTCTAACATTCTACAATTTCATCAGATGTTAATTGACGGCACAGATCTCTATCAAGGGGGAAAACACTTTTGACACCCCATTAGCTTTTTCTGTTTACTAATAAATTAATAGATAGATAATAGCTAGATAGCTCAGTGAATAGAGTTTGGTACAGAATCCCAAAGGTCTGAGTTTAAGTCCAGCTTCAGATTCATACTAGCTGTATAACCATGAGCAAATAACTTAACCTATTTCCCTCAGTTTTCCCAACTGTAAAATGGATCTAATAGGATCAAATGTGATAATATTCATAAAGTGTTTAAAATAATAGTTGCCACATAGTAAATACTATATTCCTTTCCTCTACTTCCCTCTCCCCTAACCCTAATCTAGTAATTACTCTCTCATAAAAAGATCTTTAAAAATAAAATGGAGTAAAAATGAATATCAGACTAAAGATGATTAATTTATTTAATATAATATTTTACTAAAAACTCATTACCTATTTTGTAATAGAGGGTTACATACAAAAGTTAACAAGGTACATTTCCATTAAATTTCAGAAGATCTGGTATTAATAGTGATCTCTAATGGCAAAATAAAAGAGAAATGTGTTTTGGCATCTGCAGTTGATTCAGAAGGAATTCAAAGAGGTTCCTTCTGTATTTTGCAAGATCCAAAAGCTTTTTATTCCTAACACTGGATTCTATACAACAGAAGAAACCAGCAAGGTGAAAGACAAAAAATGACTGATTTTTCATGCACAGTAGCTTAATGGGTAAAATGCTACCATTCTGGAAAGTTTTTTTGGCTGCAAGAAACCCAGATTTTCAGCAGGTAATCAAGTTTCCTGATCAGTGAGAGCACTAGTACAGAAAAGATGAGGTCAATGGTACATAATGAACTTGCCCGGCAAAAGCACTTGGGGAAAAACAAATGAGAGAGAAAAAGGATGAGAAATGAAGGAAACATGGCAGACAAGTTTTTTCCAATGTAGTCAGAAGCATAGATTCCTGTAAGATGACTGCAGAGGGGCAGACTTTTTTTATGTACTAACAAAATCTCTATTACGCATTACTTAAGGAACTGGACATGACCTTTTGTAGAAGTCAGAATTAGTTGCCACTCCGGGTCAAGTTCAGTTATGTATTATATAAGTTGTTAGTTTGCTTTTTTAAAAATAATTACCATAGCCAGGGAAATGTTAGTGTGAAGAGGTAGAGAAGGAAGAATGGGGGCAGTGGGATAAAAGTAAGAAGATGACTATATCAGGGCCAGGGGTAAGGTCATCTTTCCCTGCTCATCTGCTCTCTGGATTACTCAGTTCTCCAAAGCAATGACTCTCAAACATGTCACCAGAGAGTGCCAGCCTTTCACAAAAGGGTCACTCCATAACTGTTATCCCAAACACCAACTGCTTATCATGACACAGCAAAGAGACACAAAGTTCTTGTTTGGGCCGGTCAACTTGTGATTTCCTGCTAGACTTCCCCAATTTATTCTGTGATGAAATGGTCAAATGTTGCAATTCATTTATGGCTTTAGATAAAAAACACAGGGTAATCCAAGACAGAAGTGGCTGAGCTGAACAGCACCCAGCGGGAAGTTGTTCCTGTAGAGGAAATTGCAGTCACTAGCCAAAGAGGAAGTCAAGAGGGAGAATTAAGTGTCTCAAGAACTTCAGAGGATACGTGAAGAAACTACTTGTGGTCTCAAATACAGTTTTAAAACTCCATGAATCTTAAGAGCATTTTTGTTATTATAAATCTGAATCCACAAAACATGAAGTATTGGGGGAAATTAGGCACCATTTGTCTATTCACACTGCAACCCAAATTTCCTGGCAAAAACATATTGCCAGAGGAGGCCCACAGGGTTCAGAAGCCTGGAAGGTCATTCCTTTGCCTCAATTACTACAAAGCACATGAAGAAGAGTAAGAATGTTGGTCATCCCTTCCCCCCTATATGACATGAACCATTAACCTCTCCCTCACCTCACGCCAACACTGATATTTCCATTTTCTAGTTGATCTTCTTACTCCTTCAACTTTTTTTTTCCATTTACTTTCTTCTCTACAAGGCAGCATATCCTGATACGAAGAAACTATAAATAGGTGAATACTCTGCTAAATGATATATAAAAATCCCCAAATACAAAAATTAGCAAGTTAAAGGTAACAAATCAAAGTGGATCTAAAAACGTGAATTCATCCCAATTTGCACCCACTCTTCATATAGGACTACTGTACTCTCATCTTTAAAGTCTTCTTAGCCTTGGGATTCTGCCTGGTTAGACATTATCTATCTCAAAACAAGGAAATCTTAATTCATTTACAGAAACGGGAACATTTCTTGTGGCTATTTTTTTGTGTCTATACAAGCAAAGCAATTGTTTACAAGCTACCAGATCATTTTATTCAACAAAGAAAATCAACAGCTGACCCATCTCCCTACTAAGTATAAGTTGAAAGATGTTAAAAATCTTTACCAAGCCCTGCAGCTTCCTCCTGCAATCTTTCTTCAGGGCATTAATTACTGTGTACAATCCTGTCTTGTGCAGATCAAGGATTTTTTCTCAGTTTTCATTTTTCTTTTCACCTTCTACTAGAATAATTAGGAGAGTATTCTAATTGATCTCCCTTCCAGGAATCTCTCCCTATTCTAATCCAAAATAACAATAGCTAATATTTTTAAGTGCTGGGCATTTGTGCTAATGCTGTCCAACTATTACCTTATTTGCTCCTCATAATGGCTCTGGGAGGCAGGGATAACATTCCCACTTTATAGATAAGGAAACTGAGGGAGATGGAAATTAAATGACTTGATCAGGGTCACCCAGATAGTAAGTATCCGAGGCTATACTTGAACTCAGGTCTTTTGGATTCCAAGGCCAAGAGCTATCTCTCTAGCTGCTCATTCAACTAAACAATTCTCCATTTAGCAGTAAAGCGACTTTCTTAAAGTCACAGGTCTAAGTTTCAAAACCTGCCTCCTTCCTCCCTTTCCAATTATTTTAAATATTATTCTCCTCAATCATATATATTGTTACTAGCTGTGTGCCCCTGAGAACAGCAATATTATTAATGAAGATGGATTTTTTTTAGCTGTCCTTTTCAGTAATACTTGAATCTTGATGACTTCATTTGGGTTTTCTTCGCAAAGACAGTGGAGCAGTTTTCCATTTCTTTCTCCAACTCATGTCACAGATGAGCAAACTGGGGAAAAAAAGGATGAGGAAACTGAGGCAGAGGGTCACACAGCCAGTAAGTGACTGAAGTTGGATTTGAACTCAAACTGCTTCTTTTATAAGAAGTGATCACCAAGTTCCATTCAACATTACCTTCCCCCCCATGTTATTTACTCATGGTACTACCTTATCTCTAACATTATCTTCCATTGAGATTGTATTTATCTTGTATGTACAAATATGTGCATATAATCTCCCCTATTAGAATATAAATTCCTAGAGATAATATGGAATGCTTTTGCCTTTGTTGGTATACTCTGTAGCTAGCACACAGTAAGTGCTTAATAATTGATTTGTTTCAATGTAACACCTACATTTCACCCTGCAAACCAGTGGTGTCAAAATTTAAGTAGAAACAGATTCTTGTATGCCATATATTACCAGGAAAAAACCCCCACAAATTACCATTATGTTTTATTGGGTTTTTAAATTTTTATTCAGCATTTTCCAATTACATTTACATCTGGTTCCAGCCAACATGTGGGGTTGAAAGTATGACACCTCTGCAGAAATTACTATCTCTATTCTCTTGGTTTTTTTTTTTTTTTTTGGCAAAGCCATGGGGTTAAGTGACTTGCTGACTCCAGAACTGGTGCTCTATCTTCTGTACCACCTAGCTGCTCCCCCATCAGCTCTATTCTGAAAAGCTTTTATCTTTTGTCTACTATAATCTTTATTTTTTTCCTCTCTCATTATTCTCCCTCTACTATCTTCTCCAGATACAAAAGAGAAGCAAAAGATAGTGCCTGAAAAGGAAGACACAAGAGGTGGTGCAAAATCAGATCTCCATGGGTCTTATAACAGACGGCTGATGGGAATGTGATTTCAAATCAAATTCATCTGAATAGGCAATCTTAGTTAACAGCAAAATAATAAGTTTTTGATAAATTAAAAAAAAAACTCAGGAAAACACCAGATTTAAAAAAAAAAAGGTGGGGGGAAGCTAGGTGGCTCAGTGGATAGAGCACTGGTCCTGGAGTCAGGAGGAAGCCTTTCTAAATCTCTTGATATTGTATAGTGAATACTTGGAGCAGAATTTTTCAAACAGTTATCCCTAACTCTTGGGACACCTTCTTTTCTGGTCCTATCTCTAAGGTATCCAGCAGCCTTCCTTCAACAATACCTCTTACTTATGTTTCCCTCTCTGCTCTACCCTACCACTCATCTATTATTTGGCCTTGCTGCCTCAAGCCTTTTTCTACTCTAATCTAAGACAGGTCTAGGCCACAAAACCAGAGGTTTAAAAAGTATTAGGGAACTCTTGATCATATTCCTTGACAGATACTATGGTAACACTGAGAAAAGACTTCCCAAGAAAGATTGTTTTAAAATAATTCTGCAATACAGATTATAGGACACAGATCTGAAAGAACAAATAAATGATGGAAACATTCTGGCTGAGAATTCCATTTGTGAACTTAAGAAAAACTGCCATGGCTACCAACTGGTAATTAGACAAAAGAACAGATTTAACCAATTAGTAGAGTCTCTCATCCAGCATTGGGATCTCTAGTCTGCACATAACAAAACCAAAAACTTTCTTTGAAGTTGTGGAATTAAAAACATGGAATACTACCCTTGAACAAAGAAAGTATCTAGGACTACTCTTCCAGTTAACAGCTTTGCTCAGTCTTATGGGTCTATAAAAGGGAAATAACTTATGCAGGTGAGTTCCAGTAGAAAGGTCTTACACAGGGTAGACTGGCTGATCTACAAAGTCACCTTTCATATGGCAGGCATATCCTAGCTTCACTCCAACATGACTATGCCAAAGTGGGGGGGGGGGGGGGGGGAAATTAAGTAGCTGTAAACAGCTGGGATGAATTTCAAAAGAATACAAAGGGAATATTAATATGATCAGCTATTCTCCTGGGCAAAATGCAGACAAAAAGTTCATCAAAGGAAAATTTTCCATTCCTAAATAGCTAAATAATAACTTTAATAAGCATATAAAGCCCACTCATTTACCATATTTTCCAGTGAAATGAATGTTTCAACTGTATATAGAACTCTGGGTCCTTGTCTTCAAGATAAGCATCATCTTTTCTCTCTAATGGGCATATTAGTCACTCTTCCCTAAGGCCCAGAAATAACACTGGACATTTTATCGGCAGAGTAATCTTGTTACACACACACACACACACACACACACACACACACACACTTTGTAAAAAAGCAGGAAAAAACAGCTCATATGCTGTGCTTCCCAAATAGCCATCACTTCATCACTAAAATTTTCATCTCAATATTTCCCATAATAAATTAAAGAACAGAAGAGGCATTTGTTTTTCTGAGAATAAAATAAAAAAGCGAAGTATTTACACACTATTTGGCTAATGTGATTCACCCTTTTTCTATGTGTTTATGATATTAGTCAGAGAACAAAGGCAATGGTGAGCACCTTTCTAACTAATCTGTGTTAATCTAACATGCACATTACTAATGGGGGTGGGGAATGGAAGCATTAAAACACAAATGTTCTGAGTTTCAGAAAAAGTTTAGCTAGCGCTGGACCTGTGATTTAAGGGGGAACTCCTATGAAGGCACTCCCTCTACTTTCCCCCAACTTAAGAATCTAAAAGTTTTCCAGGACACTATAGGTCAGACATAGGAGTTGAACCCTGGTCTCCCTGGATTCCAGACTAGCCTTTCTACCTTCTGATGCCTTTCTGCCTTCACTATTTAAGAAAAAATAACCCATCTTGTGTCCCATGAATAGGGTTTATTTACTGGAAGAACCTAATTAAAGCTGAGATTCCTAAGGCACAAACCCCAATAAAGGTCAAGAATATAGCCTTACTTTTTAAGATTTTATACTTTTAGATCTTGAGTTTTTTTTTAATAAGTGCATAAATTAGGTTCAGTCATTCAATAAGCCTTTATTATGCACCGTTCAAGTGACATAGATTGTCCTACACACTGGAGAAACATAAATAAAAAGGCAATATAGTTCCTATTCTCATCAAGTTTAAATTCTGAACAAGCCATCAATGAGCTCTCTAAGAAAAAATTCCCAGGACCTGGTGGATTCAGAAGTGAATTCTGCCAAATATTTTTTTTTTCACTAAGAATATTTTATTGTTAACTACAAAGAGGTATACCTTTTTATTTATTACACTGGGGACAGTCTCTTTGTGTCCCTGAATGGCTGCCAATTGCAGTTGCTAGACTCAAAGTTCTCAAAAAGAGTGCCATGAGTTTCTCACTGGTATGCTTTGAATTGCATGGAATGTATACTGGTGATCTGTAGTCTTTTTGACCTTTAAGTTCATGTACCATGATTCCTCATATTAAAGAATGATGCTGTGTCATGAGCAAAACTAGTCTTAAGAACCACTGAAAAGATCTGCTTCAGGCAGCTGTACATTGAATTCCATGCATATCTACTTTCCTGCTTGCTTTTATGGTGGAATGGATTCTCTTCTGTTTTAGCCTTTCACGATTCATATTTTCCACCCTGATCCTTTGAAGCACAACTTCTTTAGATGGCAACTTGGGCACTTACTGGCCTGGGCAATCATGTCTCTAATTTTTTGGAGGCAATTTGCCAAATTTCAAAACTGATATTGGCTAGAATCAGAGGTGATAATCAACTCCTGATCTGCTGATCTTATTTTTAAACAAGACAGCAACTTTTTGCTGAACAGGCTCTGCAATCCAATATGCTATTGCTAAATGGAACTGGACTTCAGCCTTGGTATTTACTTTATTAACATTTTACCCTCCAGGACCACTACTCTTGGAATAAGATATTTGCAAGCAATTTATGGGAATATCAGTGCAGGCTTGCTTTGCATCATCTGGGCCCTTCAAGCAGTTTCTTGACTGCGGGAGTTCGGGTAAAGTTTATCCAGGCTGTAAATGCTCTTGAATTCAGAGATGGCGGCTATCTAGTTAAAATAGCACTACAGAGGTAGTGACTGGGTAACTGAAGAAAAGCCAGCCTGAGCCCAGCCGGGCTCGGTAACCAAAGACATGACATCGGGTGGCCGCCATGTTGCCTTCTCCTGACTGTTTCTCTGCCAAATATTTAAAGAACAATTAATTCTAATGCTATGTAAACTATTTGGAAAACTGGGTGAAGAAGTCCTAACTTTTATGACACAAATATGGTGATGGTACCTAAACCAGGAAGAACAAAACCAAAAACGAAAACTACTGGTCACTTTCCATAATAAATAGTGATGGAATATATTTAAACAAAATACTAGCAAGGAGATTATAGTAATATATCACAAAGATCATAGACTATGAACAGGTAGAATTTATATCAGGAATGCAGGGGAAGGTTCAATATTAGGAAAACTATTAGTATAATTGATCCTATCATTAACAAAACCAACAGAAATCAAATCAAAAATATTTTGTTAAAAAATTCAATACCGATTCCTACTAAAAAAAACCATAAAAAGCATACAAATAATAGACCTTTCCTTAAAATTATAAGTAGTATCTAACTAAAAGCATCAGCAAGCATTATCTTATGCTAGAATATGCTAGGGATATGCTAGAAGCCTTCCCAATAAGATCAGAAGAAAAGAAAACTTGTCAATAATTGCCACATTATTTAGGATAGTAAAAGAAATTCTAGTTAAAGCAATAAGAAAAGAAAAAGAAATTGAAGGAATAAAATAGGCAATGAGGAAAGCAAACCTTCACTTGTTAAAGAAAATATGATGGTATATTTGAAGAATCATAGACAACCAACTAAAAAAATTTAGCAAAGCTATAAAGTAAACCCACATTAAATCATCAATATTTTTATATATTACCAATGAAGTCTAACAGCAAGAGATGGAAAGAGAAATTCCATTTAAAATAATGTTAAACAATATAAAATACTTGGAATCATACCTGCCAAGACAAATCTAAAAACTATAAATAAATACAATCATAAAACACTTTTCATAGAAATAAAGACAATGCTAAATAATAGAATATTCACTGCATATGAGTAGGTCAAGTCAATATAATAAAACACAATTCTACCTAAATTAATGTACTTAGTATTATACCAATCAAACTACCAAAGATTAGTGTATAGAGCTAGAAAAAATAATCACAAAATTCTCCTGGAAGAACAATGGAGAATTAATGGGGAAAAAACAAGGCAAAGGAAAGTAGTCTAGTCATACCAGATTTCAAATTACATTATAAAGCAGCAACCATTAAAACAAACTAGTACTGGCTAAGAGAAAAAGTAAAGGTCTAGTGAAATATATTGCGTACGTAATACACAGTAGTAAATTACCATAGTAATCTAAAGTATACTGTGCCCAAAGATTAAAACTTTTGGAACAAGAATTCACTATTTGATAATTAAAAACTCACTATTTTGATAAAAACTGGAAAAACTGTAAAGTAGTTTGACAGAAACTAGGTAGAGACCAACATCTCACACAACATACCAAGATATGGTCAAAATAGTTACATGATTTAGACGTAAAGGAAGGGAAATAGAAAACTGAGGTTAAAATTCCTACTTTAAATCTCTCTGATTAAAGTCTCATTTCTCAATCAAATTTATAAAGAAATCAATCAAATTTATAAAAATACAAGTCATTCTCCAATTGATAAATGGTCATTGAATCATTGGTCCTCTTCAATGACAAACAACTACAACAAATGAATAAAAAATAAGGACAGGTGGTTTTCAGATGAAGAAATAAAAGCTATCTTATATTCATGTAAAAATATTCTCAATCACTGTTGATTAAAGAACTGTAAATTAAAACAACTCTGAGGTACCATTTCATATCTAGAATAGCTAATGTGACCTTAAAGGAAAATGACAAATATTGAAGGAAATGTGGGAAAACTGAGACACTGATTCTAACAACTCTGGAGAACAATTTGGAATTATGAATAGCTTAGCTATTCTCAGCAATGCAAAAAAAAATCTAGAACAATTTTGAAGGAGTTATGATGAGAAAAGCTATCCACTTGCAGAGAAGGAACTCTTAGACTCTGAATACAAATCAAAGTATATATTTTTTTACTTAATCTTTTTTTTAATAGGCTTTTTTGGGGAGGTCTGTGTTTTCTTTTACAACATGACTAATATGAAAGTATATTTTGTATGAGTACATTTGTATAACCTATATCACATTGACTGCCATCTCAGAGAGGGGGGTAGGAAAGGAGATTTTAGAATTGGGAGTCAGAATTTTCTTTAAGATGCCAAAAATTGCTTTTGCATGTAATTAAAAAAATAAAATATATTTTTTTAAATATTTATATTCTATTAGGGGAAATGAGATAGACAGATAGACAGACAGACCAATAGCTAGACAAAAACACATACACATAATCACATACACATGACACACACATAAGTCTTCTAAGGTCTTCTGTACTCCCATTTTTCCTTTCTCCAATCCATTTCCCATGTAATTGCTAGTGGCCTGTTCAAACATCTTATGAGTTTAACTGCTTCTGTGATAAAATACAAATTCTTCTCCTAGGCATATAAGAACCTACAGAAACCTGACTCCAGACTACTTTCTACCCGTATTTTCTATTATTACCTTCCACATGCATTCTGCATTTCAGTCAAGCAGTTCTACTGGTATCCCCCCAAAATCAGAATCCCATTTCCTGCTTCCACGCCTTTGCACAAGCTATTCCACAAGTGTTGAATGCATTTCCTTCCTTATCTTGAAGGATCCTGAGCTATCTTCAAAGCCTAGCTCATTTTTCACCCACTAAGAGAAATCTTTCCTGATCCTTCTAATAGTCAATGTTCACTCTCTTAAATTATTATTGTTATTTTTTACTCACCATCTTACTTGCATTCCCCAGGTAAAAAGCTCCTCAAGGGAAGTGATTATTTTAAATTGCTATCTTTGTATATCTAATGCCTTATAGATTATAAGGAATTTAATATTCATAGAATCTCAGGATTAGAATAGTCTTTGGTAGTTTAGTCCAAACAACACCAGCGGGGAAAAAAGCAAGTTGAACTGCATTACATTTGCCTGAACCAAAGCTCATCTTCATTCTTCTTACTCATGGACTAGTGTAATTTCCCTAAATTGGTTTGGTATCTAATATCACAAAGAGCTTAGGACCATATGAAAATGCGGCCATCTCACTCTATTTGTTGTTTAAGATCAATCCAGTAAGGAATTCTGAGACTATACACCCTGCATACATCTGAAAAAAAAATTATCAATACCCTTAGCCTTTTTTTTTCCTATTCACAAAAAAATTTCTTATCCATGTTAAAAAAAATTCTCCTCATTTCTATTATAACTTTGTTTTCCTTTTACAATCTTTGGTATAGGAACCTTGTCAGAGAATCCATTTTAGAGAAGGAAAAATTTCTTGAAATTTTAAACACATTAGTACCATTAGGGTCTCCTTAGAATACAAGGTTTATTTGCCTCTTCAAAAGGCCTTAATACATTTAGTTAGGCATTAGTTCTTTTTTCTTAAATCTGTGTTTTTCTGTTAATTTTAAAAGATACCCTTTTTATAGATTTCAATAGTTTCCTATGCAGAAGAATGAGTCCCACTAGGTTGGAATGACCAGGGTTCCTTCTGAAGCTGGATGGGATAAGTTATATAATGTTAATCTGAAATATAACTAACATTGAAAAGAGAACTTATAAATGAAGGCCAACTTCTTAATAGCTTTAAGTAAAGGTCTCAGAAACAGATCACAAAGAACTTCCTGGGGGAAGAGAGAAGGGAATAATCATTTATGAAGCGGCTACTACAGGCCCCTCACTATGTTGAACCCATTATAAATACTATCTCATTACACTTACAATCCTCATTTTACAGTTGAGGAAACTGAGGCAAAATTTTTAAGTGACTTACCTAGGATGACACAGCTAGTGAGCATCTGAGGCTACATTTGAATATAGGTCTTCCTGACTCTAAACTCCAGCACCACCTAAGGGTCTCATATGTCTTAATATCATATAATAACCCTAAGTATAGAATCTTAAATGCTAATGACTAGTGCATTACTGTCTAGTTACATCCTTAGTTACTGTACTTATTACTTAAGTCCAAATCTCCAGATCAGTTATTCTCAGCCTTTGGGATCAACCCTTTGGCTATAGTCAATTAAGGGCTATGGACCCTTTCTCCAAAAAAAAAAAAAAGTTTTAAAATGCATAAAGTAAAATATATAAGATTACAAAATGAAACCAATTCTACTAAAATAAAGTCACCAAAAAGAAAATTTTAAATGCAAGTTCATGCACTCTCCAATTTAAGAACCTTTACTCAAATTTATGAAGGGACTAAGGAATTACCTATTGCCTCGCAAAAATTTATTATGACACTTAGTATATTTCATTTTTATACTAGAAAACAAAATGAAATAGAGAATGCAATCACTTTTTAACAGTAGTTTATTTGGAGAGAAGTCAAATGAACATAAAAAATTACCCTTATAAAATAAGCTCTGTAAATTGTATTGAAAAACAGATAATAAACCATATCAAGTGATATCATAAGAAGACAGTTATAACTGGGAGTTGCATTTTTGATTATGGCTGTACCATGAAAGAGATCAGAGATATGACCAGAATTATGTCATAAAAGCAAAGATAACTATGTATCTCTATAATCACAAAGAATAAATGGGTATATATATATATATATATATAGACTATGCCTCCATAAAAGTCTGATTCCATTACCTCATCTTGGCAGAGAGTTAATTCTAGATTCTCAAAGATTATATTAGATTACAAAAATGTCAAATCTACCAAAATGTTTTTAAATATAATCATTTATTAAATGCTTGATGTGAGCCAGACACTTTACTTGAATCTCTAGCCTCAAAGAGATTACATTCTAACCAGAGCATGAGGGAGTGGAGTGGAAGAGGTCAACATTCACATATATAATATACACATATCTAAAATGCATACCAGATAAATACAAGATAATTTTCAGAGGACAGACTTTATTAGATAGGCGCATCAAGAAAGTTGTCAAGTAGGAGATAGCAAGTGAGCTGAGTTTCAAAGGAAACTTCTGCTGGGTCAGATAGTCCCAAGACCAGCCCAGCTAGGTGAGGAGGAGCTTGTAACTGGCCAATAGAGGATGAATTTATTGACTAAAGACTCTGAGGAAACAATTTAACATTAAAAAATTAAATATATATATATATATATATACAAAAATAGATTTCAAGAGAAAATAATAATTTCAAAGAGAGAAACTGAGGCAATCATCTGAGTTTCTTACTTTCTCCAAAGCTAGGGATTCTTAAGACCCAGAGGCAAGAAGGAAAAAGCAATCCAAGCACAGGGCAAAACTAGTGTGAAGGGAACAGCTAACAGGTCAGTTCAACTGAAAAAAGAATATGCAAGAAAGAGCATGGATAGGTGCCATATTGTCAAGCAATGGAATTCTGTGTTCTATTCAAGAGGCCAGAAAGAATCATTTAAGATTTCTTAGTTAGAGAAAGGGTAAAATGGTCAAGTCTCTAATTAGGAATATCAATTTGGCTGGGGCAGTTAAGTGGTACAGTAGATAGAGTACCAGGTCTAGAGTCAGGAAGATCTGAGTTGAAATTCAATCTCAGAAATGAATTGCATGATCCAGGGCAAGTCACTTAACCCTTATTTGCCTCAATTACTCATCTGTAAAAACGAAGGAGATGACAAATTTCTCCAGTGCCTTTACTAAGAAAATCCATGGACTTTTTCATATAGTCAGATACAACTGTACAACTGAATAACAACAAAGTTACCTGAAGGTTGGGGGAAAAGATGAAGACAAGGTGGAGGCAGGGAAAGGATTTATGAATCACTAGGTGAGATGTGATAACTTTCTAATTTACTGTGTTAAGAGTGAAAAGGGGACATTTGTAAGAGATGTCTCTAAAATAGGAGAGGGAAAACTTGGTGACTAATTAGATATGAGAATTGAAGGAATGGGGGTGAGGGAGATCAAAGGTGATGCCAAGCTTGTGAACTTCAATGATTAAAAGAATGGTGGTGCCATTGATAGAAATGAGAGTTTTAAAGAAGGAATATGTATGAAAGATTTCGGACCTGAACACTGAGTTTGGTAGTTGAGAATCAACAAGACATTGCTAACTGCTTGGTTGCTATCTCTACCTGAAAATCCTACTATAGGCATCACAAACTCAGTGAACTATGAACTCAGTGAACTCAGAAAAATTTTCTTATGATAGATCTGGCTATTCTATGGCTCAAAAATCTGTGGTTTCCTCAATACCTACTTTGCCTGACATTTATAGGACATCTTTAACAGTCAAGTACTAATGGATCTTTTTTTTTCAGAATTCTCCTACATTGCTGTCTGCATATATGATGTGTTGTTCCCAAGGCAAACTGGGCTATGACCAACTTGAAATCTGGCTGTGCACTTCCCACCTTCATTCATACTGTTCTATGTGCCTGGGATGTGTCCTCTCCTCTTTCTTCTTCTTCCATCCTTTCTCCCTTAGACTTCTCATACTGCTTTGTGCAATAAATAATCTCCATAACACTTAGCCCCTAAGACTGCATATTAGATATTAACTGTGTTTGTACCTTTCCCCTCTTCAAGACTATATCTCTCTAACCTATCTCTCCAGTGCCTCCCACTCTCCCACTGCATATAGTAGCTTCTGAAGAAATGTTTTTCAAATGAATGCATATATATATATATATATATATTAATTACAAAGGGGGTTGACTGGCAGTCATCAATAAAGTCAATAATTATTAAGTGTCTACTATGTGTCAGACATTATGCCAACCCTAGACATACAAATACAAATAAAAACAAAGACAGTTCCTGCCCTCAAGGAGTTTATCATCTAATAGGGGAAGCTGAAGGTGGGGGGATACCCACAGTTCCAAAGAAGTTCAAAAGCAGTATCCCTGGAGTGAATGAGGACAAAACTATACTGTACCACCATTTTAAACATGGGGCAATGGTCCTGCCCTCTAATCAGTGGGTCCAATCAGAGGGCAGAGGAGACTGATTAGATGTGAATACCAGGCAGCTTTAATCTTGTATCTTATAAAATATTTTAAATATATATATATATATACATATATATATATATATATAGCATATCAATAAAGCATCTGGGAAATATCAGAAATATTGAAAATGCTAGCTATAATAATTATTAACCATTTTATTCTTATTAATTATTCTTAGAATACTTAAATGACCAAGGTCTCTTTAAGAAGTTTTTCTTCCCTCTTGATATACATTCCTGATCATTTCAATGACCCTACTGTGAGATGATGCATTCCAGACATGCTTTTTCTTAATAACTATTATGATGATAATAATGATAACAATAGCATTTATGAAGTACTCTAGGAATGCAAAGTATTTTATAAATATTATCTCATTTCATGCTCACAACAATCATAGTGGATAGGTGCTATTATGATCTCCACTTTACAAATGAAGAAACTGAGTCAGAATTAACTGAACTGGTCAGAGTCTCACAATCAAACATGTGTCTAAGACTGGATTTGAATTCAGGGTTTCTTGACACCAAGTCCAAAAATCTATCCAGTGATGATGACACTGTTCCTCATAATGAAAATCAGTAACAGAAGATACTAATTTTCCCCCTTAATATGCTCCTACACCCTCCTTTGAAAAGGAACAAATACAATTTCTTAATTTCTTAAAACATTAAAAGTCACTAGGAAACAATGCAATGTTGTCAATGTTAATGTTTTCTTTTCATCAGCTTTCACAATTAGATCACAATTTGGTCTGTACAGATCCAAGACATTCTCTGAGGAAAATGCTCTGTCCAATGAACTTGGCATATAGTCAAGTCAGCTGAGAAGTTCCAAAGATCTTTACCCAAAATGAAGCTAAGAATGACATTCTCATGTTTATCCCAAATGGTCATCACATTCCTTGTCGCAACTTCCTAAAATATATCACAAGGACTGATGTTAGTAATTGTAACTACTGCCTCCAATAACTACAAGCTACAAGTCCTCCAAAACTTTGTAGAAAATTTTCATTGAAGGGCAGAAAAATAAAAACCATCTTCTAATAATCAACCAAATAGGAGTGGGCAGGTCTTTCAAAAAATCAATTATTGACTAGTCTGTACTTTGAAGCCTTTATAACTTGAAAGGACTTGACAAATTTTGTTATTTAAACTTTTGAAAATTCAAGATTACATCCAAGTCAAGTGAGATAGCAAGTTAGGAGGTTAGTAAATCATAACAGAACCCTGGGCGGCAAAAAATATCATACAAGTATACTAGACATAATAGGACTTGACATTTTTGTTAAGAAGTAAAATTTCCGGAGTGCCTACGTGGCGCAGTGGACAGAGCACCGGCCGTGGAGTCAGGAGTACCTGAGTTCAAATCCGGCCTCAGACACTTAATAATTACCTAGCTGTGTGGCAAAATTTCTCCCATCACACTCAAACTGGTATACTGTAGTACCATAATTACAAGCTCATTTTGATTTCTGTATAATCTATATTAAGCAGTTTAATTAGTCTGTTCTGTATAAGCAAAAGAAAATTGCTATATGGAAGTCATATGAGAAGATGAAGGAGTGATCTGAATAAGGAAGAATTAATCAAGAAAAACTTCAGAAAAATGACTTATAAGGAGTTAAAGGGTGAGTAGGAGTTACAGAAAATAGTGACAGAGAGATAAGTTATAGGGCTATAGCAGTGAATTATATAAATTTCTATATCTACCTAACTCCCTCTCTACAAACACACACACACACACACACACACTCTTTCTCTCTCTCACTCTCTCTCACTCACTCACAGAGAGTGGAAGAAGGGGGAAAAGGAGAGAGAAAATATATTAATATATGATTGAAGTAGGGTTTCTTAACTTGGAGTTCATGCATCTATGAAAAACCTGCTGGGGATTCATGAATTCTGAAGGGAATACACACACCCACACATGCACAAATACATACATGTGTGTATATTTATATCTTTATTTCAATATAATTTGTTTCCGTTATAATCCGATGTATTTTATTTTATGAATTAGAAGTATTATTCTGAAAAGGGATCTACAAGCTTCACTAAATATAAAAAAAAAGGTTAAAGGTTAAAGTTTCAGAAGAGACAGGAATGGAGTCAAAATGCCAGCTAAGCTTTCCCAACATACCCTTCCAAAGAACTTTAAAATACTGCCTCAAATCAAATCCAGGAGTGGCAGAGTCAATAAAAGGTTAGAGTGAAACATTCTTCCAACCTAAGACAACTTAGAAAGTCAGAAAGGAAAATCTGTGACTTGGAGCTGGAGACTAGTCCAGAGTCTTACACACACATACACACACTACATGGCATAGCATGCAAATTCTTAAAGAAAAGTTAATTAAGTCATAGGAAGAAACAGAAAGTAAAACTATATTAGTGGGGGGAACTCAAATTTGCCCTCTCAGAACTAGATAAATCTAACATTAAAATAAATAAGAAAGAAATTAGGGATAGGACTAGAATCTTAGAAAAGTTAGATAGGCTAGATATCTGGAATAAAAAAGAATGGGAAGAAAATGGAGAATTCTTTTCTTAGCTATACATGGCACCTTCACAACAAAAAAGCAGAAAAATAGAAATATTAAATACATCATGCCATAATGTAATAAAAATTTCATTTAAGAAAGGGCAATTGGGGGGGGCAGCTAGGTGGCACAGTGGAAAGAGCACCAGCCCTAGAGTCAGGAGTACCTGAGTTCAAATCCGGCCTCAGACACTTAATAATTACCTAGCTGTGTGGCCTTGGGCAAGTCACTTAACCCTATTGCCTTGCAAAAACCTTAAAAAAAAAGAAAGAAAGAAGGGGCAATGGAAGCCCAGATTAAAAGTTAATTGGGCTTCCATTGCCCCTTCTTTCTTTCTTTTTTTTTAAAAAATTGATAAAATGCCAAACTCCTTTTATAATAACAAATGTTGTTATGGTACCTAAATTAGGGAGAGAGAAAAATAAAGAAAACAATAGACCAATTTCCTTAATGAATATCTATACAAAAAAATTTAAGTAAAATACGTGTAAGGAGATAAATCACAAAGATTATATACTAAGACCAAGTGGGATTTATACCAGGACAGCAGGACTGGTTCAATATTAGGAATATTATTAGCATAATTTACCATTTTAAATAACAAAAACAAATTAAAAATCATATTATATCAATAAATACAAAAAAAGTTTGACAAAATACAATACCCATACTTATTAAAAACCTTAGAAAGTACAGAAAGCAAAAGAACCTCTCTTAGAATGATGTTATATCTATCTAAAACCAAGAGCAGCATTATCTATAATAGAGATTAACTTGAAGCCTTCCCAATAAAACCAGTAGTAAAATGAAGATGATCATTATCATTATTATTATTCAATATTGTACTAGAACTATTAGCTATAAACTACAGCAAAAAAAGACAAGAAAAAAGAAATTAAAGAATAAAAATAAAGAAAAAACAAAACTATCAATCTTTGCAGAAACATGATGTTATAGTTAAGTTGATTCCCTAGGGAATCAACTAAAAATCTAGTTGAAGCAAAACAGCAAAACAAGAGGATATAAAATAAACCCCTCATAATTCATTAGCATTTCTATATCAACAGAACCCCACAGTAAGAAATAAAGAGAAAATTCCATTTAAAGTAATTGAAGAAATAAATTTTAAAAATAGATAAAATAAAAATAGAAAATACTTAGGTGTCTAAATGCTAAGACAATCCCAAAGATTATATAAACACAGTTATAAAATACTTTTTACAAATATAAAGACATCTAAAGAATAGGAGAAATATTAATTGCTCATGGATTGGCCAAGCCAATATAATAAAATGGCAATTTTTAATTTATTCAGTTTAATTTATTCAGTTTCATATCAGACTACCAAAAATTATTTTGTAAAGCTAGAAAAATAATAACAAAATTCATCTGAAGAACTAAAGGAAAAAATATCAAGGAATTAATTTTTAAAAAGTTCAAGGAAGTCAGCTTAGAAATTCCAGATTTCAACCTATATTACAAAAAAAGTAATCATCAAAACAATCTGGTAATAACAATTCTGTAATGATGATAAATTGTGAAAAACTAAGACTCTAAATGAGATGATAGTCCAAGGCAATTTCAAAGGACCCATGATGAAAGATGCTATCCTCCTTCAGAGAAATAACTGAATAATAAATGCAGAGTAAAGAATGTTTTTTAACTTACTTTATTTTTGTTTTATTTGTATTTTCTTTTGCAATATGGCTAATAAGGAGATAATGTTCTATAGGACTTCATATGTATAATCAACATAAAATTGTTTGCCTTCTCAAAGAGAGGAAGGGAGGGAGAGAATTTGGAACATGACCCTGGTTTTTTTGTTTTCACCAATGCTTAACACAATGTCTAGCCCATAGGAGTTACTTAATAATAAATGTTTGTTGGCTTGACTTGTTTTTTGGGGGGTGGGAAGGGGCAGGTCCAAATCATTGTCCATCTTCAGGGTTTGTCCAAGGTATGTGTATTGAGGGAGAGGCTTAATGGCCTGCCCATCCAAATCATCATAATCACCATTAAATAATATAATTGGTATATATAAGATTTAGATTTGAGAAAGTACTTTACATTTCATTTGATACTTAACAGTTCTGAGGAAAGTTATTTTTATTCCATCTGAGTAATTTCTCCAAGAACATGCAGAGCTGGAATTGAAATGCTTGACCCCTGACTCCAAATCTGGTATTTTTTCCCTTACATCACAGATGCTTCTATGTACAATCTAGGTATTCGTTATCCACTTGTTTTACTTCCTGTGCAGATTGTTAGGTGACACATCTCCTTTGAGTAGGAAGTCCTGTGGTGCCTAAGGTTTAGTATAGTTTGCATAATGGCATTAACAAATAGGGACATCCATTTAACCTGCCCATCCATAAGGAATCCCTCTTATATTTATACTTAGAACAAAAATCCTATAATAACAGTAATGAATACTTTTGGGGAACAACTCTCCCTATTTTACATAGTAATAATTATAGAGTTACTGAATAAGTTGGAAAGGGAAAGGCAATAAGCATTTTCAGAGAATCTACTCTAAGGTCAGTTACTATGCTAAGCACTTCTGAAAAACAATGTGAAAGCTTTTATTATTCCTATTTTACTACTAAGGAAACTAAGGTTAAATGACTCTTGGAGTCTCATAGCTAGTAAGAGTCTGAGTCCTGATTTAAATTCAGGTCTTGCTGATTCTAGTTCTAGTTGAGAGTTATAAGCTAAAGTTACCATTAAAATGGAAATTGGACCTATGATAACAAGGTCCTAAGGCTTTAATCAACATTTATCATCTAGCAAACAAACATTGATTAAGGACAGTTTGCTAAGCATCAAAGTGATTATCACCAGGATACAATTTCCATGTACTAGATTTGTGTCCCTTGATACCCAGATACCCTAAAGCAAATACTTGAAGTGTAACAAAGACAAGAAGGTTAGAATAAATGATTGGATAACAAAAATTGGCATTTATACAGCACTTAAAAGTTTGCAAATCTCTTTGCAGAAGTTATTCCATTTACTCTTCATACAAACTCCAAGCAGAAGTTATCATTATTCCTGTTTTTAACAGATGAAGAAACTGAGGCAGGCAGAAGTTACAAGCCAACACCACTAGCAAATTCAGAATCCGAATTCAGGTCTTCCTGTCTCCAAGTTCCATACTCTATGCACTATACCACCTAGCAAACTGAAATAGGACAAAGTGATGATGCTTATTTTAGCTTATTTACTTTCACTTTTTTGAAAGGAGTCATCTGCAACCTCCATAAAGAACTTGGTGGGTTACCTGGCTAAAATAAAATGTTTATTTACTGAGATTAAACAGATTTTCTAGGAGGCTTAGAACAAGAATTCTGGGAAACCAAACACGAACTCCCACCTTTGAGGAAAAATGAAACCTAAATCATGCCCCTGCATTCATTAGATATTTTATTTACTCCAGCAAATAGGACTGAAGAAGCTGGAAGGGGAGGATAACTCCAACTGTGTGTATAACAGACCTGCTCTGACGCACAGAACAAATACTCAGTAATCCCAAACAAACAGAGACAGATACCTTGACCCCACAATTTCATGAAGAGCTTGAAAATTTAGAACTATGAGTTTTGTACCAGCACAGTGATAACGGAGGTGATGTAAGCTCTTCTCCTACCTTGCCAAGGCAAACAAGGTCAATCAAAGCTATATTAGAAATTAATAAAAGTAAATATTTATACCAGTCCTTTGTTCCTCATATTCACACCACTAGTACTAAACTATGAAATCAAACACATGCAAAAGTATTAGATGTCAATAGATAAAATTATGTCCCAAAGGCAAAAATTTTGGAGAAGCCTAAAACCCTGGAACAATTTAAATTGGCATGTGTTCTACAAAAAAATAATTTATTTTTATGATTATGTATGTGTGTATATATATATATATATATATATATATATATATACACATATAATACATAAAACCCTAAAATTAAGGACAATATACCTTCATAGGGGAAAAAATTTAATATGAACATAGATGCAGAGCTGGTAAGAATCCAGGGAAGAGCAACCAGAATAATGAAGGGTTTTGAGACCATGCCATAGGAGGATCAATTAAAGGAGTTGGGAATGTTCAACTTAAAAAAAAAGAAGAAACCTTGCAGGGACAGAGAGTAGAGAAGAGATATGTAATTGCTGTCCAAGTATCTGATAATTGCAATATGGAAAAAGCATTAAACTTATTTTGTATAGTCCCAGAGGAGAGAAGTAGAAATGCAAAAGTTGCAAAGAGGTAAATTTAGGCTTAATTTCAGGAAAAAAAAACCAAAACTTTTTTTCAATTGGATCTATCCAGAAGAAGTAGGGTGCTTCCAGGACAGTGGGCTCCTTCTCCCTGGAAGTCTCCAAACAAAGGAAGAAGGAACACCGCTTTCAAGCTCATCAGAAAGGTGATCTTTTCCTGTTGTGAGTTAAGTCTTGATGGCTGCTGAGGTCTTTTCTGACTCTAAAAACTGTGGAACCTTAGTGGTCATGTCATCTAATTCCTTCACTTTGTAACAGAGAAGGAAATTGAGACCAAGAGGGATAAAGTGATTTGCACAAGATCACACAGCTAGTAAAGAACCAGGATTGAAGCTAAGGACACTGACTTCAAATCCAGGATTCTTTCCACTGTCACACAATGCCACAGGTGCCAGCCAATATGTACCTTCTGGGCCAATGACAGATTACAGTTTTAAAGGGATTACATAAAACCAAAAAAAAAAATTCACCATAACCACCTTCTTGCATAATTGTATTGGTGTAAAAAAGTGTAGGCAGATCCTAGTCCCAACCCATAAATACCAGATTTCCCTGAAAAGCAAGCAGTCTAAACATGACTAATATGGATATATGCTAACATAATACATTATAACCTATATTAGATTGTTTTCTGTCATGAGAGGGGGTAAGGAGGGAAAAAGGGAGAAAAATGTGAAACTCAAGACCTTACAAAAAAATGACTGTTAAAATTATCTTTGCATGTATGTAGTTGGAAACAACTTTATGTAGTTGGAAAAATAAATATTTTTTAAAAAAGAAAAGCAAGAAGCCTAAAGATGCATCTCTCATCTCAAAAGCAATATTTGTACTGGACTAAGTGGAAAATGACCTACACAAGAAAGAATAAGTGTTTTCTAAATTGTATTGACTTCTGATGCAGTTAAGAAAATGATCTCAAAATTTAAGAGATGCTCAATTTTTTTATTTCTTTTTTAACTTAAATCATGAATGTGGTATACTATCATTTTACTAAAGTAGTGACATAACTATAAATAATAGATTGCTGACTGTATCACCAAGTTGGAGGAAAACGTATTAACAAAAAAATTAAAATTAATATATGTCACAGTATTTCTAAGAGCAATAACTAAATATAACTAAAAACTATTAGTAAAATACATAAACAGGTCTGTATTTAAGCTTCTTGATTATCATCTACTCTTATTAGATGATTCTATAGCTCCTTAAAAGAAACAAAACAAGCTCTCTCAAAAGTTCAAATTACTTTGCAGACGTGGTTTTACTTCTCTTCTCTTTTCCTTCTTTATGGTACTATTTTTTCCCCCTAAATTCCAAACCTCTCTATAAAATGCCTCTTCAAAGAAGAAATTTGTGTAGATTTCTGTTACTTTTCCTTTATGGAAATTCAGCTAAATGAAAACAAAAGAACCAAAAATTATGTAGGAAAGAAAGTAAATGCTAACTTGCTCCATGATTTTACAGGAAGAATGCAACCCACAAAGCAAATGAAAGACTGGGGGAAGCCAAGATAACAGAAAAAAAAAAAAGATAATTGATTTAAGTACATTTTCCTCTTTGCATCCGTCCTCAACACCTCCACAGACTTTCTTTTTCCAAGCTGATATTCCCTAAAACCTAACGGAATGCTTCAAGTATCTACAAGACAGATATACCTAGCAAAGTACAGTGCTGATAAACTACCAGTCTCCCACACAGTCAAGATAAGCACAGCAAGTTCTGACAGGTAGCTAGGGAGTGGGTGTTGGACCATGGGAACCTGGTGAAATTATTTTTCCCTCCCTCAGATCCAAATACCAAAGTGAGCCAAGGCCCAGAAATTTAGATACAAGACTCCTAAATCTAAGATGAATACAAAAACACACAAGCACAGAAATTTTAACTGTTCCTTACCTAGCTGCCTGCAAAATCTGCACCTTCTTCTGTTTTTCTTTCCTCCATTTTACTCAAGCACATATATCTGAAAAGTTGTGGTGCTGGAGCATTCTTTGCCATTTTATGACCTAAGAGATCTTCAAGAGTTCCTTGACTGCTCTATTAAAAAAGTCACATAAAGCAGCAGCACAGTGACCCAGTGGCACAGTGGCACAGTGAAAAAAGTACCAGCCCTGGAGTCAGAAGGACCTGAATTCAAATCTGCCTTAGACACTTAATAATTACCTAGCTCTGTGGCCTTGGGCAAATCTGCAAAAACCAAAATAAATAAATAAATAAATAATTTTTAAAAAGAGTCACATGATATTCAGAGTTCTACTTATGTTACCACTTGATTTCAATGTATATACCATATACATTCACTCAATTGTATATAAATCAGATATCTGTCACAGAAAATTAGCTTCTCCTTGGATTCCATTTTGAGGCAAAGTCTCACAAGGGGACAAAAGTTGCCCCAACACATGATATACATATTTAAGAATTTTGACATTTAATAGAACATTCTATCTTTGCTGATTTACGTGCATTTAATTTTGCCAAAGGTTAGAAGTCAAAGGGATTAATTGTATGATTCCTGAACATTCATTAACTGTGTACCACCTTGATTATTTTTCCCTCAAAAGTAGAAAGCTTTTTTCTTTAATGTCCTAATATTTCATCGTTTCAGATGAGGAAAACTTATCTACCCATGCAAATGTGAAGTATCTTTCCAGTTTAATTTTAGATCTTTTCCTGGGTCACTTGGAAGTGAAGTGACTTATCCAGAGGATCAATCACAAAGTCAGGATGTGACAGGGGTGGGCTTTGAAGCCAGGTCTTGCTGACCTAGATTTATCCTAATCCTCCTCAAATCCCCCAGAAGCTTTGACTCTGCCTGGTTTCAGACAAGTGAATTTTCACCTTAATCTTGTAAGAACCTGGCTTTCACATCACTTCCGAGCCATCCCTCAAACAAGACTCGGGGTCATTATCTTCCCCTTCTGCTAGCTCCCCTTTACTTGAAGTCTCCCCTCAGTAGAATATAAACTCTTCGAAGGCAGGCTTTCTCTTACTTCCTTTTACTTTCTCTCTCCCAGAGGATTGAACAGTGTGGGAACCTAAGTAAGTGCTTTATCATTTATTCATTCATTCTTTCAAATCTGTTCTTCATTCATTGCACTATGCTGATTCAAACTCTAAGAGAGCTTGAATCTACTTGTGAGAGGTAGAAAAAACCTGTAAGCAAGTCCCCTCATTGGAGAGTCCAGGGAACTGGAATCCACAATATTAAGTCAAAGAGCAAAGATACAACTATAGATAGAACTCTTTCCAATATACCCTTCTGCTTTTTTAAAGGCTTGGCAAGATAAATTCATTTTGGAAAAAAGAGATTTCACAATGACTAACTGTTCTAACTAAATCCACTCTTACTTAATCTTTGAGCTCCATCTTCCCTTTGGCATTACAATGATTGATAGAAATTGGAACAGAATATGAGACATATAGTATATGAGCATATATATAAGAATATACAGCACTAGAATATCCCACACAACTGTTTCATTAATCCTCCGTTTTTGACTCCATGAATCTTCAATGGGTGCCACATGGTAATTTTTTTTAAAAATCTGCAGTCATGGGCATTCCTTGTAGAAAATTACAAAATGCATTAATTCATTAGAGTTAGAACTGTGCACAGTATCATCAGTATAAGAAACAATATTTCTTAAATTTAGTGAGATATTTCTCACCATCTTATGATAGGCAACTGTCATAAACCAAGTACTGCTACCAGTTGGGTCTAATAGGAATAATCAAAGAAACTATGCGTGCACGTGCACGTGCACACACACACACACTCTCACAGTACAGCAGTACAGCTTCCACATGAGAAATTAATAAATGGCAGAGGGCAGGACTCAGACTCAAGTGAAATATTTGTGAGTTTACTATGTGCTACACTCTGTAATAAGCACTAGAGAGACACAATAACAGCAGCAGTGTCTGCCTTCAAGGAGTCCATATTCTATTTGGGAAGAAAGCATACAAAAACAACCAAGTACATACAAGACAGTTATAGGGTAAATTTGAGGTAATCTCAAAAGGAAGATGCTTAGCATTACGGGAGCCTAGGAAAGACTTCCTGCAGAAAATGCATGCAGACAAAGGAAGTTAGAGAAACCAGAGGCACAGGAAGAAGGGAGAATTTTAGGCTTGGAGGAGACAGCCAGTGAAAAAACACAAACCTGGGAGATAAAAAAAGAGCAAAAAAAAAAAGCCATTATGCAGATCATAAAGGCAGAAAGAAGAGAGGTTGTATGGGACTTTAAAAGTCAGACAGGATATTATAATTTGACCTAGAAGGTAAAGGGAACCACTAGAGTTTACGGATCAGAAGGTGATAATGGTCAAACCTACACTTAAGGAATATCACTTTGGCAGTTGAGTGAAGGATGATCTGAAGTGGGGAGAAAGTTGAGGCAGGCAGATCCACCAGTAGTAGATCATGGGTAGTAGTCCAGCCATGCGATATTAAAGCCCTGCACCAGAGTGGCACTATGTCAGAGGAGAGGAGGAAGCACATACAAGGGATTTTATGAAGATAAACTCAACAGAACTTGATGACAGCTTGGATGGGGGGTGGAGAGAGAGAGAGAGTTAAGAGTCAAGGATGGGGCACCTAGGTGGTGCAGTGGATAGAGCATCCGCCCTGGAGTCAGGAGGACCTGAGTTCAAATCCAACCTCAGACACTTAATAATTACCTAGCTGTGTGACCTTGGACAAGTCACTTAACTCCATTTCCTTACAAAAAAGCAAAAAAAAAAAGTCAAGGATAATACCTAAGTTATAATCTAGGGTGCCTGGAAGGATGATGGTACACTCTACAGCAAGAGAAATTCAGGAGAGGGGAGGGTGTGTGAGAGAAAAGAGAATCAGTTCATTTTAGGACAGGTTAAATTTAAGATGTCAGTATGGTTTCTACTTTGAGATGTTCAAAGGCAGGTGAAGATGTGAAAATGGAGATCAGGAAAGAGGTTAGGGCCAGATAAATGGAAAGTATCAGCATAAGAAAGGATAATTGAATCCATGGCTACTTTTAAGATCACAAAGCAAAACAGAATAGAGAAAAGTTACTCAGAGGTTGGGAAGGACCAGTCAGTATACTATTCACTACACCACTATAGCATACCTCATTTCCCCTATTATATATACTAAACTAAATTCTAAACAATTCTAGCTAATTTTAAGAAACATTAGGAGGCAATGTTGTACAATGGAAAGACTGCTGTATTTGGAGTCAGAAGACCTAGGTTCAAATCATAGCTCTATCAATTTCTTATCTGTCATATCAACAAGAAAGGTCATTTAACCCCTCAGTTTTCCAATGACAACACTGAAAGGTTGAACCTGCTGACTTTTAAAGCTCCCTTTTAGAACTATATTTAAGTTTATTGATTTTATCAGGCTCAAAAAAGCACTTCTGTATTACAAAATGCTCCCAAGTGAGTTACCAGTCATCAAGAAAGCAATGAAATCCATTTGGTTTCCAAACAGTCAGCAAGAATAAATATATTCATTTGTTTCATGTGATCAGAAATTAGCTATATTCCAGAACACATTATCCAAAAACACTGAGTTTGAATTTTATGTCCAGCACTTTGCTAAATTCTAAGGCAAAAAAAGGGTTATCCTATGCCCTGGAGGGAAATGCTATTTAGCCAAGAGATGGACACACACAGGTTGTAATAATACAAGGTTACATACTATTAAGTGTCAGAAGAACGATACAGACCATTCTAGTCTCACCAAAGGTCAATATTACAGAATGTGTTACCAAGTGACAATGTCTGGAAAGAGTCTAGCAACCCAAATGACCAATGAGTGAGAGACTTGTATGAAGCACATACAAAACTAAAGGGAATAAATTCTTTCTCAATTCCTTCATTCACTCCAATTTCATTAGAATACATTACTCAAGGAAGGATGCTATCTGGTTAGAAAGCAGCATTATTTTACACACACACACACACACACAAACATTCCTCTTCCAAGACAAGAAGATGCAGTTCTTCTTTATCTTCAACCCTTCTTTTTGTTTAATTTATTCCTATTTAGAATTGAAAATAGAATTTTCTGAATGTACTCAATTCAGCATTTAAGTACAATAACAGTTTATATGACAATGGCATTCAAGAAGTTCATGTTATGAGATCAATTCTGACAGAAAGAAGTAGGTTCCAATCTAATAGTTATGTTAGCAGTGTCAGAATTTCATGGATCCAGGTCAAAAAATGCTATGATCTCTATAACCACAGCACTGTTTATATAGGAAGCGCCAACAAGAAAGTCATAAACTTAAAAAACAAAAAGTTAATAGAATAATTTTTAATTCTTCTTTGGAACAACCAACACTTCAAATCCACCTATCATGTGAAGACAAGACTAGCATTCCTCAGTCAGCAAGAAGCTACACTGAGACTTATTTGAATGAACTTGACCCTGCTTGGCTTTATTCCAGTAATTATCGTCACTGAATGACTTAACAGAACACTGTGTTCTTGGCACAAAAACAAAAATGTGTTGAAATCCTACTGAGGAGAATCTCAGTATACATTTTAAATCAATAAGAGAAATAGACACTAACAAAATAGTAGTAAGCAAAGTCAACAAGGGTGTTTGAATATATGGTATGTGTGTATTATTAAACTTATTTTTTAAATCTTCATATCAATCCAGTTATTCAATGCTTCACAGATCTAAGTCTGTATGAAACACTCACTTGATCCTTCTCCCAAGAACACCAAACCCACGCTCTGCCTCTCCTCCCTCTATATCTGCTCCAACACTATACCTGGAAAATTCCAGTGCACCCTTTGCCGGTGAGCAAAGGGAGGGACAGCGTGTAAACTCAGAAACAATGTGTGACTCACTTCCGCTGAAAGCCTTAAAGCAAAAATGAAGCTACAATGCAGAACTCTCACGCGATGCTATTTGACCAGGTAATTGGAAGTAAAGTTATGTCATTTTCATACAGGTTATGCTAAATCTACCATAGGGAAAAATGCAAATAAGAAGTTATGTAAATGCTTCATTTGCCAGAGTCTACATATTTCCTTCTAGGAAAAAGCACCAGTTTTTCCCCTTTCTTTTTCTATACTTTCCTTTCTCTTCCTACCATTGCCTAGTTTCTTTCCCACCCACCCCCAAAATCATCAGTGAAAGACTGAGTTATTCCTTTACCAAAGCAAAGGCACCTCACACAGAATCACCCTATTTTGTGGGGGAAAACCCAAACTTAGCTGCTGTAGAGTTCATAGCAGACAACCCCTAAACCACAAAGCATCCTGCAGGCAAAAGACAGAGCCTGATTGGCAGGGATCATTGTTCTATTCATTCTCTTGGCTCTTATCCTATAATTTTTTGGCCTAGATGCTCAAACTATTAACTTTTAAGCTGCTAAAGCTTGTGTTGAAATGAGTCCTCCTCTTATAGCATGGCATTTCCAGGGGTTGGGAAAGTATGACTTGGTGTTCACAATAATTCTAATGTTGATACTGATTATCTATATTGATCAAAGAAGTACACAAACAAAATGGCAATTTTTAATCTCATTACTTTTGAAATTTTAATATGCTTAACATCTATAGACAAAAAGTTCTTTAAATTTGTTTCCTTTAGTGATAAAATTATAACATTATAACAATTATTTTATGACTGTTACTGTTGTTCAATCATTTCAGTTGTCTAATTCTTCATGACTTCATTTGGATTTTCTTGGCAAATGTTAGAGCGGTTTGCCATTTTTCTTCTCTAACTCATTTTACAGATGAAAAACTACAGCAAACAGGGTTAAAGTGATATATCTAGTAAGTAATTGAGGCTACATTTGAATTCAGGAAGGTTTATGTAATATTAAGGAACATGAAAAGGGGCAAAAAAACCAAATTAAATAATAATAAACTATTATAGTCAATACAATTACTGTATTTTAGGTTTTCTAGCACATTTACCTTACTACTTATGGTTTTGGAAAAACATATGGATTTGCTAAGACTTACTTTAAAATAAATTTGCATTTCCTAAGCACACTGATATCATTTGATAAGTGGGAGGATAAGGTACCAAAATGATGATGGCAAGCCAGGTTAATATTTTTTTAAATGTTCATTCTGCATTCTTCTTGGTGAATAAATATATTTCAGTGTTCTTCATACAAAGATTTTGCAGTTTACTAGTAAAGAAAATATATGACAAAAGTGAATTTTAAAGCCAATGTGCAAACTATATTTTTAAGTAAAAAGGACACCTATTTGGACTGATTATGTTTTATGCACTTCAACAGGTTAAAATCAGAACTATTTAAAGAAAGCAGATTACTGAGAAATTTAAGAAATTTGCAAGCTGGAACATCTAATATCAATTACATACTTAAAAACCTAACAAATACTGTAAGTGAATAAAATGAATGCATACTTGCAAATGTGTGTTTGTGTGTACACAATCACAAAATTCAAATTTTTAGAACAGAAAAAATATAGGAAACTTTAAAAAGAGACAAGGAAGGCTTTTTTTTAAAGTTTCAAATTATAATATGGTAAGTCAAATAATTGTTTCCTAGACATCTTTATAGGAAGAAAAATGGACTGTTGCTTCCTATGAATTCTCCATAGATGAATTGAAGACTGTAATAACATGTGTGTATGTGTGTATATATATATGTATGTATATATATGCATGTATGTATATGTAATCAGTTAAATGATTAAATTAAAAATACCTATTAAGAAAAAAACCCCGCAAAGCTTGCCTGCAAAAGCTACCAAATCTATATCACACGTGGAAAGCTGAAAACTGCATACTACCCAGGGGGTCCCAATTCATCATCCTTTTTAAAACTATAGATGTAGAACTAGGAAGAGACCTGAAGGTTTATTTAATCCAATCCCCTTATTTTAAATATGAAGAAACTAAGGGCCAGAGATATGATGTGGCTTGTTCTAAGTCACATAGATAATAAATGGCAAAACCAAAATTCAAACAAACCTAGGCCCTCTGATTCCAAATACAGTTCGGTTTTTACTGCATAAGGTCGCTTTTTTATCCAAAAAAAAAAAAAGAATGATTTGGTGTTTTGTCCAAATTAAGCCTAGTTATAAAGAAGCAATATTCTGGGCTACCCAGGCAAGAAAGGAAAGGGCGAAGGAGAGAAAGAAAAGGGAAAGGCAAAGTGAGAGAACAGAGTTCATGGTTTTATCCATAAAGAAGACATAAGAGAATTATCATTTCATAAGGGGAGACATTTCTAAAATTTTATTTAGGTTTTTATTGGACATGTGAGGTATGTTCCTTCCTCTAAAACCAATATGCTTACTTCTGTTTCTTTGTCTCCTAAACAATTAAAAAGGATATCAAATCCCTCATCCTACCTCACAAGAATTTTATGATGATAATTAGGACATACATATGCAATGAGGCTTGAGACCTTCAGAGAAAGACAACATCTAAATATCTGTGTTATTAATATGGATTATTTCCTAACATGCTTTTTTGGCAAATGGCAATAGGTTAAGTTGGAAATTAGTCTGGAAGTTCTCCCAAGAACATGATCCACAGGTTTGTGAAGTTTTTTTTTCCTCTTAATGCCACTCCTCTTTGATTAGTGGGCACACCACTAGAGTCTTCTATAATCTCTTAGGAGAATTGAATTGGCAAGCGGATATGACATATTTCCCACAATAATGAATACTTCATGTTTAAATAATATGCTAAGTAGCTGTAGTCACTAAATGCACGAGACTCTTAGCACAAACAAGATGAGACTGGCCTAGCAATGTGTTATAAAAATCACCTACTTAAATGGTTCGACCTATTTATTTGCCTCACATACTCAAGTTTCAAATTCTTATACCTGATAAAGTAGAAAATCACAGCAATTCTTAAAAATCTTTCCTCAAATATAGAAGTTTATTTTAATTTGAAAGATTACAGTAAAATGCCTAAAGCCTCTTTGTTTTCAGCTGATATTAACCATTAAATATATAAATATATTTTCTTGTCTTTTTTAATTTGTAGTGCTACCACAGCACTATTATTTGAGAACAAATCATTCTTCATGTTAAATATTATCAAAATGTACCAAAACAGAAAAAGAAAAGTTGAATTCCAAATTAACCTTTCTTGGAATGTTGTCTAAAAATAATGATTATCATTCAATTTAACTCAACTCAGGATGTTAATAATAGCATAGTAGCTCACAGATATATACATATATACACATATACACATATTTTATATATATATGTATGCATATATGTACAGTTGTTTATGGTTTAAAAAGCCATGATAAGGTAAAGAATGCAATTATTATTATCCTAATTTTACAGATGGAAAAACTGAGACTCAGAGGTTAAGCAACTTGACTAACATCAAATGGTTGGTAAGTGGTAATAATTAGACAATGATCCTCAATGGGTATTTTAAGAGGTAAAGGATAAGGATATAAGATCAACATTGATGCACGTTGCAGTTTATCTACAAATCTCTAATCAAACAAATCAAGTAAAGTAATCTATACTTAAGGTCTCCAACACCAACCTTTCTCAGTTTTATCTTGGCAATTCATAATTGTCTCGGATCTAGGAATATTCAAATTAAAATCTATACTACTGTATGAGTATGTAAAGAAAATCAACAGTAGCATACGATGTGTTCCAAATGAGCAATCAAGAAGAAATGATACTATAGTATGGCTGAAGTCAAGATCATCATAGCCCTGAATTGTTAGTTATAGAAAGTAGCTCCTTAAAGGAAGACAGGGCAAGATAAGCAAAGAGGCCTGGGGAAATGCCTGGAAAAGATGATGGAGAATATGAGAAGCTGATATGAATTTGGCAGGAACAGAGGACAAGAAAACCAATCTGGCTCAAATAGCAGATTTATGGAGAAGAATGTTAAGCAATAATATTAGAAAGGTATATTTGGGCAAGATTGTTGTAGTCCACCTAAATACATGGCTAAAAAGTCATGGATAATGTGGTATGAAATGAACATTAAATCAACTCTGACACTTAACTAGTTTGAATCTATAAAATAAGCCAGTTGGACTCCAGGATTGCTAAGGCTCCCTCCAATTCCAAAATTCTATGATTCTCCGAATTTATCCTACAGTCTCAGTAGGGCACAATGCCAAGTGCTTCAGGAAAATCAAAATGCCTGTGGTATACAAAATGATTGAAAAAGGAAGACACTGAAAATACAAATGCTAGATTAACTAATAGTCCAGACATATTAGTTCATACATGTTCCAGTTCAGAAAACAAAGGCCCCTCCTTGGAAGCTAGAAGAGAAAAAATAAAAATTTGTTTCAGACTTTACAAAAAAGAATTGACTGACAGGGTTTGATAACTGCCATGAGGTAGAATTGCTAGGGAGGGGAAAAGTCAGATTACTCGAAGATTTCAATCCTAGGTGACTATGAGAATGACAGCAATGAACTTAAAAATGAAAGAATTTCAAATCACAGGAGCAACAAGATGGAGGACTAGACATTTTCTTTGATCCCCACAACCTCCTGAACCTCTCCAACTCAGAAATTATGCACCAAACATAAAGCAACTCAAGTAACTGTCTCTATGGCCTAAGACACCAAGAATCTAAAAGAAGGCAAATAAAACCTCTGACACTGACCCTGAACTCAGCACCCCATCCTATCTCCCCATGTTATAGGCAACAAGAACCAAAGATTAAACACAGCCTCAAGTCCCCATATTCTGTTTCTGAACCTCTCCCCCGCCTTTCCAGTGCCAAGTTGTCTCTCGCTCCAGGCCACAAAAGAACATAAGCCTGGGCCACAACCCCAAAGCACCAGGTTTGCAAAACTGTAAGCTTCTGGGATCTGTACAGACAAACCCATAGCACCAGCAAAACTAGTGCCAGAGAAGACAACTGGCATCTGGAGGAGGGAGAGAAGGTAGACCCAAGGAGAAGATTTTAAGGCAAATGGGAAAAGAAAGGTAGTACAAGAGGGGGGTTCAAATTAGTGGTGGCTTGCATAATCATGGATGTGGTAGAGGAGGACCTCTACTATCGGTTAATACCTGCAATAATTGGCATGGTTCTGAGAGGAAGGCACAATGGAAAAAGGGAATTCATATGGTAAGCTCAACAAGGCAGTGATATAAACTAATGGGGGAGAGCCAGAATGAGTTATCTTGAAAACTTTGCATGAGGATACAGAGAAAATGATGCATTTTAATTATATGAGACATGAATCAGAGTACAAGGGATATAGTAGAAAGAAAGGACAGATGATGGAAGAAAGGGAGAAAAATCCTTTTTGGAAAGAGTCACAAAAAAAGTGAAATTTTAAAAACTAATGAATAAAACTAGTTGAAGAGGAGGAGAGGAAGGGCTAATAACAAGAGACAGGGAAAAGGAGAAGATAAAAGCAGGAGAAAAAGATGAACTAATGAGGAAAAACCCAAAGGGAAAAGGACAACAAATAAGAAAAAGGGTTTGGGGATGAGGGGTAGAATGTCAGTGGAAACAAATTGAGGTTAAGTAAATGAAGATATCTATTTAAAGCAGAATGGGGTAGACAGATGGAGGAAAAAAAGAACTTAACGCTCATAACTTTAAATGTGAATATGTTAACAATTCAATAAAATGAAGTGACAGATTGAATAATAAAACAAAACCCTACAATCTGTTGCTTACAAGAAACACATTTATAAAACAAAGACACAAAATACAACTGAAGGAATGGAGGAAAAACTTACTATGCATCAAGTGATTCTAAAAAAGCAAGTGTTACAATCATACTGACAAAGCAAAAGTATTCAAAAAATAAAAAGGGATAAACAAGGAAACTAAAATATGCTGAAAGGAATTATAAATCACATACTGATACCACTAATAAACTGATCTGTTCCAAAAGCCTTGACATCCAAGTTTATAGAGGAAATATTATGCAAGCAACAAGAAGACAAAGCCACAATAATGACAGGAGATTTCAATATCCCTCTCCCAGTTCTGAATAAGTCTAAATGGAAGATAAATACAAGGGAAAATATGGAACTGAACAAATTGCTAGAGAAATTAATTACAAAACTCATGTCTGTACAAACAGCTTGGACAAGTATATCCATATTTTTTCAGTACTACATGGAACTTTTACAAAAACTAACCATGAATTGAACACAGAAAGCTTGCAAAAATTAAAAAAGCAGTAAAGTTAATAATTAAAGAGCACAATGCAATAAAAATAGCAATTGATTCAGACTCCAAACAAAAGTTGCAGATCCAAATGGAGATTTAACAAAATCCAAAATATTTAGTAGGTCAAAAACAGATCATAGAAACAATATCTAAAAAGAAAATGAGTGATGAAATAACATACCAAAATTTCTAGGATGCAGCTAAAGCAGCAGACTTCAAATAAAGAGATACAAGAGGACATCTTTAACATACCCCTTTATTGGAGTTTCAAGGTCTACTAATGTTAAACATTGTACAGGTATTTAGAATTTTTCAATGTATTGATCAGTTGGGCTGATCTTTTCATTCTAAAAAATAGCATTTTTTCATACAGAAGAGCAAAGGATTCTTGATACAACTAGGGTGACAGAAGAAAAAGAATATATCAATAAAAATTTATTTTAAAATATCTTTAAGTAATTCTTTTTGTTTGTGTACTAAGAGAAATAGGATGTTTAAAATACATTCATGTTGAGTATAAGGGAGAGAATAGAATATCAAAGTGAAATTATCCTTCATGAAGTTGGTGATAAGAGTCTAAGACAGAAGCTTAGACCAGAGATATAGATTATTAAATGATAAAGTTAAGTAATGTTAAAGTTAAGTAAATAAAGTTAACTTCAGAAAAATAAGTAGGTAAAATAGAACAGTCAAACTGAAGTCAGAAAGATGAGTTTAAATCCTGCCTCAGACATTAGGTTTCTTTCATTCAGTCTTTTACAGTTGTTAGGATCAAATGAGATAACATATTAAACTTTAAAATCTTAGAGCTATTCCAATAGAATAGGAAGTTATTTGACAAATATATATAAAATACATATAAACACTACTTTGCAAATTTTAAAATGTATCATATATTTAATGTTATTAATTTTATAATAAAATAGGAGACTATTATGTATGTAAATATGTAAGCATAATATGTAAGTTGCAAACTTTAAAATATCATAAACGATGGCTACTATTATAACAAGAATTTATATGTGTTAACACTTCATTTTTTTCTTAATCCAAATATCAGTCTCTCAAAAGAGGAAAATGATGTCTCATAATGTGTAATTTTTTATTTTTAGCATAATCTTAGCTCTAGGATAAGACACATTTTTCTATACATTATATCTGTAAAAGGGAAAGGTGCCTTCATCTTTGTGGGCCCTTCCTACAAAAGTGAAAAAACCATAATTCATTCATACTTATACACTCTATGTGGCTAATAGACCTCCTATAATATCCTTCATGAAGTCCATCCATTGTGGAGGTATTCGTCTAGATTTCTAGACATTTCATGGGCTAGCCATCAGTCATTGTTCACCTTCATTCTAGTCCCATATCTTCACAGTGACCTTTAGAGCATTACTCACAGAGTGATTCCTCATTGGTAATGCAGCCTCCTCAGGTCCATCATGAAACACACACACACAACAACAACAACAACAACAACAACCACCACCACCACCATTATAATATCTCCAGAATGATGTTTAAATCCAGAATCATTAAGAGGACTATATAACTTTCTGAAAGCAAAAGACTTGTCTGCTCTTCTCCTGTTCAATTCTGGACCAAGTTAATTGTCTCTCTGGAGTTTTTTTCCAAGGTATTCATCTTCACAGACTAACTCTGAAGAATATATATCCAACCAGGACCCATGAGCCACATGCATCCCTCAAGGGCCATTCTTGTGACTTTATTATATTTTATTGTTGTATTCATTAGTAATATAGGTTACATTATATATTTAAATAAATTCAAATTCTATATGCAGCCTTTGACAAGTTTTTTTTTGGGGGGGGGAGCAATGTGGTCTGGAAGAACTAAAAGGTTGAACACTCATGCTCTAGAGTTAGTCAATCCAAATGCATGTGACTTTCATTTGATTTTACTGTTCAGACAATGAAATCCAGGATAAATATTTTAAAATCATGATATTTTATTATTATTTTTAAGTTTGTCTTGTTCACTCCTAAGGAATACTTGGAATTGATACCATTAGTACTCTTCCACTTCCAACAATATTAGCATATGCTGTGGTTGTTCAGTTTTGGCCAACTCTTCCTGACCCCATTTATAGTTTTTTTTGGCAAAAATGCTGGAGGGATTTGCCATTTTCTTCTCTCGCCCCTTTTATGATTAAGAAAACTAAAGCAAACAAGTGACATGTCCCAGGTCATAAATCTAATAAATATCTGAGGATGGATATGAACTCAGGTCTTCCTGACTCCAGGCCCAGTGCACTATCCAATCCATCACCTAGCTGCCCAGCTATTGTATACCCCAATGCTATTTTTTTTTAGGTTTTTGCAAGGCAAATGGGGTTAAGTGGCTTGCCCAAGGCCACACAGCTAGGTAATTATTAAGTGTCTGAGGTCAGATTTGCAAGGCCGATGCTCTATCCACTGTGCCACCTAGCCGCCCCCTAAATCCTGTATTTTGCAGTTTAACTTTATTTCTTTATATTCCATATCTGTGGAATTAATATTTTACACAATTCAAATAAATGCTTATAAAGTACCAGAAATACAAGAATAAAAATATGACATGGAGTTGACTTTAAGGAACTTCCTGTTTTCTAGTCAGTTCAGTTGTGTCCAACTCTTCATGACCCATTTGAGATTTTTTTTTTTTTTGACAAAGATACAGGAATGGTTTCATTCTCCAGCTCATTTTACAGATGAAGAATTGAGACAGGTAGGGTTTAAGTGACTTGTGCAGGGTCACACAACTAGTACCTCCCAAATTTGAATACAGATTTTCCTGACTCCAGGCCCAGAACTTTATCCATTGTACTACTAACTGGTTTATTACATAGTGCTTACAATCTTCCAGAGGGACTATAACACATTTGCAGATCAGGTTAAATAGGTATCTTTCTATGACAGAGAGAAAAGGAAGAATAAAGCAAAATGCAGGGGTAGAGTGGGGGGTGGGGGTGGGGATTGAGAAACTTCATGAAGACACTGGTACACCTGGACTGAGTTCTAAAGAATGATTAGTCAGTGATAAGAAAGAAGCTCATTAAAAACCAACAAACATAAACTTCAGACCTTGTGAATATAGCTTAAATTACACTTTCATCTTTCCCATGGATCACATCAAGTGAAAATCCACTCTTGAATACTTGTGGCAGGAAATAGAGTAACAATGAAAGAAAAGATAGAAACTTTCATTTTCTAGTTTTGATATTTTATTTTAAATCATTATTAAATTCTTATATTTAGACTATATACATTTTGCTAGTAAAAAAACAAACACAACAATTCAGTAAAATAAGATACTACAAAGAAGTAATTTTGGTTTGCAATAATTCCACTCAATATCTTAAACATATATTTTAGGAATCAGGAAAGAAGATTGTTTTGTAAAAAGAAAAGAAAAAAGTAGCAGATCAACCTAAAGAATAAGAGAAAGAACAAGAATTAGATTTTCAGGAAACTGGACATCTTAAAATTCATTTCAAATAGTATGATGTTAACATGATGACTCACATAACTACCCCTACTTTATTCCTCTCTAGGCTCTATTCTTGACTTGCTGAACTTTCTATTTCCTGGCACACCTCCTTACTCTTCACTCCTAGGTTTTTTCACATTAAAATACTGTTAGTCCTGTGGCCCCTTCCTTTGATAGGATGGGTCCTCCCAGAACCTCCATTTTAAGGAAATCATCCAGGTAAGCCTTGTCCTCATTTCTCCTCAAAACCTATTCCCTACAAGTGAACTTTCTCTACCATGCCCATTCTGGGGACTTCCTCCATTTATCACCAATCCCCACTTTTTTTAGCTTTCTTTTTTATGCTGCCTTCCCCCATTAGAATATAAGGTCCTTGGGGAATGGTGCTGCCTTTTTCTTTTTTTGCTTGAAGTTTTATTCTTAGCATTTAGTTTTTAATAAATGTTTGCTGAGTCAACTTTGTCCTAAGTAACAGAAGTACACTTAAAATTTTCTAACACATACAAAAGAGTACAAGATAAATTCTTCTTATAAATGAATATACTCTTAAGTTTCTATTAACAAATGTAACTGTTCTGGTTTCTGAGTAACATTAGTAAAAATAATATTTCTAATTAGGATATTAATTTAATTCAATCTACTTGGCAGAATAGCAAGGAGGCCAGTTCTCTAGCATTGCAGAGCAATAGTATTCAAAGTTTCAGTGATAACTATGAAGATAGTAAAGAAGGGATTTAAAAACTTGTAATAAAAATAGTTTTCAAAAATAATGAACTAACCAATATTTCAAAGAATGGTATAAGATGCTGATAAATATGAGTACAAATTAGCCCACATGAGTTCCTAATACAGTTGGATACCACACCTGGTGGATAAACGGTAACGATTATGAAGAGCTTAGAAAAATAAAAACAAGAAGAGGACAATCAAAACCATCAGAACAGCATTCCCACAAGAGAAAAAAGACATTACCCAAAATTGTCAAAAGATTTATCTTTCTCCCCAAATGTGCTGTTTCCAATGTTTCTACATTTGTTTACAAGACCATCCTCTCAGTTACCCAAGACCCACAAGCAAATCATCTTTTCCCACCCCTATAATCAAACACTTGGCAGGTCCTGCTGATTCTGTCTGTACAGTGTCTCATATCCATTCCATCCTTTCTACTTTCCCACTCTGATCATTCTAGATTAGGCCATCATCACATTTTCCTTAGACTAAATATAATAATAGTCCTCTAGTAAGCATTCCCCACTCTACTCTGAAACTAGACTAGACAATTCATCCTTCATACAACTGCCCCTACAGTTTTCGTGATACCTCATTATGATCACATCACTCACTCAGGACTGGAAAAATGAATGAATAGACTTTTCTTAAGTCTTAAGCCTGTAATCAAGCACTATATTAAGCATTAGTGTTACCAGAAAAAAATGGGGAGGGGAAGCTTGCATGCTAAATGGGGGCAAAAAGACATGTGGAAATGGTAGCCAGGGAAGGACATTTACTTTATAAAGTTAGCTTCAATGGCTCCTCATCACTTATCAAATTTTATAGGAGCTCCTATTTTATAGGAGCAATAAAAATCACTCCCAGAATTATCGACATGCTATGGCAATCTACCTCCCCAACCCCCAAACAGCCTATCCCATTACTTGAGAATACAAGAATTGTGCACCCATTATTGCAATGTTGCTCCAATCACACCTTCTCTTTCCTTATCCAACTTCCACTCAGTTTGCTAATCACTCATCACCAAACATAGCCAATTAGAACTCCAGGTCTGCATTTGGTCAACTCCCTTATAAACTTCAATCAACATTCCTTCCAACTGAAGCTAATACATCCTTTGCAACTCTTCAATGGAGACCACTGAAAGGAATAAGCATACTTCTCATTAACCACTGTCACTTTCAGACCATTCTTCTACTCCCACCTCCCTTTTTTTCAATCCTTTTAAAATCCATGGAAATTGCTTGAACACCTTATACTGCTATCATTTACCCAACTCTCTTCATTCTCCCAACTTTTTCAGTTATTTAGATCTTGGAACATGATTCTCCTTTCCACCCCTACTCTGCTACCATCAGCATTCAAAGTTCACAACTTTCCTGAAAAAATGATCCCCCCCACACACACTGTCGCCCTAAAGATCTTTTCCAAACCCCATCAGACACTAATACAGTCACCACTTAACTTCAGCATCTTTAGAAATACTCCCCAGAAAACAAATTCAGCTCTCTATACTACAATCTCTGTCTTTTCTTACACTCTTTACTCTTATAAGAGTTTGGTTTTGTGACAGATAATTCTCAGTCCCTCCCTCCTCCTCTAATTTCATGTCTCCAAACCCAACAAGCAGTTCTCAGATTTAATAATTCAATACTTTGTTTAATTCTATTATCTCACCTTCCTGGTTTTTCTGACCTCCTGACTTTTCTGACTTAAAAATCTTGCCTTTCTACAAGTGTAAAATGCACTGCTTCTCACCTTTGCCTTATAGAATCCCTAGTTTCCTTCAAAGAAAAGTTCAGTTACCATTCTTATACAAGTTTTTTCATGGTTCCCAGGTATACACACTCTCTCCCTCTTAAAAAAAAAGATGTGATAAAACAGTGTTTTTACTTTTTTTTTGGTATACTTTTTGTATCCTTCCAATAGATAACCCCTTTAACACAAGGACAGTTTCATTTTTGTCTCTGTAACCCTAGCAAAGTGCTTCCCTCAGCAGTAGACATAGTACATTTTTACTGAATTTAACTGAATACCTGGGCAATACTCATCATCTGATGTCTCCATTTCTGCTCTGAGCAAGACTGGAGAAATTCATGAAAGCAAGTTAATTTTATTAGATCCCCAAAGTCACAATAGAGCCTTCTGTGGTTCACTAATCCTTTTAAATCTACATCTTATCTCATTCCCTACAGTAAATACAGTGACTGTGTCAAACTTATCCTTTTCTGATCTTCCCACCAACTTCACTCTTACCCCTCTTCCCTCATTTCCAACATTGTTAGAATAATTCAGGTCACACTATAGGAAATTCTATTTCTTCCTCCATTCCTCAACAATTCCCAATAACACACTCTATTTTTCCTTCTAATCAAAGAAGAGACCATAATACTCATTAAGATTAATCCTCCTAACCATGCCCATCTCACTCCCTGCCTGGATCCTTCAGGATTTTGTTCCAGCATTCAACCCTTCCTTCAGTTTATATATTTTCAATCTTTCCTTCTTAAAATTGTTTTATTCTTTTCCCACATCTGACTTCTCAATATTAAAAAAGAAAAAAGAAATCTTTGATTGAAATTTCTAATCAGTAAGCAAAAAACCCCTCCACCTACAATATTCCTAAAGTTTCTGGAAATATTGTTGGAACATGTTACCACTACTTTCTCAATTACCACCCTTCTCTTCAGTCCATTGAGAGCAGGTAGCTGAAATCACTACTACTACTACTACTACTACTACTACTACTACTACTACTACTACTACTACTACTACTACTACTACTACTACTACTACTACTGTACAACTGGTCTTTCTAATATCACCACTTATCTTAAATTCATTAAAGTCAATGGTTCCCACCCTCCCAATGATCAATCTCCTTGACCTCTTGGCCACATTAGAATCTAATGATGCTATCCTACCCCTCCAATCCCTGTACATAATTTCTCCTTCAGCTTCAAAGTTATAATTCTACTATTTCTCCTACCTCACAAATCATTCCTCCATAAAGAATGCTGGGTTTCTGTTTCCAGTTTCTACCTTCTCCAATCCATCCTCCACACAGCTGCAAAATTCCTAAAACACAGATTTGACTGTCACTAACCTATTCAAAACTCTTCAGAGATTTCCTATTGACTTTGTGATAAAATGAAAAATATTCAGTGGGGATTTTAAAGTCATGTAGAATATAATAGCTTCACATGTTTTGTGCTCCAAATAAATGTCCCACCAGTAATTCTACATGCACAGCATTCCCCCTCCCAGAGTCCTATGATTAGAAATGGACAGAATGAATTTGGATGGACTATTACAGGATAATAAAAAATGACAAATATGAAGAATAGAGAAACAAGGAAAAACATGAAATGATGCAGAAATAAGAATCAGGAAAAATAATTGCAATAATGCTAACAGAAAGAACTAAAACCAAAAAAGTCACCAAATCTAGAATGCTGTATAATTATAATGACCCCAAGCTGGTTCCAAAAATGAATTTAAAAAAACATGTTCAGAATAGGTGGAGTAGAGCCAAGATAACAACAAAAAGGCAACAAGTTGTCTCACCTCTCCCCAATTTCCCTTGAAACAACTTTATAGCACACCTCAAAATGAAATCTGGACTGCCAGAATCCATAAAGGGATGGAGTGAAAGAATGTTCTAGCACAAGAAAACACAGAAAGACTGCAAAAAAAGGTCTACTTTACTTGGATATGAAAAAAAAAAAGACCATAGCCCAGAGCAAGTGGTATGCTGGCAAGTCAGTGGGAGGGAGGCTTCTAACCCCAGGACAGATCAGTAACCAAGGCCCAGTGGTCTGGCTCAGCAGGCCAAGGGCACAGCAAGGCAAAAGTAAAGCCTTCAGTACCAACACAGCACATTAGTGGTCAAGTCTGGCAGGCCCAGAGCCCTCACCACAGTTGACAAGACTAGGCCCAAAACCCAGCCCCAGAGACCCCAGTTCAGACAATGGCCAGTAACCAGACTCCTAGACCCTCATCCACAAGGCTTGGGACACCAACCTGCAAAAGTTCAAACAAAAATAAAAATTAGTCTCAGGCCCAAAAAGTCCTGCAAGAATAATTCAAAAAGACTTTAAAAATAAAAAAAAAATGGCAAAAGAAAAAATTGGGGAAAGAAATGGGAGTTTGCAAAAGAATAATGAAAAAGACTCAACTTTGAAAAAGAAAACAACTGCTTAAAAAAAACTGTTCAAATGGAAAAGGAGGATCAAAAGTTCACTAAGAAAATAATTCCTTAAAAATTATAAGTGGTGGGGCGGCTAGGTGGCGTCACTAGTGGATAAAGCACCAGCCCTGGAGTGAAGAGTACCTGGGTTCAAATCCGGTCTCAGACACTTAATAATTACCTAGCTGTATGGCCTTGGGCAAGCCACTTAACCCCATTTGCCTTGCAAAAAAACCCTAAAAAACAAAAAATTATAAGTGGTTCAAGGAACAATTCATTCCAATTCTATATAAACTGTATAGGTGAAGAAGAGTTCTGCCAAATTTCCTTCTATGCAACCAAATATGGTGCCGATACCTAAAACAAAAAAGTCTAAACAGAGAAAGGAAATTTTAGACCAATTTCCCTAATGAATATGGATGCAAAAATTTTAAATAAAATATTAGTAAAGTGATTATAGCAAGTTATCACTAGGATAACAACTATGATCAAACAGAATTCATACCAGGAATGCAGGGTTTGTTCATTATTGGGAAAACTTTCAGCATAATTGACCATATCAAAAATAAACATGATTACTTCAATAGATGCTGAAAAAGCTTTTGATAAAATACAGCACCCATCCCTATTAAAAACACTAGAAAGCGTTGTTCCTTAAAACAAGCAGTTTCTATGAAAAAATCATCAATAAGCATTATATGTAATCAGGATAAGCTGGAAGCATTCCCAATAAGATCAGGGGTGAGAAAAGGATGCCCATTATCATCACTATTGTTAAAGAAATTGAAGAAATTAGAATAGGTAATGAAGAAACAAAAAGCCCAATGACAAAACTCTCTGCAGATGATATGATGGGATACTTAAGAGAATTCTAGAAAATCATCTTAAAAACTACTTGAAACAATTACAACTTTAGCAAAGTTGTAGGATATGTAATAAATCTACACAAATCATCAGCATTTCTATATATTACCAATAAGACACAGCAGCAAGAAATAGAAAGGGTAATTCCATTTAAAATAACTATAGACAACATAATATACTAGGCAGTCTACCTTCTAAGGCAAACACAGAAACTATATGAAAACAACTATAAAATACTTCACACAAATAAAATCAGATCTAAACAACTGGGCAAATGTCAATTACACATGGGTAGGCTCAACTAATATAATAAAAATGACTTTACCTAAATTGAATTACTTATTCAGTGCCATGCCAATAAAACAACCAAAAAAATACTTTATTGAGCTAGGAAAAAATAGACACTAAATTCATATGGAGGAACAAAAAGTCAAGAATATCAAGGAAATAAATGAAAAGACAAACAAAGGAAAATTGTTGAGCCATATGAGATCTAAAATTATATTATAAAGCATCAGTCATCAAAACTGTTTGTACTGGCTATGAAATAAAATGGTGGATCAGTAGAACAGATTAGGTGGCAAAATGGCTATAGAAGTAAATGGCTATAGTAATCTGCTGTTGGATAAACCCAAAGATTCCAGCTTCTGAGATAAGAACTCACTCTTCAATAAAAACTGCTGGGAAAATTGGAAAATAGTATGGAACAGGGGTGGATAGGTGGTACAGTGGATAAAGCACTGGCCCTGGAGTCAGGGATACCTGAGTTCAAATCTGGCCTCAGGCACTTAATAATTGCCTAGTTGTGTGACCTTGGACAAGTCACTTAACCCCATCCCCTTGCAAAACAAAAAACAAAAAAAATTAGTATGGAACAAACATCACAGACCAAGATAAGGTCAAAATGGGAACAAGATTTAGACATAAAAGGTAATATCATAAGCCAGTTAGAACAAGGAATATCTTACCTGTCAGATATATGGAAAAAGAAGTTAATGATAAAAGAAGAGATCAAGAATATTATACAATGCAAAATGGATAATTTTGAATACATTAAACTGAAAAGTAAATTTTACAACTAGTGTTTCTGACAAAGAATTCATTTCTAAAATAGAGAATTGAGTCAAATTTATAATACAAATCATTCCCCAATTGATAAATGGTTAAAGGATATGAAAAATTCCCTGATGAAGATATTAAAGCTACCTATAGTCATATAAAACACTCTAAAATATTATTCATTAGAGAAATGCAAATGTTGAATGTTGAATGCAAATGAATGTTGAAATAAAACTCCAAGGTACCACTTCACACCTATTCTGACTGACCAATATAACTAAAAGGGAAAATGAATAATGTTGGAAGGGATGTGAGAAAACTGGGATACTAATGCATTGTTGATAGAGTTGTGAACTGATTCAACCTTTCTGGAGAGAAATTTGGAATTATGTCCAAAAAAACAATAAAACTGTGCATAACCTTTGATCCAGCAATACCACTACTAGGTCTGTATCCCGATGTATCCCGAAAAAGGATAAAAATCCCACATGTACAAAAATATTTCTAGGACTTTTCTTTAAAGTTATTTATTTATTTATTTTGAATTTTGCAATTTTCTCCCTAATCTTGCTCCCCCCCCCCCCCCACAGAAGGCAGTCTAACCTGTTAGTCTTTACATTGTTTCCATGGTATACATTGATCTAAGTTGAATGTGATGAGAGAAATCATATCCTTAAGGAAGAAAAATAAAGTATAAGAGATAGAAAAACTACATAATAAGATATGGGTTTTTTAAATTAATTCTTTCTCTGGATACAGATGGTATTCTCCATTGCAGATAGCCCCAAATTGTCCCTGATTGTTGCACTGATGTAATGAGCAAGTCCGTTAAGGTTGATCATCACCCCCATGTTGCTGTTAGGGTGTACATGTTCTTTTGGTTCTGCTCATTTTGCTCAGCATCAGTTCATGCAAATCCTTCCAGGCTTCTCTGAATTCCCGTCCCTCCTGGCTTCTAAAAGAATAATAGTGTTCCATGACATACATATACCACAGTCTATTAAGCCATTCCTCAATTGATGGACATTGCCTCAATTTTCAATTCTTTGCCACCACAAACAGAGCTGCTATTAATATTTTTGTACCAGTGATATTTTTACCCTTTTTCAAGAACTCTTCAGGGTATAGACCCAGTAGTATAGCAGTTCTTTATAGTGGCAAAGAATTGGAAATTGAGGGGATGCTCTCTTTGATTGGGGAATGGCTGAACAAATCATGGTCTATGAATGTTATGGAACACATTCTTCTAGGTTTTTTTAGATTTTTTTTTTTTGGAAGGCAATGGGGTTAAGTGGATTGCCCAAGGCCACACAATTAGGTAATTAAGTGTCTGAGGCAGGACCTGAACTCAGGTACTCCTGACTCCAGGGCCGGCACCCTATCCACTGTGCCACCTAGCCCCCCCCCCCCCCCAATGATGTGGTGTTCGGGGAAGCTAGGGAGAGCATAATTTCAAATTGCTTTCCAGAATGGTTGGATCATTTTACAACTCCACTGAAAGTGTGTTAGTATTCCAATTTGCCCACATGTTCAGGATTTATCATTTATTCTTTTTTTCTCATATTAGCTAATCTGATAAGTACAGGGTGGTAAAGTTGTTTTAATTTGTATTTCTCTAATTAATTTAGAGCATTTTTTTCACATCTCTACTGATAACTAATTTCTTCATTCATAAAACTATGCATACCCTTTGATCCAGTCATACCACAAGTGGTATGTGTGCCAAAGTGAAAAAAAAAAAAAAGGCAAAAAGGCCATGAGCAAAAATATTTATAGCAGCTTTTTTTGTGGTGGCAAAAAATTGGGGGTCATCAATTAGGAATGGCTGAACAAACTGTGCATATGGAATACTATTGTTCTATAAGAAGTAATGAGTTGGCAGATTTCAGAAAAACCTGGAAAGACTTACATGAACTGATGCGAACTGATGCTGAGTAAATTAAACAGAACCAAGAGAATACTGAACACAGTAACAACACACTGTATGATGATCAACAATGACTGACTTAATAATTCTCAATAATACAATGATCAAAGAAAATTTTAAAAGACTTGTGATGGAAAATGTCGTACTTATCCAGAGAAAGAACTATGAAGATCAAAACATACAACTTTCATTTTTTTTAAGTTTTGCTTTTTTTTCCTTTATTGTGGTTTGTCCCTTTTGTTCTGATTCTTCTTTCACAACATGACTAATATGGAAATATGCTTTGCATGATTGTGCATGTAAAACCTGAATCATATTGCTTGCTATCATGGAGAGAGTGAGAAAATTTTTAAAAAATGAATGTTGAAATAAAAGCTGATTGATTGTTTAAAAAATAAAATAAGGAACTGGGGAACACTTAACCACATATTAAGGCATTAAAAAAAACTCACAATCAAATAGAGAAAGGCAGAAATATTAACTGCATATTTTTCAGATCATAATGCAATAAAAATTATATTTAACAAAGGGCTATGGAAAAACAAGCAAAAATTAAATGGAAATCTAAATTAAATTAAATAAGCTAATCCTAAAGAATAAATGGACTAAAAAATAATAAATCATAGAAATAAAAGAGAATGACAACCATGAGATGACATAGTAAAATTTATAGGATGCAGGCAAAACAGTACTTAGGGAAAAATTTATATCTCTAAAGACAAACATCAATAAAATTGAGAAAAAGAAGATCAATGAATTGGTCATGCTACTAAAAGATTTATAAGAAAGAATAAATTTAAAAGCCCCAATTAAATACCAAATTAGAAATTCTGACAATCAAAGGAGAGATTAATAAAACTGAAAGTAAGAAAACCACTGAACTAATAAATAAAACTAAGAACTGGTCTTATGAAAGTCAAGAAAATAAATTAACCACTGGTTAATTTGATTTTTTTAAAAAAGGAAGAAGCAGAATAAATTATCAGTATCAAAATGTTAAAAGTGAATTTATTACTAATGAAGAGGATGTTTAGATAGTAATTTGGAGCTATTTTGTCCCACTGAATGCCAATAAATCTGACAATTTAAGAGAAATGGATGAATAGTTTAAAAAACATAAATTACCCTGGTTAGTAAAAAGAGGAAATAGAATATTTAACCCCATTTACAAAATGAAAAAAAAAAAAATTGAAGAAGCCATCAATGAACTCACTAAGAAAAAATCCCCAGGGCCTGATGAATACACAAGTGAATTCTATCAAACATTTAAAGAATTATAAATAAACTATTTGGGAACAAAGGCAAAAGAATCTTAAATTTCTTTTATGATACATATAATATGTTACTGATACCTAAAGTAGGAAGAGCTAAAACAAAGAAAACTATAAATTCCCTTAATGAATGTTGATACAAAATTTTAAAATACAATACTAGCAATGAGATTATACTATATATACTATATAGATATACCATATATATATATATATATATATATATATATATATATATACTATATTTAAAAAAGAATCATAAGATTTTTGTTTGTTTTATTATTGATATGGTCGGTAATGTTGATTAAGAAAACAATCAACATTATGGACAATATCAATAATAAAACAAACAAAAATCTTATGATTCATTTTTTTTAAGTTTTTGCAAGGCAATGGGGGTTAAGTAGCTTGCCCAAGACCACACAGCTAGGTAATTATTAAGTGTCTGAGGCCAGATTTGAACTCAGGTACTCTTGACTCCAGGGTCGGTGCTCTATCCACTGCATCACCTAGCTGCCCTTATGATTATTTTAATAAACACACAGAAGACCTTTTTTTTTTTCCCCACTCAGAATTTTATTTGGAAACATCACTGTGAGCCCTGGCCCATGTTACACAGTTGTACTGGAAACACGTGTTCAACATTTCCAAAACATACAATTCTTACTCCTACCAGAACACTATAGCAATCTTGAATTTCAAATGATCACATCCAAATAATTTTCAGCACCTGACATTTAACCCCACAGTGCAATAATCTACCTATATTTAAGGTTAATAAATAGCATGGGAAATTGAAAATTCTTGCTCCATAAATAATATGAACATATCAAATCTTTATAAACATCCAGTGAAGTGAAAAATGACAATTCTAATTCATCTTTATACACAGAGTACTAATGGCAAATAGGTAGGAAGAATGCACACCTATCTGGTGGACCCCAGGAGGCCTCAGTCCTAGCCGGATCCAGTTCAGGTACCATCCAATGCAATGCAGTGCAATACAGACAGAAGAGTCACTAAGACATTGCACATTTAAATGCAAACTACAAGCTGGACAACTGCATCAAGTGTCAGACCATTCATTCTGGAGCAAATTGAGAAGAATCAGGTCATTCAAGACAGGTCTTTACATCATTTTGTGTGACTTCAAAGGTGATGTGGGGGTTGAGTGGATCACTGGGAAGAAGGGGGAAAAGAAAGTGTACTTTGTAGAGAGACTGAGATTCACATTCAGGCTGCACAGTTGAAGCACCTCAGCAAAGATCAAAATTAGGATCATCCTCGTGAACAGTCAGGGCTACCGTGACATCCCCGGAACACCAGCATCTCCAACAATGCCAAAGGTAAAGCCAGCTGCCAGCCTGCTTAGGCCCATGCTGAGAGGTCTGCTGAAGGAAGCTCTTGAGTAGGGTGATGTACTCTTTCAGAGAGTTGGCAGTGAGAACAGCCACCACCAGACTATAGACATTGATGATACCAGCCAAGACAACAGGAATGACTGACTTCATGATAAGATCAGGCTGTATGACTGACATGCCTTTTTTTGCTGTGCCATAAGCCACCCCAAAAGCACTGAAGATCAGGCTCCCATGACATGAAGGATGCATATTCAGGACTCCTAAACCTGTCTATATGTATTCAGTAGGCTGGAAGTTGGTTGGGGTCAGGGGAGAGAGGCAAGGGCACAGGGCTGGGTAGGCAGTAAAGGACTTGAAGAAAGGCATGTAGGTGGGAAGGCATAAATTCAGAAGACTTTCACAGAAGGCTTTTTTTTTTTTTTAGGTTTTTGCAAGGCAAATGGGGAGTGGCTTGCCCAAGGCCACACAGCTAGGTAATTATTAAGCGTCTGAGACCAGATTTGAACAAGGTACTCCTGACTCCAGGGCCAGTGCTTTATCCACTATGCCACCTAGCCACCCCATCACAGGAGGCTTTTGACAAAATAGTGCCTATTCCTATTAAAACCACTGAAGAGGTAGGGAATAAATGAAGTTTTCCTTACAATGATAAGTAATATCTTTCTTAAACCATCATCAAGCATTATTTGTAATGTGGCAAGGATGCTCATTATCACCACTATTGTTTAATATTGTACTAGAAATGTTAGCTATTGCAATTAAGAGAAGAAGAAAATTGAAGGAATTAGAATAAACAGTGAGGAAACAAAATTACCATTCTATGCAAAAAATGTAATAGTATACTTAAAGAATCCTAGAGAATTAACTAAAAAAAAGTTGAAATAATTAACAACTTTAGCAAAGTTGCAGGATATAAAATAAACTAATATAAATCATCAATATTTCATTAGTATTTCTATACATTACCAATAAAGCCCCCTTTAATAAGAGATAGAAAGAGAAATTCCATTTAAAAAAATTGTAGACAATATAAAATACTTGTAAATCTATCTGTCAAGAAAATACAGAAATTATATGAACACAATTATAAAACAGTTTTCACATAAAGTCAGATCTAAACAAGTGGAAAAATATTAATTGCTCATGGGTAAGCTAAATCCATATAATGAAAATGGCAATTCCATCTAAATTAATTTAGTTTATTCAGTGTTAGAACCAAACTACCAAAAATTATTTTGTAAAGTTAGAAAAATAATAATTGATCTAGAAGAACAAAGATCAAAAATATCAAGGGAATTAATAAAAAAAATGCAAAGGTAGGTAGCTTAACCACAAGTAATTAAAGAGATAACAAAAACAAAAGATCTATTTTTTAAGTGTTAGGTTTGAATGACACAGGTTCAATTCTGGCACTTAATTCTCTAAGTGACCTTGAGTTAATAAATCAATTTACCTCTTTGGACCTCAGTTTTCTTAACTTTTAAAAAAAATATGATAGAGTGATCTCTAAAATTCCTTTCAGCTCTAAATCTGTAATCTTATAATCATAAAATCCTACGGTTCTCTTGTTCCTCATCTTTCACAGGTCTTCTTAATGTGGTCATTCCCCAACAGAATATCCCTCTTCTCTCTATGCTTTTTCATTTAGTAATTCACTACTATAAGTGCAACTTGTATCTTTGCATCAAAGACTCTCAGATCTGTTTATCCAGTCCTAACATCTCTTCTGAATATTAGATGAATATTTTCAGTGACTTACAGGACATAGTACTCTCTATCTAGAAGACTCAACAACATCTCAAATTCAACAAATCAAGGAGATTAAATTTCCAGACTTCTCCCTCCCCTCCAAAAAATCCTAACCTTCCTTCTACAATTTCTATAAGAAAGTCCACCATTCATCCAATCTAAATGTTTGCGATACTGGGTTTCTTTGACTTTTATCCTCACTTACTTTTCATATTAAATCAATGCAGTCCATATCCTATTAATTTCATCTCTACAACATCAAATACTCTCAAAATCCTCTTTTCTATTCCCAATGCCATCATCCTCGAACAATCATTAACACCCACCTGGACTACTGTAATAACTTCCTAAGAGTTCTTCCAGACTCTACTCTCTTCTAACCTATCCTTCATAAAACTGTCAAAATAATCTTAATTTATGCAGATGATTATATTCCCTTTTTGCTCAGTGGTAGGCATTCAGTACTATAGCCTATCAATTAAAATTCATGTTGTTTTGCTTGACAGCAAGATACTACAGGATCTAATACCATCTTACTCCATTAATGTTACCATTCTCTATGCATCTCATACTGCAGCTGGACTTTTCTTTGTCACCTAAATATACACTATGCATTCTGAATCTTGGTTCAAATCACTTTGTGTCCTGCCATCATTGCTACTTCAACCACCAAATGTGATGAAAGATTATTACCATAAAGAGCTAAATTTTTTGGATGTGCACTGCCTAAGACTATGCAACTCCATCTTTGATATGACCATTTATTATCCTGCCACTGCTCTCTTACTATATCCACTCCTTTTTCACCTCTGTGTTAGAAAGGGCATGTTAGTTAGCTTTGTAATTTCCAGATTCATTTCTTTTTTCATTAGACTCCTTTTTCTTTTATGTGTCATCTACTTCAAGTAAGTTTCTTAATGGAAAGAATTACCTCAGTTTTATCTTTGTATCCTTGGTCATTCTTGGCCTCTTTGTCTCATCTCTCTTTTGCTTAACCTTAATGACTAAATGAGTATTGCCTCAGTCAGACTGTAATCTTGGAAAAAACCTAGCCTGAAAAGACCAAGGTCTCCTACTGTATCCAAGGCCATCTCTAGTGTTCCTGATCCATACCTGGCTACTGGATCTAGATGGTTCCAGAGAAGACAGTGAGGCTGGTGATTTGCACACCACCCACTCACTTAAATCCAATTCACTTGCATGTCACAGCATCACTGTCCTGATGTCAGGAAGGACAAACAACTATTTGGCATAAAGATTGGTATAGAGTAAATACTTAACATGTAGTTACCATTTGTTTCATTATTTTGAGTACTCACTAAATGTTTATTTACTGATTGATTATACATGTCAATGATATTTGATAATACAGTGAAAAAAATCTGGAGTCAAGGAGATCAGACAGTCCCAGATGTGAAAGCCTTGTTTGTCTCATTTCCCTCATCTATAAAATGAGTTAGAGAAGAAAATAGCAAATCACTACAATATCTTTGCCAAGAAAACTCTAAATGGAATTATAAAGACGCAAGTGAAATGATTGAACAACATCAATAGTTTGATCAAAATTAATATGAAAGACAAGCAATTGCTATTTATAAATTTGGGACAAGTCATTGTTTTTTAAATATAACTTTCTTTCAATATAATTAATAAATCTTCCAATCTAAACACTAGAGTAAACTATTACTATCCTAAGCCAAGGCAATATAATAATAAAAAAATGTATGTTGACTAAAAATAAAACTTTTTAAATAAAATCTCTGTTGATAGACATAGCAGGCCTCAATTACTTAACAACTAAACAAGTAAATCCCAGTAAGATTTATGAGAGAATATCTATGCAAACAGGAAAGATAAACCAAGAGAAAATCACAATCTTCCATTCAAATCTAAAAAGAGAATTCACATAAAATTGTAATCAGATACGTAGCTATAAGTTGGGAGTACCAATCTCAAGGCGCTGAAAACAAGATTGAACAAAACACCTAGAAGGAAAATGTATACTCCTACTCTGGGAGGCAGACAAAATGGTCATGATGGTCCCTTCATACCCTCTTTCCTTTCAATACGTTTAATCAATAATTTCATCTCTAAGATTTAATATGAACAAAACCCAAAAATCATCTGCCAATAGAAATGATGAATTTACTTGCATTTTATTATTAAAAATTACATTTTGGGGGTGGCTAGGTGGCGCAGTGGGCAGCTAGGTGGCACAGTGAATAGAGCACCAGCCTTGGAGTCAGGAGTACCTGGGTTCAAATCCGACCTCAGACACTTAATAATTACCTAGCCGTGTGGCCTTGGGCAAGCCACTTAACCCCATTGCCTTGAAAAATCTAAAAAAAAAAAAAATTACATTTTTAAAGAATAGAAAATTGTTGGTCAAAATGTTTTAAATCAATATTCAAAATAAGATTATACAGTCAACCATCCATGCTTCAATTATCAATGGATTCAAGGTTTTAAGGTGTAAGTGACCTCAGGTCATCTTGTCCAACCCTCTTATTTTAGACAAGAGGAAACTGAGACCCAGAGTAGTGAGTCACCCAATCATAAATCTAAGTAGCAGAGTCAGTATTCAAACATAAAAAGTTGGAAATGAGTATTCAACTGGTTAATGCCTAAAAAAAATTAATTTCATAAATGAATAATGTTGAATCATAAAACATGATGAAAAGAAAAAGTTTCAAACAATAATGGAAATAATACCTGTATTAGTAAATTAAGTAGAACCAGGAGAACAATTTATACTATAACACTTTTTGTCATGTAACTTTTTTATTTTATTTATTTAGAAAGATTTTGAGTTTTACAATTTCCCCCCAATTTTACCTCCCTCCCCACACCCCCACAGAAGGCATTCTGTATAATATTTTTTATTAATTTTTAAAGATTTTATTTGAGTTTTGAGTTTTACAATGTTTCTCCCAATCTTACTTCCCTCCCCTCACCCCCCCAGAAAGCAATCTGTCACTCTTTATTTTGTTTCCATGTTGTACATTGATCCAAATTGAGTGTGATGAAAAGAGAAATCACATCCTTAAGGAAGAAACAAAAAGTATAAGAGATAACACGATCAGACAATAAGATATCAGTTTTTTTCCTAAATTAAAGGGAATAGTCTTTGAAATTTGTTCAAACTCCATGGCTCTTTATCTGGATACAGATGGCATTCTCCATTGCAGAGAACCCCAAATTGTCGCTGATTGTTGCACTGATGGAACGAGCAAGTCCATCAAGGTTGATTATCACCCCCATGTTGCTGTTAGGGTGTACAATGTTTTCCTGGTTCTGCTCATCTCACTCAGCATCAATTCATGCAAATCCCTTGAGGCTTCTCTGAATTCCCATCCCTCCTGATTTCTAATAGAACAATAGTGTTCCATGACATACATATACCCACAGTTTGCTGAGCCATTCCCCAATTGAAGGACATTTACTTGATTTCCAATTCTTTGCCACCACAAACAGGACTGCTATGAATATTTTTGTACAAGTGATGGTTTTACCCTTTTTCATCATCTCTTCAGGGTACAGACCTAGTAGTGGTATTGCTGGGTCAAAGGGTATGCTCATTTTTGTTGCCCAAAGGGCGTAGTTCCAAATTTCTCTCCAGAAAGGTTGGATGAGTTCACAGCTCCACCATCAGCGTAATAGTGTCCCAGATTTCCCACAACCCTTCCAACAATGATCATTATCCTTTCTGGTCATATTGGCCAGTCTGAGAGGTGTAAAGTGGTACCTCAGAGGAGCTTTGATTTGCATTTCTCTAATATTTAATGATTTAAAGAAATTTTTCATATGGCTATGGATTGCTTTGATCTCCTCGTCTGTAAATTGCCTTTGCATATCCTTTGAGCATTTGTCAATTGGGGAATGATTTTTCTTTTAAAAATAAGACTCAGTTCTCTGTATATTTTAGAAATGAGTCCTTTGTCAGAATCATTAGTTGTACAGATTGTTTCCCAATTTACTACATTTCTTTTGATCTTGGTTACAGTGATTTTATCTGTGCAAAAGCTTTTTAATTTAATGTAATAGAAATCATCTAGTTTGTTTTTGGTGATGTTCTCCATCTCTTCCTTAGTCATAAACTGCTCCCCTTTACATAGCTCTGACAGGTAAACTAGTCCTTGATCTTCTAATTTGCTTATATTATTGTTTTTTATGTCTAAATCCTGTAACCATTTGGATCTTATCTTGGTAAATGGTCTAATCTAAGTTTCTTCCATACTAACTTCCAATTCTCCCAGCAGTTTTCATCAAAGAGAGTTTTTAACCCAACAGCTAGACTCTTTGGGTTTATCAAAAAGCAGATTATTATCATCGTCTCCTGCTTTTGTACCTAGTCTATTCCACTGGTCCACCACTCTATTTCTTAGCCAATACCAAACAGTTTTGATGACTGATGCTTTATAATTTTAGAACAGGTAGGGCTAAGCCCCCTTCGTTTGCACTTTTTTTCATTAAATTCCTGGAAATTCTTGACTTTTTATTTGTCCATATGAATTTACTTACAATTTTTTCTAACTCATTAAAGTAATTTTTTGGAATTTCGATTGGTAGGGCACTAAATAGGTAAGTTTAGTTTTGGGAGAATTGTCATTTTTATTATGTTAGCTCTACCTATCTATGAGCAGCTGATATTTGCCCAGTTCTTTAAATCTGATTTAATTTGTGTGAGAAGTGTTTTATAATTGTTTTCAAAAAGTTTCTAAGTCTGTCTTGGCAAATAGACTCCCAGGTATTTTATATTGTCTGAGATTACTTTGAATGGGATTTCTCTTTCTAGCTCTTCCTGCTGTATCTTGCTAGGCATGTATAGAAAAGTTAAGGATTTATGAGGGTTTATTCTATAAACTGCAACTTTACTAAAATTGCTAATTGTTTCCAGTAGTTTTTTTGGATGATTTCTTGGGATTCTCTAGGTAGACTATCACGTCATCTTCAAAGAGTGAGAGTTTTGTCTCTTCCTTTCCAATTCTAATTCCTTCAATTTCTTTTTCTTCTCTAATTGCTGAAGCTAACAGTTCTAATACAATATTGAATAGTAGTGGTGATAGTGGGCATCCTTGTTTCACCCCTGATCTTATTGGGAATGCCTCTAGCCTCTCCCCATTGAATATAATGCTTGTTGATGGTTTCAGATAGATACTTCTAATTATTCTAAGGAACAGTCCATTTATTCCTACACTCTCTAGTGTTTTTAGTAGGAATGTATGCTGATTTTGTCAAAAGCTTTTTCAGCATCTATTAATATGATCATATAATTTCTGATAGTATAATCAATAATATCAACAACAAACCTAACAGTTTTCCTAATATTGAACCAACCATGCATTCCTGGGATAAATCCTACTTGATAATAATGTATTATCCCAGTGATAATTTGTTGTAATCGTTTTGCTAAGATTTTTGCATCTATATTCATTAGGGAGATAGGTCTATAATTTTCTTTCTCTGTTTTAACTCTTCCTGGTTTAGGTATCAGCACCATATTGGTTTCATAGAAAGACTTAGGCAGAGTTCCACCTTTCCCTATTTTTCCAAAGACTTTATACAGAATTGGAACCAATTGTTCCTTAAATGTATAACATTATTTTTGAAAAAAGAATTTGAAAGACTTAAATCTAATCAATGCAATGACCAACCACAATTTCAAAGGACTAATAACTAGCAAGCTAAACATCTGCTGATAGCAATATTGTATTAAATAAAGGTAAAGAATGGGAAACTTTTTTGGTTATGATCAATATTTTTAATAATATTTGCTTTGTTTGACTATAATTAGTACAACAAGTATTTTTTTCTTTTTCAATGGGGAAGGGATTTGGAAAGAAAGAGGGGCTAACAACAGTATTGTAAATAGGCGGGGAAAAAAATCATAAAAAAATGCACAAGGAAAAAAACCAGAAATTGAGAAAGAAATACAGATAAACCTGAAAGTTTTAAAAGCAATATGTTGGGGGCAGCTAGGTGGTGTAGTGGATAGAGTACCAGCCCTGGAGTCAGAAGTACCTGAGTTCAAATCCAGCCTCAGACACTTAATAATTACCTAATTGTGTGGCCTTGGGCAAGTCATTTAACCCCGTTAACCCCATTGCCTTAAATAATAATAAAAAAGAATTAAAAAAGAAAAGTAATATGTTGAATTTATTACATGCATTCTAAAAGGAAACCTATATGCAGGGTATCCCTAGAGAACTAGGCCTAAAGTCAAGAAGGTCTGGATTCAAATCCTGTCTCTGATACTTATTAGTTGTATGATCTTGAGCAAACAACTTGATGTTGATTTGCTTCTATTTTCTCATCTGTAAAATGCAAATAATTATAGCACCTAGCTACCAGGATATTTTAAGAATAAAATAATATGTGAAAAGCATTTTTCAAATCTTAAAACACTATTTAAGCTTTAATTATTATTACTACTATGATATTTACTATTGTATCACTGAACAGCAGTTGATTAAAGTTCTTAGAAAGTTCAAAAATCAACTACAGGGATATATATTAACAGTGGTTATCTTGAATTTTAAAAAGAAACATTAATATTTTAAAATTTTAAAGAATAAATCTTTTTGTAAATTTATAGTATGTATACTTTGAAGCTATTAAACTTTAAAAGTATACAAAGATTTTTAGTGACAAGGTAACTAAATAGGCAGCACGGTGCATAAGAGCACTGAGTTTAGAATCAGAAAAGACTCATCTTCCTAAGTTCAAATACAGCCTCAAGCACAAATATGACATTAACTGTGTCACTGAGAAGTCACTTCACCCTGGATATCTCAGTTTCCTCATTTGTAAAATAAGCTGGAGAAAGAAATTACAAACCACTACAGTAGCTTTGCAAAGAAAAGCCCCAACAGGATCATGAATATGACTAAACAAGCAACTCTTAGACACCCTATATAACATATTCATGAGTTCATATGCAATCTCTTTTTATCATATTTTTAAAAATCAATAATTTAAACAGAAATTAAAAATTAATATTTTATTTGAAAATTTTTATGGTCACTGACTCATACTAAATCGACTCATAAATGAATTTCTTGATGATTTTGACCTCTACCAGGCTTAAACAAACAAAAAATTAATATTCTACTCATTTCCTTTAAAAAAAGAAAAATTCTCCCTAAGGTAGGTCATATTTAGACAAGGATCACAGGACTGGCCAGAGAAGATACTTGATGTTTATTTCCTCATTGCTCAGTCCTTCCTTACAAGTCATATCCTAAACAACAGTTTTCCATCAAAGGGAATACTGCAAACATAGCCAATCTTTTTTATTTTTCCTATCCATCCCCCAAAGAAGCTTACCCTATACTAGGGACAAAACCTTCAACCCCAGAGAAGGCAAAGACCCCAAGCTAGACTTCAACTCTCTAAATTAACATCAACAAGAATCATTTTTGTCCTCAGCAGATCTATTGTCAGCCATATTTTGTTTCCAGATGGTCTATAAGAGTCATACCTGAAAAACAACTTTTAAAATTCTTCATATCAAAAGTGCTGACTTATGATTGTCAAGAACTCCACACCTCTAGATCACCAAAATGACAACTTTAAAGGCTACTTTAAATTTATCTGGCATGCAGAAAAGCAGGAAATGACAGTACCAAAATACTACCTTTGGCTACATTAGGATTTGAGGTCTTTTTCTTTCCAAAGAAGCTTGGAAGAAAAACAATTCTCAAGAAAAGCCAAAGATTAAACATAGCAGAGCTGAAGGATTAGGGGGCTGCTCAGACTCTGACGTAAATAGTCTAGAGCAAAGAAGAGGCTCAAAATAAGTAACATATTCCTCTCTCTGCCCTACATTGCTACTAGATTTTCTGTGTTTTTCCCCCCAATCCTTTTGGCTCCGAGTTACCATGCAAATGGCCCACACCCGTATTTTATCCACAGGTTTAGATTAAACCAACCACACTGACTTTTAGCACAGAATTCAATGAAAAAGGAAGACTTTTAGTGAACTTCTCAACTTCTCCACTCTACCTGAAATACTCTCCACTTCATTCTATTAAGGCATCATAGCAGTAAGTAATCTACTCCTTTTGAAATAAATCAGTTGATCATTATATATCTCCTCATATATTCATTCCTTTTTAAAAGTCCTGATCTTTTGAGCAGAACCAGAAAAACACTGTACACCCTAACAGCAACACCTGGTCATACCCTTCATGTCCCAATGATTTTGAATTACTATAGATCATCATCTAAAACCAATGCCTCATCCTTGCCATCCAGTTCCTTATTCCCATCTCCAACAAACCCTCCACTCCAAAATTTCAACCAAACACCCAACTACCCAGCCCTCCCACTGTGCCGCTGGAATGCCTATTCCATAAGAAACAAATAAATAAAGCTTTATCTTCAATCTTTTACTCTCCCACTCCTATCTTCTAGCTATCACTAAAATCTGACTTCTGGTGATACGGCCTTCCAGGCCACTGTTTCCAGTACTGACTACAACTTTATTTATTCTCTCCTCTGCTCACTGGTCAAGGCAGGAGCATTTTTAAAAATTTTTCTCTTTGTAGCGTAGCCATGAATATTCGAGAAACTTAGTGAAAGCTGCGACACTGGAATGGACAATTAAAATTATTAGGTAGTGATTGTAACAATATGTAAACAAATCAAAAAGTATTAAACACTCATTTGGGTAAGGTATTAATCTACCATCAGTACTCTAGTTGAAATCCTTTGGCAATCTGTACATAGAAAATAAAATGAAAACACAGCAAGCATTACAATATTTGTCTTGAAAGGTTTTTTTTTTTAGAAATTGTCATTTTCCCCTAAAGCTTATGAACAGGATAATGTAAATCAGTGTTTCACCAAAGACATTTTTCTTATTGAGTTCATCAACTCTGCTTAATGAAAAGCCCTTTATTTGTATTTATAGAATCCATTTACCCTCAGCTATTCAATAAGCATTTATAAATGCCTACTATATGACCAGGCAGTGAGCTAGATCCTGAGGATACAAAAACACATACAAAATGGAACAATCAATCTCCGTTCTCAATATTCTACTGGAGGCAAACTATATAGACAAACAAATCAATATAGATATAGACACCATATATACAAACAAATGCAAAGATAATAAATATATGGCTTAATATAAAATTAGATGGAGTGTTGGGTGAGCCTACACTTGAATCCAGGTTATCTATTTATTACCTGTGCCAGACTAATAAATCATTTCAACTATATGTGTCTGTTTTGGGTAAGTCTTTCATTAGGTGGCGGAAAATGATTGAACAAATTATGGCATGTGAATATGAAAGAATAACTGTACCATAAGAAATAAGAAGGACATTCCTATGAAACTTGGGAAGCCTTTTATAAACTGATGTTGAATGAAGGGACTAGCTAGCAATAGGGGCACAATTTATCCAAGAACAAAAATACTGGCTATATGACCCTAGGTAAGTCATTTAACCTTTTAAAACATTGGGCAACTCTGAAGATTATAAATTGCAGACCTGCAATGGAATTAGTAATTTTTTCCCTCAGAGTTCCTTACACCAATGAAATCACAAATTAGATATTTGTTAATATCTCTTCCAGCTTACAATTTATGATTCAATGATCACATTACTTTTTGCCTTTATATTTTCTAGAGGTATCTAGATATTTTTAGATAACTAGAGATTTGGCAAATAACTATATTAATTTAAAAATTTTAATAAGTATATTTTTTACAAATTAACAAGGCAAGTAAAATTATTTCACATAGCTGGTTGGGAACATGTCAAAATTTTGTTTTGTTAACTTAAAAATTAAAAACATTAGACTGACATTTTTACACAGTAACAATGAATCACCAGGTGTCCTTCAAATACTTCTAAAAAGAAATGTAGCCTAGGAACATATTGGAAGAGAATTACTGAACTGTAGTATGTCAAAGTTATAACAGCTACCAAAAAAAAACTGCCAACAACATTTAAAACCATAAGAATGCAACATCCAAGGTCATGAGTCAATTAACCAATTTGTGAAATGTTCTAAAAGCAAAGTTAAACATTTGGAGAAATGCATCATTATAACTTTCTTTTGAATTCTTAAAATTAATTATAAGATTCTTATTCTCTCCCTCCCCCCAAAAAAGGAGAAAAAGTATATTTAACTTTACTAAAGGGAATTCCCTCGTGTTTCTATCACTGGCAGACAAGTAATAAGGCATTCAACTGTCCGTTTTTAACATGGCAAAAATAAAGGAAGCTGAAAACATCATGTTCTATCTCAACATAGCATAGAAGCTTTGCTTCTATGCCTCTATCATTCTTTTTTAGAAAAGCCTTTAAAATTAAAGAAAATGCTTTTTCAAAAAGCACTAAAGTAAAAGAGATGATGAGAAAACTATCTTTTTTATCTCCAAGGTAGAACTAATCTGTTCTCAATGACAGGATGACAATGAAATCTCTGTGAATATTATATTTTAGCAAGGAATCAAGAAACCAATTCCATTAGCTATAGAAGCTAATAGTTGTCAACCTCTCTTATTATGATTAAAATTTTAAAATGGGGATGATCTCTTAAGCTGTCCTCCCTATAATTAGAACCTTATGGGCACTGACCTGGAAACCCACCTCTGTAAAAACAAACAATTTTAATAATAAAACTGGAATAGCTAAAGCATTTTACATATCCATTCATCATTCTAGTATGTGAGATTAATTGCCATATACATGGCAGTGCAAAATGCACTGAGATCTTTAGAATAAAGAGATCCAGATTTGAGAAACATTAATACTGACTTGCTGTGTGACCTTAGATAGGTTGCTCAACCTCAATTTCCTCATCTGTAAAATAGAGATAATAATGGTGATGGTGATGATGATGAAGATAATGATAATGATGATGATGTTGCCTCTGGATGTCAAAAAAGCATTGGTATATCAACTGCCCAAAGATATCATTTTCAAAATAAGACTTGCATAGAACAACAATTTACATAAGAGAGCTTTGACAGACATGAAACAATAAAGAGCTGGTCTTGGAGTTAGGAAGACATTAAGTCTAAGTTCTACTACAGACAAATAGTTGAACAACCATAGCTCTCAACAACCCTGGCAACTCTCTAAGACTGACTCAAAGAAGAGTTTATAGCTAGGCATCCATGGTGAGGTCAACAATGAAAAAAAACAGATAGAAATGAAAGTAAAAACACAGAACCCTAGGAAGACTTCTGTTAAAAATGTTTTTTTTTTTATTCATTTAAGGCAATGGGGTTTGAATGACTTACCCAAGGTCACACGGCTAGGCAATTATTAAGTGTCTGAAGCTGGATATGAACTCAAGTACTCCTGACTCCAGGGCTGTTGCTCTATCCAATGTGCCACCTAGCTTCCCCCTAAGACTTCTTTTAAAAGTTAAAAAAAAACTCAAAATATTCTACTATGTCATTCATTAAACTGAAGGGGCTTATATCACATTTCTATTGTACAGGATAATATAATATTTAAATTTACCTGACTATGTTCCTTCAAGTGTTTTACAAAACTGAAATCTAATTATAATCAATTTAAATCCAGGTGAGCTCCTGGAAAGAGGACTTCATACAGTATTAATAATCATTTTGGTATATCTTGGACTCTTCCTTCTAAAAGGAAGGAATATATCACCTGGAATATATCTTATTAAACAGTTCCTTCATTTTACCACTGGAATATATCTTATTAATCAGTTCCTTCATTTTACCACCTAAGTATAGGCCTTGCCTGTAAATATTCTCTTAACATAGCTCTCCAGTCTCTATTTTCCCCTCCCTTTCAAAACATTCCTAGTATTCTACAGTAGTGTATTTCAAAATGTACATAGTAAATGTTCATGCTAACAAAAATAAACATTCAGTTCAATCTGACCCTTATTTAAATCCAGTCTTTACTTCCTCTCTTTTCCTCCACTCTCTCCCCATACAATGAGAAATTCAGAAATACTATACCCATTATAGAGTCATACAAAATATATTTCCACATTAGCCATTCAGATGGAGGTGTGGCTAATGGGAAGAAAGAAAAATACTTCAAAATTCACTTTTGAGTCCATTACTCCTCAATCCAGGATAGCATTTTATATAAATCCTTTAAAGTTGGGGTATATCCCCTGTAATCCAGTAACATCACTAGATCTATACCCCAAAGAGATCATAAAAATTAGGAAAGGACTCACATGTACAAAAGTATTTATAGGAGCTTTTTTTTGTATTGGCAAAGAATTTGGAATTGAGGGGATGCTCATCAATTGGAGAAAATCTAAACTAGATATGGTATATGAATGTTATGAAGTACAGTTGTTCAGTAAGAAATCACAAGTAGGGGTGGCTAGGTGGCACAGTGGATAAAGCACCGGCCCTGGAGTCAGGAGTACCTGAATTCAAATTCAGACACTTAATAATTACCTAGCCATGTGGCCTTGGGCAAGTCACTTAACCCCACTGCCTTGCAAAAACTTAAAAAAAAAATCACAAGCAGCTGACTTCAGAGAAGCTTGGAAAGACTTGTGTGAACTGATACTGAATGAAGTAAGCAGAACCAGGAAAACATTATATACATTAACAGTAACATTGTGAGATGGATCACATAAGATGGATGCAGCTCCTCTTAGCAGTTCAGTGATCAAGGACAATCCTGAGAAACCTGCTATGGACAATGCCATTCACATTCAGAGAAAAAATATAGTTTGAATGCAGAGCAAAGCATACTGTATTAACATTTTAAAACTTCTTTTATGTATTTTTTTCCTTTTCTCCTTAGTTCTAAGCTCTTCTTTCACAGCTTGACTAATACAGAAATAGGTTCAATGCAACTTTACATACACACCTGTATCAGATTGCTTTGCTGCCATGGAGGAAGGGGGGGGAGAGAATGGTGGAAAAATGTGCAACTCAAAAGCTTGCAAAAGATGAATGTTTAAGACTGTCATTGCATGTAATTGAAAAATAAATAATAAATTTTTAAAAATTGGAGTATATCATTGTATTGATCAGAGATATCAAGTCTTTCTGTTGAACTGAATTAATAAAGGTTCCCAAATCATTTTTCTTCATTCAATAATTGTTACAGTTTCATGACCTCTTTTGTTCAGTTGTAGATTCAGAAGATTGGTGAATTTAGAATGGCAAATGTTTAGTAGTAGTAGTAGTAGTAGAAGTAGTAGCAGCAACAGCAGTTAACATTTATATAGTACTTACTACCATGTGTTAGGTAATATGTTAAGTGTTTTACAAATATCAACTCATTTAAAGGCCACATGAATTCACTATCCCCCTTTTACAGTTAAGGAAACTGAAGCAAACAGAAGTCACGACTCGCCTGGAGCTGCACACCTCGGAAGTGTCTGAGGTCAAGACTCAAGTCTTTCTGACTCTGGGTCCAGACGTCTAGTCACGGCAGCAGCTGTTTGCCCATTCTTTAACAAATCCCCCTTTTTATCCAATCTCTGGAAGTTTATCCTGAATAGAGCCAGTGTGTAGAGAGTTGTTCACATGCTGCCTATGAGCTCCGTGAGAACACAAGCTGTCTTTTTCTCTTTCTTTGTACCCCCAGTATTTGTAGACCAGGGTCTGGTACACTGTAAGGAGGAACTTGAGAAAATGTTTACTGATTGATCCCCACAAGGCATTTTATGTAGAACTTATTTCTCTCTTATTCTACCTAAATTGTAAGGGTTTGAATTTCATTCTAGATAAGGAAGGGCAGCATCATAGGTGACAAGAAAGAGAAAAGAGAAAGAAAACACACCCTCATCAGATTGTTATCTTTCATTCCATTGGACAGCTTTTTTCTCTTTGAATAACCTCTGGAACAAAAGAAATTGGAAAAGGAAGCAGAAATACCATTATTAAAACATAGGTTAAGTGAAATGGAGTCTCAATTCCCTAGGTAAGGAAAGGAAAGAAACCTAAGAACACTACTACAAGGATTCTTGTACTTAAAATATCAGAAATTCCACTGAACATTTTAAAATGCACTTGTAATTTCAGAATCAAAAAAAAAGTTGAGTCAACAACACTATAGAATGGTCTTAGTTAAATCATCTCTAAAATATTAATAATTTTCAAAAATGTTTCCACTAGGGGCAGCTAGGTGGTGCAGTGGCTAGAGCACCAGCCCTGGAGTCAGGAGTCCCTGAGGCCAGATCCTGCCTCAGACACTTAATAATTACCTAGCTGTGTGGCTTGGGCAAGCCACTTAAACCCATTTGCCTTGCAAAAGCCTAAAAAAAAGTTTCCACTGAAATTGATTTTTGATAAAGGAAATGAACAGTGACCAAATTATTGAAATAAATCCATGGGAAACAGTTCTAATTTCAAATATATCTTACATAATATTTTTCATCATCCTCCCTAAAAATTAACTCTATACACTTAATTTTCTTAATCTTGTTTCAACACATGGAAGAAGACTCCAAGGTTTAAACAAGAAGGATTCTTAAATGTTAATAACCATATCAAAATATTCTATTGCAATAGTTTTACATCTATGTAGATAACCCCCATAATATGCTCTTCTAGCTGTCTTCTATATATACTATATTTCCACATCTCCTAATATGTGCTATACATTTCTTTTTGGATATTAATACCATCATTCCCCAGCTCAACAGGAAGAAAAATCAATGTTTAGCTTATTCCTTTTCCTCTCCCTATTCATAGGCCACTAACTGAGCAAAAAATTCTATAAAGGTGCTTACACATCAGTCATATACAAATAATAACATTTCTGAGCCATTCAAAACTATCCACTTACACAAAAATTGACCATGTACTAGGGCATAAAATATAATCAAATGCAGAAAGGCATAAATAGTGAGTACTTCCTTCTCAGATCACAGTGCAATAAAAATCACATGCAATAATAGGCCAAGGAGAGACAGACCTAAAACTAATTGAAAACTAAAAAATCTCATTTTAAAGAATGAGTGGATCAAACAACAAATTATAGATAAAATTAATCTTAGATGGTGATAATAAGGAGACAACATACCTAAACTAATGAGATGTAGCCAAGGCAGTTATTAGGGGATTTATTATATCTTTAACTGCTTACATGAATAAAATAAAGAAGAAATCAATGAACTAAGCATGCAACTAAAAAAATTAGAGAAAGAACAAATTAAAACCCCCTCAATTAAATACCAAATTATAAATTCTAAAAATTAAAGGATAAATTAATAAAATTGAAAGCAAGAAAACTATTGAACTAATAAAATCAAGAGTTGGTTTTATGAAAAACAATAAAATTGATAAACCTTTGGTTAATTTGATTAAAAAAAGAAGAAAATCAAATTACTAGTATCATAAATAAAAAAGTGAACACACCACCAATGAGGAAGAAATTAAAATAATAATTCAGAATTATTTTGCCCAACTGCATGCCAATAAATTTGATAATCTAACTGAAATGGATGGCTATTTACAAAAACTTAAGTTATCCAAATTAAATGAAGAGGAAATTAAATACCTAAATAACCCTATCTCAGAAAAAGAAATTCAACAAGCCATTCAAAACTATCCAAAATGTTAACATTCTTAAACCAGTTATCAATAATAAAAATGTCAATTCTCTCTCTGACCCATTGATACTAACCTATGATAACAACAACAATAACAACAAAACATTTAAAGACCTTTAATTAATAGGCCTTTTCATTCCACTGGACTACTTTTTTCTCTTTGAATAACCTCTGGAACAAAGGAAATTGGAAAAGGGGAGCAAAAATATAATTATTAAATTAGGATATCATAACAGAGGTTAAGTAGAATGGAGTCTCAATTCCCTAGGTAAGGTAAGGAAAGAAATCTAAGAACACTACTACAACAGCTCTTGTACTTAAAACTTGTGATACTTGGTTTTGATGAGGTTACTTCTCAAGTATGCTTAGGAAAGTTGCTTATTCGAGTTAGCTTAGTCAAAGACAAAAATGATTTTTCTACAACTGAACAGAGCATTTGCAGATAAACAACCTTCAGCAAATGGGGTGTTTCTATATCAGAATTCTAAAAAATCACATTTTCCTTTTTTTAAAAACTATTTTTTAAAAGCTTTTTGTAAATTTTCTAATTTCTCTGGGGGGAAAAGTCAAATCATGGAGAAAAGGACTTTTAGATATAGCTAAGATTTTATGCAAACACACTTATCAAATGTCAGTACACAAGGCCAAAATTTTCAAATGGTTAGCGGAAAATTACTAACTGTACTAACTTATCATAATTCAATTCAATTAAATTCAAGAAATAATTATTAGGTACCTAATGTTCAGAAGGTACTGTGAACTGGGAATAGATAAAATAAAACAAAATCCACTCTCAAAGAAATTAGAATTCAATAATAATAATAATAATAATAATAATAATAATAATAATAATAATAATAATATGGAATTTATGTAAACATGCTAAGATTTGCAAAGTAAATAAAATGCATACAAAAAATCTTTGATATAAGGTAAATTTAAATGATTGCAAAGGAGATCCATGTCCTGGATCTTTCCATTCAGAACTACCCCAATAATTAAGGTAAATGTATAGCTCCTACTAAGGTAGAATTCGGGCAACCAAAAACTTAGTGCAGTAAAATAAGATGCCACTTCTAGAGACAGAGGAACTAGACTCGTGTCCCCTTTGTCATCTCTTCTATACATGACTTGGGCAAATCATTTCATAGATCAGGTCACACAGACCCAAAAAAAGCCACTTATTAAAAAGAAAGGATGGGATGAGACAACCTCTCCCTTCCCTTTAAAATCTAAAATCTTATGATCCTTTTCAGGTCATAAATAATAAAGGAAGAGATATCTAACAACTGGCCATTAAACTCCACACATCCTCACATATCTCCAAACAATCATATATACAGAGCAAGAAACTACCAAAGGCATAAGACAATTTCCTAGCAGCATGACTATTCTGCATTATTATCTCTTAAGAGTCCTGATATGAATAATACTCTTTCTTCAAATGCAAAACTTCATCATAAGAAAATTAGTCATCAGGAGGACAGCTACCAGAAGCAAAGCCAAGATGACAGAGAAAAGGCAATCTCGCTCCTGAGCTCTTCCTCTGAAGAACTCTGAAAAGCCCTCTAAACATCTATAAATGAAGCTTTAGAACAATTTGTGAAGTATAAGAACCCTCAGAAGGATGGAGTGAAATGATTTTCCAGTCAAAGACAATTTAGAAGGTTGGCAAGAGGCCTGTTTGTGGTAGCAAAGAATTGGAAATTAAGTGAATGTCCTTCAATTGGGGAATGGCTTAACAAACTGCGGTATATGTATGTCATGAAACACTATTGTTCTATTAGAAACTGAGAGGGATGGGAGTTCAAGGAAGCCTGGAAGGATTTGAATGGACTGATGCTGAGCAGAACCAGAAGAACACTGTACACCCTAACAGCAACATGGGGGTGAGGATAATCCTTAATGGACTTGCTCATTCCATCAATGCAACAATCAGGGACAATTTGGGGCTATCTGTGATGGAGACTACCATGTTTATCCAGAGAGAGAATTGTGGAGTTTGAAAAACACCATAGACTATTACCTTTAATTTAAAAAAAAAACACAAACAACATTATCTTATTATTTAATTTTGCTATCCCTTATACTTTATTTTTTCTTCCTTAAGGATATGATTTCTCTTTCATCACATTCAATTTAGATCAATGTAAAGACCAACAGACTGCCTTCTGTGGGGGATGGGGGATCAAGATTGGGGAAAAATTGTACAATTAAAAATAAATAAAATCTTTCTTAAAAAAGAAAACACACACACACACACACACACACACACACACACAAACACACGTTGGCAAGGAAAGGTCTGTCTCACCTGAGTGAGACAGGAGCATAATCCAGAGCTGACTGACTGGCTGCAGCACTGCAGCAGCAGGCCTTGGGAGCCATGGGATCAAAAGAGGTAGCAGCTGCTTCCAGGGCTCTCAGCTCACAAACAGTGAGGGGCTCAATAATTGATCAGGAGATTGGAGGGGGGCGGTCCTCTTAGCTGGCTCTGGGGGCAGAATGTTTTGTCCATATTCAGACTGGGTGGCAGTCCAGGGCAAGGGGTACACACCAAATCTTGCAGTTGCAGTGGAGAAAAGACTACAGTCACAGTTCCAGGGCAGAAAAGAATGTTGTGGTCATTCACAAACCAGGGCTCAGGTCAGGAGAATAGTAAATGCACCTCTTCATACCACCTTGAAGATCTGGAAACCTACAGCTTCCTGGAAGTACAAGTATGTCTAAAAATATCTGCACAAAACCCCTGAAGCTGAGGACAGTGCACCCCTCACCCTGAAACAGAGCCCCACTTCAAGAAAGAGTTAAAAGTCAAGAAATAGACTGGAAAAAGAAGCACATAATAAAAAAAAAATTCTGACCAAATAAAATTACGATGGTGACCAAGAAGATCAAAACACCTACTCAGAAGAAGATAAGAAAGTCAAAGCTCCTATATCCAAAGCCTCCAAGAAAAATGTGAATTGGTCTCAAGTCATGAAAGAGCTCACAAAGGATTTTGAAAATTAAATAAAAGAAGTAGAAGAAAAATTGAGAAGAAAAATGAGAGTAATGCAAGAAAAAAGAGTAAACAGTTTGGTAAAGGAGGGGGGAAAAAACCCTTAAAAAACAGAATAGGCCAAATGGCAAAAGAGGTACAAAAAGTTAATGAAAAAGCCAAATGGAAAAAGAAACACAAAAATTCACTGAAGAAAAAAAAATTCCTTAAAAAGTAGAACTGGTCAAATGAAAAAGAAGGTTCAAAAGCTTACTGAAAAAAATAATCCCTTAAAAATTAGAATTGAAGGGGCAGCTAGGTGGTACAGTAGATAGAGCACCAGCCCTGGAGTCAGGAATACCTGAGTTCAAATCCAACCTCAGACATTTAATAAACCTAGCTGTGTGGCCTTGGGCAAGCCACTTAACCCCATTGCCTTGCAAAAACTAAAAACTTAAAAAAAAAAGACTTGAACAAATGGAAGCTAACGACTTTATGAGAAATCAAGAAACAATAAAATTTAAAAAAAAGAATGACCAAAAAGGGGCATCACCTTTCAAGAAATTATCAAGGAAAACTGCCCTGATATTCTAGAACCAGAGGACAAAATAGAAATTGAAAGAGTCCAGATCAGTGGAATAGATTAAGTGCAATAGCAGGAAATGATTATAGTAATCTGCTATTTGATAAACACAAAGAGTCCAGCTATTGGTATAAAAATTCTCTCTTTGATAAAAAAAACTGTTGGGAAAATTGGAAGTTAGTATGGAAGAAACTTAGATTGGACTAACACCTCACACCCTATAGCAAGGTAAGATCAAAATGGATACAGGATTTAGACATAAAAAACAATATTATAAGCAAACTTGAAGATAAAGGACTAGTTTACCTGTCAGATCTATGGAAAGAAAAACAGTTTATGACCAAGGAAGAGATGGAGAACATCATTAAAAACAAGCTAGATAATTTTGATTACATTAAATTAAAAACTTTTGCACAAATAAAACCACTGTAAACAAGTTCAAAAAATGTAGTAAATGGTGAAACAATTTTTACAACTAGTACTTCTGAAAAAGGACTCATTTCTAAAATATACAGAGAACTGAGTCAAATTTTCAAAAAAAAAAAAAAGCCATTCCCCAATTGACACATGGTCAAAGGATATGCAAAGGCAATTTACAGATGAGGAAATCAAAGCAATCCATAGTCATATGAAAAACTGCTCCAAATCATTACTTATTAGAGAAATGCAAATTAAAGCATCTCTAAGATACTACCTCACACCTCTCAGACTGGTTAATATGACTAGAAAGGACAATGATCAATGTTGGAAGGGATGTGGGAAATCTGGGACACTAATACACTGTTGGTGGAGCTGTGAACTCATCTAAACTTTTTGGAGAGCAATTTGTAATTACACCCAAAGAGCAACAAAAATGTGCATATCCTTTGATCCAGTAATACCAGTACTGGGTCTATAACCTGAAAAGATTATGGAAAAGGGTAAAAATATCACTTGTACAAAAATATTCACAGTAGCCCTGTTTGTGGTATAAAAGAATTAGAAATTAAGTGCTTTCAATCAAGAATCACCTACCCAGCAAAATTGAGTATAAACTTTCATGAAGAAAATAGACAGTCAATGAAATAGAGGACTTCCAGGCATTCTTGGTGAAAAGAACAAAACAATAAAAAATTTGACTTTCAAATACAAGGCTCAAGAGAAGCATTAAAAAGGTAAACAGATACAAAGATAAGAGATAGCAAAATTACATAATAAGATAATGGTGTTTTTTTTTTTAATTAAAGGTAATAATATTTGGTCTTTTTCAAACTCCACAATTCTTTCTCTGGATACAGATAGTTTTCTCCATCACAGATGGCCCAAAATTGTCTCTGATTGTTGCACTGATGGAATGAGCAAGTCCATTAAGGATGATCATTGCCCCCATGTTGCTGTTAGGGTATACAATGTTCTTCTGGTTCTGCTCAGCATCAGTTCATGCAAATCCTTCCAGGCTTCCCTGAACTCCCATCCCTCCCAGTTTCTAATAGAACAGTAGTGTTTCATGACATACATATACCACAGTTTGTTAAGCCATTCCCCAATTGAAGGACATTCACTTAATTTCCAATTCTTTGCTACCACAAACAGGCCTCTTGCCAACCTTCTACATTGTCTTTGACTGGAAAATCATGGGAAGCTGATACTTGTAACTCATAAAAACTTTCTCCTTATTACGGCAGTTGGTTTTTGAGAGCACAAATATGAGCTGAATATGAAGGGATAACTAAAAAATAAAATTAAGTTGTGAAAATGTGGAATGGGGGCAGCTAAGTGGCACAGTGGATAGAGCACCAGCCCTGGAGTCAAGAGGATCTGAGTTGAAATTCAACCTCAGACACTTGACTTTAAGTCACTTAAAACTGATTGCCTCAGGGGGAAAAAAGTAATATATTGGGAGAAAGGAAAATGGAAGATAGAATGGGGTAAATTATCTCACATAAAAGAAGCAAGAAAGTTTTAACATTGGAAAGGAAGATAGGGGAAAGTGAGTGAATATTACTCTCATCAGAACTAACTCAAAGACTGAATAACATACACACTCAGTGAGGTATAGAAATCTCTTACTCTACAGGAAAGTAGGAGGGGATAAGAGAAGGGGTGGTAGCAATAGAAAGGAGGGAAAATTGAGGGAAGTGGAAGATAAAAGTAAAACATTTTTCAGAAATGATAGGGTGAAAGAGAAAGAATAGAATAAATGGGCAAAGAGGGAATTGGGTGAAGGGAAATACATTTAGCAACCATAATTGTAAAAATAATTTTGATGTAAATTTCTCTGAAAAAGGTCTCATTTTTCAAATATATAGAGAAGAGTCAAATTTATAAAAACAGGAGCCATTCTCCAATTGTTAAATGATCAAGAGATATGATTTTTTTTTCAGATGAAGTCATCAAAGCTATATATTAGCTGTAGAAGATGTTTTAGATTGCTAGTCATTGGAGGAATACCAAATGAAACAATTCTGAAGTACTATTAAGACTAGCTATTAGGGGGTGGCTAGGTGGTGCAGTGAATAGAGCACTAGCCCTGGAATCAGGAGTACTTGAGTTCAAATCCGGTCTCAGACACTTAATAATTACCTAGCTGGGTGGCCTTGGGCAAGCCACTTAACCCCATTGCCTTGCAAAAAACTTAAAAAAAAAAAAAGACTAGCTATTGGACAGAAAAGAATGAAAAATGTTGGAATGGGGGATATGGGGGGAAATGAAGCATTAATGCACTGTTGATGGAGTTGCGAACTGATTCAACTATTCTTTTGAGCAATTGAGAACTATGCCCAAAGGGTTATAAAACCATGCATAACCTTTGACCCAGCAGTGCCACTATTAAGTCTGTATCCAAAAAGAGATTAAAAAACAAAAGAGAAGGGACCTGTATGTATGGAAATATTTATAGCAGCTCTTCTCTTGTGGCAGGCAGCTGGATATTGAAGGAATGCCCATCAATTAAGGAATGGCTGAACAAATTATACTATGTAATTATGATGAAATACGATTGTGCTATAAGAAATGATAAACAGGGAGGCAGCTAGGTGGCACAATGGATAGAGCACTGGCCCTGGAGTTAGGAGGATCTAAGTTCAAACCTAGCCGTATGACCTTGGTCAAGTCACTTAATCCCAATGCCTTGCAAAAAAAAAAATGATAAGCAGGATGATCTCAGAAAAACCTGAAACATGAACTGAAGCAAAGTGAAGTAGTATGTACAAAGTAATACTAATACTGTAAGATCAGCTATGATTTAGCTATTCTCAGCAATTCTAAGATCCAAGACAATTCTGAAGGACCTATAATGAAAAATGTTAACTATTCTCAGATAAAAAACTGATGGTATATGAATACAGATTAAGTATACTTTTTTTTACTTTATTTCTTTTGAGTTTTTTATCTATATTCTCTTTCCCAACATTATTAATATGGAAATATGTTTTGCAAGACTATATACCCTATACAAAATTGCTTGCCTTCTCAATGAGGAGGTGGAGAGGGAGAAAGGGAGAGATTCTGGAACTCAAAGTTTTAAAAATAATTGTTAAAAATCGTTTTTACATGTAATTAGGGGAGACTAAAGTACTAAACAATTTTCTTTTTTAAAAAAGATGTCAACTAGGGGGGCAGCTAGATGGCACAGTGGATAGAGCACTGGCCCTGGAGTCAGGAGTACCTGAGTTCAAATCCTCAGACACTTAATAATTCCCTAGCTGTATGACCTTGGGCAAGTCACTTAACCCACTGTCCCGCAAAAAAACAAAAAAAAAAGAGGTCAACTATCAAAGAAATGAGGTCATATCACTTCTAGCTTAATAAGACAATGAAAAGTTCATAAAGATAGTCTAAGCTCCTAACTTTGACCTTCACTGGTCAAAAGAACAGACTACAAAATATCCATGAGCCTTAGTGATCTATGGAAATAAAATAGCCCCCAATCAATAGATCTACACAAATGTGAGAGTGTATTCCTATTCCTAACTATTTTGACCAGTTCCTCTAGATTTATGATTGTCATCCAATACCTAAAAACCTTTATGCCAGTAGAACAATTATCTTTTGTTTTGATTTCCAGTATTTTCTAATCCATGTAGTCCAGTAGTTTTTTTGTACCTGATTCTTTGAAAAATACCAATTCAAATCTTTTTTTATAACACAAAATGTATGATGACTGAAATAGTTTGGTTAGAAATGTACTCTACAAGTAAGATTAGACAAGAGCAGTGGAAACCTTCAGAAAACTTTGTACCACAATGATAAATCTCTGAACCCATTCTGACTCCCCAAGCAAGAGAAATCCAAGATATTCACCTATATGAATATAAAGATACATCTTCATTTATTTTATATTCCTTAAGCAACAATATTTGAACCAGAAACCAAAGAACACTCTACTTACATGTGATGATTTATAGGAACCATTCCTTTCTTCTGAAGAGGAAAAAATGCTGCTAAAAGGCAAGAGAAATGTTCACAAAGGAAAGGCTTTTTGTTATATTTATGAGTCTCCCAAAACAGAGACAAAAAGCGTTTGATTATAAAAAATGAAGGGGTAAAACAGTAAAGAGGAAAAAAAAATCAATTTTTGGCAAGAAGAAAGATATTATTTGAGTTTTACAATTTTCCCCCAATCTTGCTTCCCTCCCCCCACCCCCACCCCACAGATAGCACTACGTCAGTCTACTTTGTTTCCATGTTGTACCTTGATCCAAATTGGGTGTGATGAGAGAAATCATATCCTTAAAGAGAACAGAATTCTCAGAGGTAATCAGATCAAACAATGAGACATCTGGTTCCCCCCCCCCCCCCCCCCCCCCCGAATTAAAGGGAACAGTCCTTGTACTTTGTTCAAACTCCACAGCTCCTTATCTGGATACAGATAATACTCTCTTTTGTAGACAGCCTAAAATTGTTCCCAATTGTTGCGCTGATGGAATGAGCAAGTCCTTCAGGGTTGAACATCACTCCCATGTTGCTGTTAGGGTGTACAGTGTTTTTCTGGTTCTGCTCATCTCACTCAGCATCAGTTCATGCAAATCCCTCCAGGTTTCCCTTAAATCCCGTCCCTCCTGGTTTCTAATATAACAATAGTGTTCCATGACATACATATACCACAGTTTGCTAAACCATTCCCCAATTGAAGGACATTTACTGGATTTCCAATTCTTTGCCACCACAAACAGGGCTGCTATAAATATTTTTGTACAAGTAATGTTTTTACCCTTTTTCCTCATCTCTTCAGGGTATAGACCCAGTAGTGGTATTGCTGGGTCAAAGGGTATGCACATTTTTGTTGCCCTGTGGGCATAGTTCCAAATAGCTCTCTAGAAGGGTTGGACGAGTTCACAGCTCCACCAACAGTGTAACAGTGTCCCAGATTTCCCACATCCCTTCCAACAATGATCATTATCCTTCCTGGTCATATTGGCCAGTCTGAGAGGTGTGAGGTGGTACCTCAGAGAAGCTTTAATTCGCATTTCTCTAATACTTAATGATTTAGAGTATTTTTTCATATGGCTATGGATTGCTTTGATCTCCTCATCTGTAAATTGCCTTTGCATATCCTTTGACCATGTGTCAATTGGGGAATGGCTTTTTGTTTTAAAAATATGACTCAGTTCTCTGTATATTTTAGAAATGAGTCCTTTGTCAGAATCATTAGTTGTAAAGATTGTTTCCCCATTTACTACCCTTCTTTTGATTTTGATTACATTGGTTTTATCTGTGCAAAAACTTTTTAATTTAATGTAATCGAAATCATCTAATTGGTTTTAATGATGTTCTCCAACTCTTCCTTAGTCATAAACTGTTCCCCTTTCCATAGATCTGACAGGTAGACTAGTCCTTGATCTTCTAATTTGCTTATAGTATTGTTTTTTTATGTCTATGTCCTGTAACCATTTGGATCTTATCTTGGTAAAGGGCCTTAGTAATTTTTATAAACAGAATGATAACTAAATACTTGACAATATCAGAAACAGGAATATAAATTTTAGTATAAATACACATTAAAAAAAAAACTTAGCAAAAAAAATGAGAAGGGCTTTCTAAACTTTAGTCCAGACCTTTGAAAAACACAACCCATACATAACTTAAAAAGCATTATCTGAACAATTCACTGGGTTAAAATGTTTTGATTTCTTATTAAAATTGTCAATGTCAGATTGAATTTTGACTTTCAGAAATTTGCCAAATCCTACATTAAAGGGTTCAGTCATCCTTTAGTACATCCATCTCCTAGAACATTAAGAAGGTTATTTGCATGTACCTATGCCTTTTCCAGATCCTGTTAGAAGAGCTTTCTCTTATCCCATGGTCCTTTAGTTTCAGAACTTTACTGCTGACCTACCAGGGCAAAAGAATATAACATTTGTTCTACAACCAGTATCTGCAATTCAAAGTCACCAGTCTTCTAATTCAAAAAAGCTACCTTAGCTTTCTCTTCAAGAGTCTATGACCCACTTTAGTCTTCTAAGCCAGTCTCAACTGTTCACCTTACCCAGGGTCTGAAAATGCTGAGGCTGCCTGCTGTTTACTATGACTATTAACCTATACAATATTTCCACATTTGTCACTCTATAACGAATTTGGGAATTACATAACAAGTATCATTTAAATCCAATTTCCTTCATATTTCCTTAAGAATTATACGCCATCTAGCTGTCTCTGCTGCCCTCTACAGGGAAGTAGTTAGGAAGACATTGCTAGCATGAGTTACAGGATAATGACTTTAATGCTAGGGTGCCATCTACTGGAGAAAATGGGAATTTATGAGATTACTTTATTAAGGGTCCTGAGAAACAGCACTATAATGATCAGAGGATTTAGATTTTGAATGGTCCTGCGAGGACATGCAGACAAAATGCTTCATTTTAATGAGGTCCAGGGAATTTAAGTGATTTGCCCAGGGGCAAAGAATCAAAACTAGAATATAGCCTCCTGATTGTAAATCCACTTCTCTTTCCATTACAGCACATCACTCATGAAACCACCACCCTAAAAAATTGTCACTGCAACTTTTAATTTATATAATGAATGCACGTTCTTCAAAAAGATCAGATATCTATCAACTCTATTATATAGCCCACTATGATATTATTCTTGAGGTCTACATGGTGGAACCACTTGCTAATGCAATAACCATCTTTCCTAACACAAACTTGAAGTCATCATGCTGAAATGTATAAGTGGAGTTAAAATAGGGGCAGTTAGGTGGCACAGTGAGGGAAGCTAGGTGGCGCAGTGGATAGAGCACTGGCCCTGGAGTAATGAGAACCTGATTCAAATCAGACCTCAGATGCTTAATAATTACTTATCTGTGTGACCTTGGGCAAGTCACTTAATCCCACTGCCTTGCAAAAAACAAACAAAAAAAAATCAAATAGGATTAAAATGAGATTCTAGTACAAAGGTTCTTAACTTTTTGATTGTCATTGACTTCCTTTGGCAGTCTGATAATGTCTTCTCTGAATAATGTTTTTACAACTATAAAATAAAATATATAGGATTACAAAGAAAATTAACCATACTGAAATAGTTATCAAAATAATTTTTTTAAAGAAATTTTTGTGTCTCAGATTAAGAACCCCTATCCTAGGTATTACCTCATATTTAAAAGAGCATCATGTTATAAAAGCAGAGAGGATATATGGTAAAGTAGAAACCATAAGATACTATGAAGAGAGTTCTAAATCCTCTCTTTGTGACCTTAACCATATGAGTCACTCTCTGGAATTCAGATTCTTAGTTAGTAAAAATGAAAAGATGGGGCAAAATAATCTTTATGGTCCCATCTACCACTGATATTCTATGATTCCTAGAGATATTATTCTTAATTTAGAAGTGAAAATCTATATACAATATAAGGGAAAGTTCTGCCTTGAGTTATCACAGTTTTGCCATCTATTAGCGGTCTAACTTTGAACAAGTCAGCACTATCTCTTTCCATTTACAGCAAGGGTAGGGAACCCCTAGCCCACTGGCCATATTGGTCTGGCATTGCCCAGACAACTGCAGGTGGGACTTAAAATTCAATAAATCTAAGAATTTTTTAGGAGTGAATTAATTAAATGTTTGACCACATATAGCTCATGAATGATGTTATAAATATCCAAATGGCCCTTGACAGAAAAAAAAAGGTTCCCTACCCCTGATTTTAAAGGCAGTTAGGTAGTTTAGTGGAAAACGAAAAGGGGTTAGTAAGCCCACAGATTACCTGGGATGATGGAATGTTGAATATATATAACAGAGGGAAAAAAAGCAGGACTATTCTCTCTAATTCTTTTGAAAGTAAAGTAACATGGAACAACTGTGAGAAGACCAGAACAAAAAATAAGAAGTAAAAACCCAAGATAAATGAGAATATAAGCATCAATGCATTCTGGACAACATCCCCACAAGAACCATGCCTCAGAGGATGGAAAGATATGATCAATGAGCTGTGATCTCTGAAAGCTATGTAAAAAGCAGAGGTTCTAGCCACAGCTCAACAGTGCTCTGGAAGGGGACACTTAATTAAAAAAAGAAAAGGGAATGGACAGGGAAGCATTATATATTTAAAAAATACAAGCGCAGAAACCAAGGAAAGGACATGATGAAAAAAATATCTGGGTAACGATCAATGGAGGCAGAGACAAACACAATCCCACTGGATCAGACAGCAGATCATGGGGTCACACAAACAGAACAGAACAGAAAAATAAGAATTTCTAAAAACTGAACACAATTATAAGAATGAAATCATTTATACAAACACCTATGGGAAACTTTTTTTTTGCAATCCCAATTACTTCAATAGATAATCATAATTTCATCCTTCAAAACTGTAGGAAAAACTATATCACACCTGATTTTTACCAAAAGAGAAAAATTGAATACTGAGGTAGAAATGACAGGAAATCTGGGGAAGTGACAACTCCATCATAAAGATTATAATCTCTGTGGAAAGGAAAGAGGAGAATGGACTGAAATGGACCCTAGATTTTAGAAAAACAGATTTCAAAGTACTCAGAGAAAGGACAATTAGGATTCCTAAATTTCTAAGAAGTTACATGAGAAAGGATGGGAAATTCTCAAAAATAAATTCTGAAGATATAAGGAGTGATTCTAACAATGAATAAAAAGGGGATATGTCTATAAAGAGACCAAAGTGAATGCACAGGGAGGTTGCTAGCCAGTCCAGAATTTTAAAAGACATAGGCAAGTAGGTAGAAGCTGGGGCAGGTGAGAGTTACAAAAGAATGGAACAATTTTAAAGGACAAGTATTGATCAGGGCAGCTAAGTGGCACAGTGGATAGAGCACTGGCCCTGGAGTCAGGAAAACTTGAGTTCAAATCCAGCCTCAGACATTTGCCTAGCTGTGTGACCTTGGGCAAGTGACTTCACCCCATTACCTTAAATAAATTTAAAAAAAGACAAATATCAGGAATATTCAAACTGAGAATAAGGAATGAAAGACAAAGACAAAAGGGTCTGAGGAATTGGGCTGGGATTTTTTTGTCGGGTTTTTTTTAAAGTGAGAAAACTGGAGTATCAGAAAAGAGATAAAATCACTATTTAGGAGAATAAGACAATGATAACTGATGACTCAAACAAGAGCCTCATTTTGCTTCTGATTTTCTCTAGCAAAGGGAGGAAACTGAACTAGAAAGAACCAAATAAAGATTACTTATTGGGAGCTGATAGCCAAGATAAATAAGGAAAAAACATAGCTTCTTTGGAAGAGTTTAAATGAACTACATCCTTGGACAATTAAAAAAAAATAGAAGATACAAATAGTGAACCATTAATAGCAAAACCAGAAAAGCAGTAAGAAAAGGAGAGACAAAACAAGACTGGAGAAGGGCAAATAACAGCTTCAATTTTTGAAAAAGTGATCACTATAGGAGAGAAGCCTATAAGCTTGAATTGAATTCTTAGCAAAGTTCTAGAATGTATTATTAAAGAGACGGTTTGTAACAATCTAGAAAACAAAGTAGCAATCATAGCCAACATACCTTCATCAAAAACAAGCTAGACTAAACTTAATAACCTTTTATGAGGTGGTCTCTAAACTTGTATGTAAGTTTTCTATATTTTATCAACATATTAAGCATTTTTCATATTATTTTGAAAAGATAGGGAAAGGTGGGACAGACTATTAAACTGATTGAACGATTATGCACAAAGATAAAGGCTCACAAAATTTTCAATTGGGAAGTCGGGAAGAATAATAACAAACTGATGGTAGAGTCTGAATTCAAACATTCTCGATGATCTAGGGCACTGACAAATCCAATGAAATGAAATTTAAAAAGAATAAAGTCTTGTTCTCAAGTAAAAAAAAAAAATCAACCTACTATATATTAAGACAGGGAAGTTATGGAAATAGAGTACTTCATCTGAAAAGAGACTCCAAGCTCATTATGAGTCAACAAACAGTGTACCAAGGAAGCTAATAATCTTGGGATGCATCAAGAGAGTCACATTATTGAAGAATAGGAAGAAAAGTTCATATGTACTCTTTGTTCTGAGCAGTTCACATCAAGAGTCCTATTCTCAAGTTTAGGTATTTTAGGAAGGACAGTGATAAGATGAAGAAAGCAACAATAATGGTATCCTGTAGGCCATGAGGACCTAGTTGAAGGGAAGTTTAGCCTAGAATATACTGATAACTATTTTTCCTGTATATTGCAGAAAGTCTTTTCTAAATCAGATGGCTGTGGACATTCTTTACAAGTCAGAAATTTTGTGACTCTAAGATTCTTTTCCACTGTCAGTCAGCTGTTCACCTATCCTCTGTTAAATTTTTGTGATTTTTTTTCCTTAAAAGCAATCCAATCTATCTTGATGTCTGAAATTAAAAATCAATTCAACTACTAATAAAGGGATTTATTCTGTGATAGAGAATACCATCTATATCCAGAGAAAGAATTGTGGAGTTTCAACAGAGTCCAAAGACTATTTATTACCTTTAATTTTAAAAAAAATCCATTATCTTATTATGTAATTTTGATTTATTTTTCTTCCTTAAGGATATGATTGCTCTCTCATCACGTTCAACTTAGATCAATCAAGGCATAGCATGGAAACAATGTAAAGACTAACAGACTGGCTTCTGTGGGGAGTGGGGGAGGAGAAAAGCAAGATTAGGGGGAAAATTGTAAAATTCAAAATAAATAATTTTTTTAAAAATAAAAATAAATTTATAAATAAAATTATTTCTACTAGCATCAATGAACAAATCTGAGGTTTCACCCAATTTATGGAAAGGGACTTAGGATCACTTAAAGCTGTATGTCATCTTTAGGTCAATAGGCTCACGCCAGATTAATAAACTGACTTAATATCCTTGGATCAATATTTAACTAAGTATTTAGATTTTAAACATCCTAAAAAGTAATGTATTGAGGCTGAAGGCCATTTCTGGTGCCCCCTGTTCTTTAGATTTACACCAAATAAAGAGGGAACAAAAGAACTTAAATTCTATTTCCAAATACTATTGTTCTATTAGAAACCAGGAGGGATGGGAATTCAGGGAAGCCTGGAGGGATTTGTATGAACTGATAACTGAGGGAGATGAGCAGAACCAGAAAAACACTGTACACCCTAATAGCAACATGGGGGTGATGATCAACCTTGATGGACTTGCTCATACCAACAATGCAAAAGTCAGGGACCATTTGGGGCTGTCTGCAATGGAGAATACCATTTGTATGCAGAGAAAAGAACTGTGGAGTCTGAACAAAGACCAAGGACTTTTACCTTTAATTTAGGGAAAAAAAAACTGATATCTTATTGTCTGATCTTGCTATCTCTTATACTTTATGTTTCTTCCTTAAGGATATGTGATTTCTCTCTCATCACATTCAATTTGGATCAATGTATACCATGGAAACAATGTAAAGACTGACAAATTGCCTTCTGTGGGGGTGGGGTGGGGAGTAAGAATAGGAGAAAAATTGTAAAACTCAAAATACATAAAATCTTTTAAGTAAAAAAAAAACCCAATCTATTTCCAAGGGGAATATAGGGAAAGAGAATTTATTTGTCAACACAGATAGAAAACAAGTATGTTAATTTAAAAAAAAATCATTTCTATTCCAATATTAAACTGAAAAATATACTTACTTGAGAAAAATCATGCTCTCTCTCATCACTAGTCTGAGAGCTGCTACTTGCACAGGAAATACAGTCTGATATTTCCACAGCACTCTCATTTTCTCCAAATTCAGGACAATCATCGCCAACATCTTCTTTACTATCACTATCATTCTCCCAGTCAATAAATTGAGGCTCGCCTGACAACACAAATTACATTAAATTAGTTCAACCCTATAAACATCTACATAGGTTTTGTTCAACATTGAAGAATGAGCTAAAGTAGTAGTTTCCTAAAATAATACTGATGAATGCAGCATAGAGAAAGTTGGTCTAGAATCAAGCTATGTAACTTCGGACAAATCACTCCAGCTCTCAGTGGTGACCCAGAAAATTCCTAAGATGGAGGAAAGTTGCCTATAAACAGCTGTGGAAGGAATTTCCTAAGAGTTCCTTACTACAAAGAAATCACTAATGTAGGAAGTGGAGTTCATGATCTTTGCAAAACTTCCTTATTAGAACTAGATATCTAGTTTTTTTCTTTAATATTTCCAGCAACACATCAATCACTCAAACATGACAATCTTCAAAAGTCACCACTTAAGAACACTCAAGACACTTTCTACAGGACAAGGACAAGAGGGCTTCAGTTTACTCATCTATTGGATGAAAGGAGAATAGATGACTTTCATAGTTATTATTCCAAATCTTCCCAAATTCATTCTGAGACAAGAAAAACTTCCATTGACATTTTCTTTCCATAGAATATCTCAAATAAAAAAATATAATCTAATGAAGCAATTGATCAAAGGACATTTGGGAACAGGAGTTTCCAAAAGGAGAGACACAAATTAACAACAACTCTATGAAGAGAATTATAGGGGCAGGCTAGGTGGCACAGTGGATAGAGCACTGGCCCTGGAGTCAGGAGTACCTGAGTTGAGATATGGCCTCAGACACTTAGTAATTGCCCAGGTGTGGCCTTGAGCAAGCCAATTAACCCCATTTGCCTTGCAAAAAACCTAAAAAAATTACATTAAATTAAATTTAAAAAGAGAGAATTATAACTCCAACTTATACTCTTAAAAATGTCAAAGATCATTTTTCAAACTGTAAATTGCAACGCTAAGAACTATTATTGAAAAATAAGCATATTACACTGGTTTGAAAATGTAAAATGGTATAATTTTATTTTAAAACAGTAAGATTTGACAACTGATTATCTATGTAAGGTGAGAAAAAATGAGGAGATTAAGTATAATGTCAAAGTTGCAACCTGGATCTGGAATTTGGTGAAGGATAGGTCAAGGGAGGGTGTCTGAGAGATGATGATAGTTGCTCACCTAGTTGAGAACAGGAAGGTAGGAAAATGAAGCTGGAACTAGAATAACAGCATAAAGATGGATAGAGTGCCGGGTTTGGAGTCAGGAGGTCTGAGTTCAAATCTGACCTCAGACACTATCTAGCTGTATGACCTTGGGCAAGTCACTTAACCTCACTGCCTTGCAAAAACAAACAAACAAAAGAAACTACAGAGGTGTGGAAGGAAGCACTGGATGTCATGATGGGGGTGAAGAATATATTGATTTAAGAAGGATGAAGCATAGTGACAAACAAAATAATAGGAAGATATGATCCCCCCCCAAAAAAGGTTAAAACTTTTGATTAAGGAATTAGAAACCTTGTGATTAATGGTGGGATCCACACTGTGACAATCCTGTGAATGATTGAGGTAGAGAGAAGGAATAAGTCATGGATTTAAAGAGACTGAGGAAACAGTAAATTAAGGCATTTTAGATAGCATCAACATAGTATTTGAAATCTCCTAGTGAAAGGCAGAAATTGGGAAGGAGAAGATAACAGTGAGCCAAAATTAAGTTCCCCAAGAAAAGAGGGGAAATTACCTGGGGAGTCTAGTAGAACAACAGTCACCATGATCTGAAAGGTATGGATAACTGTTATATATTAACTTCAAAGAAGAATCTAATCAGCTTGGAGATATAGCATGGCATAGTGGATAAAGATCTAGCCTTAAGAATCAGAAGGATCATAGTTTAAGTCTTGCCGGGACAAATATTCACTTAATTTCTCAATTCTCCAAACAACTCTCTAATACTATTGCCATTGGTGAGAAGTTCCCCTACTAGAAGTTACTTATGTTGATGAAATAACAGGTCTGCATCTCATCTCATCTGGTACTTCTCTCCCCCAATAATACCTGTCACATAATGGATTTTCTGGAAAAATAAAATCTACTCTTTCTACTTAAGTAGAAAATTGTTTATTTTAGCCAATTTTTATTGATTCCAAAAAAATTACATTAACTAGATGTTTTCTTAAGTATGAAAAAGTATGCTGAACATAATTTAACCTTTTTTCTGATGTCTTGGGATCAATTGCATGGCCCTCAATTATTGATCATTAAAGTAGAAATAGTTTTTCCTTGGATTTTCTTTTACTTCTTTTACTTCTCTTACTTCTTCGATCAATATCTCTACAGTCTTTCAGGACTCCTCCATTCTGATATGCTGCCTCAAATTACTAAGATTTAAGAAATCAGAAAACCGAGGTTGCTGGCACTGTGTATAAATTAAGACAATAAAAGTCTGAGTTATGACCTTAGGGACTCTCCTACACAGTCAAGCATACTACTCAAAGTACATAATTATTTCAGTTTTTGCTTACTTTCTAGTTCCTGGCTGTGTTCCAAGAAAGCTGAGGTTATAAGTTGTCAAGTTGTCTACCTCCTAGGCAAATGAGAAATTGCCCACTGATTCTGATTGTTACATTGTCATTTAAAGTTGTCTGCATTTATATAGTTGTGACACTTGTATGTATCTTTCCTCTGGTTCTGCTTTGTTCACTGTTTTATTTCATACAAATCTCATATTTCATTGAATTTTTCAAATTTATTGTTATTTACAGGATCATATTTCCTCTAGTCACCATCCATTCTTCCTATTCTAGCTGCATGTATTTCATCTGTACAAAATTTTTTTATTTTTATGTAGTATACTTTGGCTTTTATAATATTCTCTTTGTCATGTTGATTACATCTGTGAGATATAGTTTGTAGAATAGGAAATAGGAAAAAGAAAAGCAATATAGCTTAGTTAATATATGCTATTATGTATTGTATTATATGCTATTATGTAATATATTATCATATTATATATTATAATAATTTTTCTATAGAGAAAGGAAGGCCTGGTTTCAAATCTGTCCTCTGACACTGTTAAAACTAAAATACAGATAAGGTGAAAATTGAACTAGTAGAATCTGACAACTTACATTAATGACATACAAAGGCAAAGGAACAGTCCTGACAAAGAAATATGGGACAATTTGAGGATTCTGTTTAAAAAAATCACCCTAGGGGCAGCTAGGTGGTGCAGTGGATAGAGCACTGGCCCTGGAATCAGGAGGACCTGAGTTCAAATCCAGCCTCAGACACTTAATAATTACCTAGCTGTGTGGTCTTGGGCAAGCCACTTAACCCCATTGCCTTGCAAAAATCAAAAAAATCACCCTGATCAAGTCACAGCATCTTAAGCTTCATGATATATAAAGAGGAGAAGGCTACAAGGTATAATAGAAGAAAGAATACTAGACTTGGAGTCAGGAGGAATGGATTCAAGTCCTAGTCAACATTTAACTATGTTTATCATGGGCAAATCACCTCCCTGAGTCACAATTTCCTCACTTGTCATAATGTGGATAACAACTTTTAGACTATATTATTCAAGATTGTTGTAAGCAAAGTGCTGAGTAAAACCTAGAAGCACTGTAGAACATGTGCTATTATTAATAACATTACAGTAAAGTATAGGCTGGTATACATCTAAGATGTGGGCATAGCAGATTTCAAAGAGTTCAAATAATGAATATTATATAACGGTCTAAAAATAAGATAAATTAATAATAATAGCTGGCATTTATATGACACTTTAAGGTATGCAAAGCACTTAACAAATATATATGTATATATATAGCTTTACAATTCAGAAAGGTAGGTACTATTATAATTACCCATTTTAGAGTTGAAGAAACCAAAGCTGAGAAGGATTAAGTAGACCATTTAACTACGATCTGAGTGCATTTGAACTCAAGTCTTTCTGGATCCAAGTCTAGCATTATCCAGCTGCCTCTAAGTTAGCTAAAGATGGCGAGAATATTCTCAAAATGAAAATGATGATGGCATAAACACTAATGCTTCTGCTAAGGAAGAAAAAAAAGCAATCTGAGGAAAACAGCATGGATACAACAAGAACCCAACAACTAACTCAGATATTAAAAAATAATTTACTAAAGTCAGGAAGACTGAAGATAAATACAAACGTGATAAGCTCCTACAAAAATAATTTCAAAAACAATAAATCTAAGAACAAACTAGGTATTTGCCTTAAATACTTAAGACAACAACAAAAAGACTTTTAAAGCTATTTTATAATTAAGAGAAAAAATGAAAAACATTATGTTAGATTAGAAAATTATAATGGAAGATCCAAAAAAGGTGTAACTATCAACTCCTATTTTATTTTTCTTTTTTTCCCCTATACCAAGTTAGATGGATCTACAAATTGGGAGTGACAAAACAAAAATCATTAACAATGAACTGAAATTCAAAATAAAAGGAAACCAGTAAAAAATATCTCTTTGTCCTCAATGACTTATAGTCACCTGGATCCTCCCAATAAATAGGAGAGTATATATAAAAAATTCAGCAGGGAAGAAAAATTTTAAAATATCACTAAACACACACACACACACACACACACACACACACACACACACAAAAGTCTATTACCTTCTAGCTGCCAGCTGATGCTGCTGTATAGTACAGAAACACCAGTGAGAAGGTTGTTTTGAGAACTGTAAATTCCATTTGATATTGGACATAGTAATTTTTGTCTGTAAAAACTAAAACATGTATGGTGGAAATTGTAGATTATTTTGCTCTTCCTGCTTCACAAATCTTCTTGGAATTGCTCACATTTTGTCATCCATTGTAAATATTGTCTGTTTGGGGAAACTGACTTGCACCTCTGTATAGTGTTCATATCTATTTATCTGACTTGACGTTCCGTAGAACTACTTGCAGTAAATGTGTGTTCATGTAAAAAAAAAAATCAGCAGATGTTATTGCTGGGTCACTGCATTAAAATCTGAAAAGAGATGTTTCAGGCTTAATTTGGGCAGATATTGTCCCAATTTTCAAAAAGGAAAAGAAAGTAGATTCTTTAAACTATGTTGCTGATAATCTTGATTTATATTCCTAGATGGAAAAATATATTATATTTCCAGGGAAAAAACTATGGAGTTTGAATGAAGACCAACGAATATTATTTTCACTTTAAAATTTGTTTTATTTTTTCTTTCTCATGTTTTTTTCCTTTTGTTCTGATTCTTCTTCCAAAACATGACTAATATGGAAATGTTAAATATGACTATACATGTATAACCTATATCATATTTCTTGCTGTCATGGGGAAGAGGAGAGAGCGGAGGGGAGGCAGGAAAATGTGGAACTCAAAATCTTACAAAAAATAAATGTTGAAAACTATTTTTATGTGTAATTGGAAAAAATAAATTTTAAAAATAAAATATTAAGAAAAGTTAATGTGTGAGAACCACATATTAAGAAGGCAACTGATTATAAAGGCAAGAGGACTGAAGCAATACCTTCCAAATACGTGGTGCTCACATGCCATCATCCACCCTTTAAATAATGTATGCAAGAATTTTGCCAGAAAGGAAACTATCATGTGAAATAATTTTTTATAGAAAGAATCAGACTTGTTCTGTTTAGCCAACAGGACAAGGAACAAAGCAGAGAATATAGATAATATTTTTCTCTTTGACATAAAGAAAATTTTATTAACAATTGGAACTATATAAAAAGCGAAACAAGGTGCCTCAAGAGGCAATGAGTTTCCCTATCACTGAAGGTCATGAAATACAAGATGAGTTACTAAGTAATTGTTATAAAGAAGGCAGAGGCTGGACTAACGGCATAATTATAATAACAACTAATCTACTCTGTCTGGGACTTAAAGAAATATATAGACGATACGCTTTGAAAATTTTTCAAATAACATAAAGCTAGGAAGCTCATAAATACACAATGGAAAACAACATAAGGCTCTAAAAAATATGAAAGAAAAACATGAGTTGAATCTAATAATAAATTTAATAGATATATATATAAATTCTGTGCTTGGATTAAAAATATTAATTTCACAAGTAAAATAAAAGGAAGGAATAAGCTAGATAGCATTTTATCTGAAAAATATCTAGGACTAAGAATCCTAACCTGGGGTCCAAGAACTTTTTCTTTTAACATTTTGGTCATTTTTCAACATAATTGGGTTTGCTTTGCAATCCTATTTTATTTTCTGTATTTAAAAAACTTTATTCTGAGTAATGATACATTGCCTTCACTAGACAGTCAAAGGCTAACATAAAAAAAAAAAAGATTTATAAGTCTTGATCTACCGGATTACAACTTAAATATGTGTTAACAAGACTCCTGCATTGATCCTACTACAAAATATAACTGCCATAATTTCTTATTTGGAAAGGAATTTCAAAGCATACTACAATAACAAAAAAAAAAAAAGAAAGAAAAAAAGTAGCATTATTTTAGTATTCAAATCTAGTAAGTCCTTGGTCCTAGATAACTCTTCACTGTTTAGCGAATATCTGGAATACTATGCTTATTTCTGCACACAAATGTTAAAAAAAAATAATGTAAGTATATATAGCATATATTATATATGTACTGTAAATAATTATAATAAATGTAATTATGCATATAAAATAATATTGAGAAGAAAGAAGGAAGAAGAAAGAAGCTGGTTAGAGTTTAAAGGAGAGCACCCAAAATAAATAAAAGAAAAAACTAGAGACAGATAGGCCTGGAAAAGAGAAGACTTGGTAGCCTGAAGCATAGGTATATGATCACTGTTACTTAGTATTTGAATATTAGTGAAAGAGGGATAAACTTGTTTTATTTGGTCCCAGAGTACAGAACTAATCAGTGGAAACTAGAGAGAGTTGATTTTAACACAACATAAGGAAAGATTTCCTAATAATTAGAGCTATATGAAAGTAGGACACATTGCCTCAGGCCTTGTTCTCAAGGCAAAACCGGGGAACATCTGTACTGTGTAATTCATATATGGATTAGATCATCTCTTAAGGTTCTTCAAATTCAAATTATATGATTACACTGAGATACATTTAACAGGAAAAGGTGAGCCTTTCATGGAGTGATGATGAGAGACAACAATTAGACAACAATGGAGTCACCAATGCATTAAGAGAAGGAAGTCTCAATGGCATTTTTCACAGAGGTTCTAAAGTGAAAACATAAACAAAAATCTCTCATAATAACAAAGTGTGGTAGGATTGCAATTTACAAAGAAAGAAACCAAGGATCCAAACATCAAAGTAAATAGAAATGCAATTACATCACTGCCATTTTGCCACATTCGTTTAATGTTAGTCCCAAGAATTATAGTAACTACACACACACACACACACACACACACACACACAGCAAATAAAGGGAAAACCGCCATCTCTAAAGCATGCCTTTCAAATAAACTTTTTTGAGTGTTTTCCAACATCACCAAAGTGATACAAATAATTAAAAAACTGCAAACTTGACTTCAGTTCAACTAAGGTTTTTAGTACAATTCTTTAGTATAATAATTTAGTATAAATTCTTGGTATTTAATATGACCTATAAATGACCAAGTACACGAATGAATGATGTCTAAAATATTATCAGAAGTACTGATTCTTCTTTCACAACATGATTAATATGAAAATATGTTAAACATGACTGTACATGAAAAAATATTATTAGAACTTGACCAAGAAAGTATTTTTTTCTACTCATTAATTCTATTCAAACACCAGTTATTCATATCATATCATCAGTTCTGAAGAAAAATGCAGTAGAACTTGCATTTCTTAAAAATCTATCAACTTGCCTTCAGTGCTGCTGTCATCTACGTTGAGAATGCATCTTTTATGTTTCTGTGATTGCCAAGTTATCTCTTTATCTCCTTCTGAGATATCACTCCCACTAGAGCTCCATATTATGTCCGGAGGTCCCTTTGAAGCTTCAGATGGAGAAGCTACTATTTTAGAAAACACACAAAAAAAAATCAGAAAAAATTCAATTAAATTAAGATGTTTGTTGATCAGAATGAATTTTTTATTAATATCAATTTACTGATAGCATGAAGATATGATTCAATCCAACAAATATTAAATGGCTAAAAACATACTCTCCCAGACTCTCATAAATGAAGGAATACCTTACCAAAACATAAAACATATTTCAATAATCATATAAGCCAAAGCATTTACCCAGAGTACCATGCACTAAAGAGAAAAAACTAAATCACTTCATGCAAGAGGAAACAAAATAAAATGAAAGAGGATAGAAAAGTAGAATGCAGGATGAGAGAACACAAGAAGACTGTTTCCTCATGATTCCCCTTCAAAAACAGCAGAAAAAAATTTGGAGGGAAAAAAGCAAAGTTGCTAGAAATTCTTACACGAAACTTAATCCTCACCAAAAAGTCAATGCACAAACAAAAGAAGAGGTATGATTAAAAATAAAAGTACAAATGTTACAAAATAAGAGAAGTCAATGAAAGCACACCAAAGGAAAGACAAAGCAGAATAAGAAACAAGAAATCCAGAGAAATAAAAATCATAAATAACAGATATATGTAAAGAATTAAAATAATTAAAATCAGCTTCTCCTATTCAAAAAAAGAGGCATTAAAGGAAGAACAGAGTTATAAATCTTCGAAGAAAATACTTAAAAGAATCTGATTCATCAGAATAGGTATTGCCTCTACCAATGTAAACTGTAACCCATCTGTGACACATTCTTTAGGAGTTGCTATGACTAAATTAGAACCAGACTAATTTTTAGTGAGTATCCCAAATACAGCTAAGCTGTACTTAGCCAATGAAAAAAACAGGTCTTCATGTTTCAGAAGAACCTAACAAAGCATACATTCTGCAGGCATAGATGTTTGGAATCTACTGAACAGGTGCTGTAAAAGGCCCTGAAAAAGGACTTCAAGAAAGAAAAATCATAAAATAACATCACCTAAAAGCAAGATTAACAGAATCAAAGATAGAACAGCAGATAATGTAGCTAATTAAGATGGATAAATGACAATAAGGGCAAAATACTTGAAGCTAAATGGAACAAAATATGATAAAAATGCAAGATTACAAGACACTGGGGAAATTGATCATTATTTAATAAAAATTTGGGGGGAAATGGATCACAATGGGGAAAATTATATAAGCTGATATCTTATAACACATACTATAAAAATTCCAATTGGATCAATGATTTAAAAACATAAAATTATAAAAAAATCTGAAGAAAAACAAAAAACATATTTATCTCAATTGTGGAGCAAAGAAGAAGGCATAGAAATAAAAGAGATCAGAGAAGCAGACAAGATGGTGGCATGAAGATAGGAATCCCTGGAAACTTGTTCCCCCCAAAACACCAAAAGCTGTCAAAATTATGACTCTAGCTAAAATCTAAAGTGATAGACTGAATGATACAATTTCCCAGTCCAAGATAACTTAGAAGATCTCTGAGACAGATCTGTTCTACTGGGACGGGAGGTTGGAAAAAGCCACAGCATAGCACAGCCCAATTGGACACCTGGCTCCATGGAAGAGGGGGCAGTTAAATCATCAGGAACAGCCAGGAGGGATGGTGAGAGAACTCTATCACAACAGAATGAGTGTGGAGAGGAGTGCCAGCAGCAGAGTGGCCCTGTGGTGAGAATGCAGCAGTGTCGGCAGAGCCACCCAACACATCCAGAGCTCTCAGTCCATAGACAGTAAAGGCGTCAGGGGAGACTGCAGAAATCTCTCTGCTCTTCCTGGGGCAGGACTCAGCTGTTTGCCCACACTCAGATCTAGGTTGCAGTTTGGGCTTCCACAATACCACAGTCGAGCAGGGATCATCCTCACAGCTCCAGGGCAAGTGGGGAGGGCCTGAAACATCTCATAAGACCTTAGAGGAATTAAGAATCCTGTGAATTGTCCCCAAAACCCCCTAAAGTCTTGGAAGTACAGTAAATAAGTCATAGGCTGAGGAAATGAGCAAACAACAGGAAAAAAAAGAATCTGACCATAGAAAATTACTTTGGTCCTATGGAGGGCCACAATACATGCTCAAATGATGACAAACTCGAAGCTTCTGTATCCAAAACCTCCAAGAGAAATAGAAAATAGGATTAAGCTATGGATGAACTCAAAAAGGACTTTGAAAACAATTAAGGGGGGGGGGGGGTGACAAGAAAGGATCCTGTCTTAGGCACTCTCTCATAAAACTCATAAGTTAAGGACTCTAAATAAACTTTGGAGAGACAGAACCCACAAAGGGACCCGGTGAGGCAGTTGTCCTACTCAAGGTAACCTGGAAAAGAGCAGAAAGGCTCTGCTCCCCGGGGTCGGAGGGGCAGCCCACCAGAGCGAAAGAACTTCAGCCTCCCGGAGGCAGCCCCAGGGCACTGGGAGTCTCAGCTCACAGCAGCGGGGGGAGTCTCCTGAGCTGCACCCCAAGGAGCACTGGGCACAAAGTGGGGGAACAGCAGGGGACCTCTGCCAGAGCGAGCACGTGGAGCCCAGCCCTCAGAGCACTCAGCAAGCAGTGGCCAGCACAACCCAGATCCAGGAACTGAAGCAGGCAGAGCCGGTAAGCAGGAGCCCCCAGGGTATGGGCCATTGAACCTAGGGAGGGGAGTGGAGAGAGACTGTCCAGCTCTGTCCTCTGTCCCTGGAACAGGACTCTGGGGCTCTGAACACATTCAGATCCTGATTGCAGTCTAGGCCCCCCCATAGAACAGCAGGGCCCCCCCATCTCAGCCCTGTGGCAGAGGGGGGGGCATATGGTCATTCACAGACCAGGAGGGAGGACAGAGCCTCACACACTGAGATCCTTGTGGGAGTGTCCCAAAAGCTCAGGAAGCACCCCAAAAAAACAGGCTTAGGCTGGGAAAATGAACAAGCAGAGAAACAAGAGGAAGACCATTGAGAAATATTTTGCAAATGAGCCCAAGAAGGATCAAAATACTCAGTCTGAAGATGAGGAAGCACAAGCTCCTGCATCTAAAGACTCCAAGCAAAACAGAAATTGGGCTCAGGCCATGACAGAGCTCAAAAAGGACTTTGAAAATCAAATGAGGGAGTTGGAAGAAAAACTGGGAAAAGAAATGAGAGAGATGCAGGAAAAACATGAAAATGAAGTCAGCAGCCTAGTCAAGGAAATCCAAAAAAATGCTGAAGAAAATAACATGCTAAAAACCAGCTTAGGTCAAATGGATAAAACAGTTCAAAAAGTTATGGAGGAGAAGAATGCTTTAAAAAGCAAAATTGGCCAGATGGAAAGAGATAAGAAAACTCTCTGAGAAGAACAAATCCTTCAGACAAAGAATGGAACTCAGGGAGATAGATGAATTTACATGAAACCAGGATTCATTACTTCAAAACCAAAAAAGTGAAAAATTAGAAGAAAATGTGAAATATCTCACTGAAAAAACAGACTTAGGAAAGATAATTTAAAAATTATTAGAATACCTGAAAATCATGGTCAGAAAAAAGAGCCTTGACATCATTTTCAAAGAATTACTACAGGAAAATTGCCCTGATATTCTAGAAGCAGAGGGCAAAATAGAAATGGAGACAATCCACTGATCCCCCTGAGAAAGAGATCCCAAAAAGCCAAACCCTAGGAATGTTATTGCCAAGTTCCATAACTCCCAAGTCAAAGAGAAAATATTACAAGCAGCCAGAAGGACACAGTTCAAATATCGTAGAGCTGCAGTCAGGATCACACAGGACTTAGCAGCAACTACATTGGAAGCTCGTAGGGCTTGGAATATAATATACCAGAAGGCAAAAGAGCTTAGAATGCAGCCAAGAATGAGCTACCCAGCAAGGCTGAATGTCCTCTTCCAGGGAAAAAGATGGACTTTCAATGAACCAGGGGAATTTCAAATGTTCCTTTTGGAATGGCCAGAGCTGAACAGAAGGTTTGATCTTCAGATATAGGACTCAGGTGAAGTATAGAGATTGGAGGAGAAGGGGAAAATATGAGGGACTTAATGATGATGAACTGCATGTATTCCTGCATAGAAAAATGACACTGATAATACATATATGAACCTTCTCAGTTAAGAAGGTAGAGAGAGCTTTTATGGTTGAAGCACAGGAGAAAGATGAATTCAAAGATAAAATATGGTGTAAAAATGGAGTCAATAGAAAAAAAAGGGAAATGTAATGGGGAAAAAAAGGAGAGGGGAAATAGGTCAAGATATTTCATATAATAAGATTTTTCTGTACTACAATGAGCTATTGTAATGATGTGGAAGGGGGGAGGCAAGGGGGAATGAGGGAATCTTTGCTCTCATCAGAGATGGCTAGGAGAGGAAACAGCATATATACTCAATGGAGTATAGACATCTGGAGTAAGAAGGAGGGGGAAGCAGGGGGAAGGGGTGGGGATGTGAATAAAGGAGGACAGGATGGACCAAGGGGGGACAGTGGTCAGATATAACACGTTTTCTTTTTTACTTCTTGCAAGGGGCTGGGATTGGATGGCCTGTCCAGGACCATAGGGCCAGGTGGATGCTGGGCCTAAGGGGTGGTATGGGGACTCGGGGCCTCTTGGCCCCAGAGCCAGGGATCTGTCTGCTGTGCCACTCAGCGACCCTACAGCAGAGTCAGAATGAAAGGAGGTAGAAAATATAGTACATGGTAGTGGAGAAATATGAAAGGAGGGAATTGCAATCAGCAATGGCAACGGTGGGAAAAATATGGAAGAAATTTTTGCCATGGACTTATCATAAAGAATGTGATCAGGGCGGCTGGAGTCAGGAGTACCTGGGTTCAAATCCGGTCTCAGACACTTAATAATTACCTAGCTGTGTGGCCTTTGGCAAGCCACTTAACCATATTTGCCTTGCAAAAAAAAAAACAAAACACCAAACCTAAAAAAAAAAAGAATGTGATCCACCCACATCAGAGTTGGTGGTGTTGGAGAAAGACTCAAGCACATTTTTTATTATTATTATTTTGGGGGGAGATGCAGGAAAAATGAGGCTGAGTGGCCTGCCTGGGGCCACATAGCAGGGTGATTGTTGGGTATCTGTGGCCAGATTTGGACCTGGGTGCTCCTGGCTAAAGGGCCAATGCTCTGTCTGCCACCCAGTCACCCCTACTATTATTACTATTTTATTTTATTTTGGGTCTTTTTTTTTTGGTTTTTGAAGGGTAGTGGGGTTCAGGTGGCTTGCATGTCACATGGCTGGGTGATTGTTGGGTTGTTGGGAAAAAGCAACTCAAAAGGCAAATGAGGAGAAGAATGCCTTAAAAAGCAGAATTGACCAGCTAGAAAAAGAGATAAAAAAGCTCTCTGAAGAAAATAACTCCTTCAAAAATAGAATGGAACTAAAGGAAGCCAATGACTTTGCAAGAACCCAGGAAGAAATAAAACTGCACCCAAAAAAACCCCAAACCAAAAATTAGAAGAAAATGTAAAATATGTCATTGGAAAAAGCAGCTGACCTTGAAAACATATCCAGAAGAGATAATTTAAAAATTATTGGGCTACCTGAAAGTCATGACAAGGAAAAGAGTCTAGACTTCATTTTTCAAAAATTAATACAGGAAAAATTGTCCCGAGATCCTAGAAGCAGAGGGTAAAATAGAAATTGAGGGAATTCACTGGTCACCTCCTGAAAGATCCCAAAAGAAAAACTTGCAGGAATATTATACTGAAATTCTAGAACTCCCAAGTCAAAGAGAAAATACTAAAAGCTTCCAGAAACAAGCAATTCAACTACCCTGGCTCTATAGTCAGGATCACACAGGATCTGGCAGTATATACACTGAGGGCTTGTAGAGCTTGGAATATGATATTCTGGAAGGGAAAAGATCTTGGTTGGTTTACAACCAAGAATCAACTACCCAACAAAACTGAACATCCTCTTTCAGGGAAAAGATGGATTTTCAATGTAACAGGGGACTTTCAAACATTCCTACTGAAATAAGCAGAGCTGATCAGAAAGTTTGATCTCAAGTGCAGTACTCAGGGGAACCACAGAGGGTGTGGATGAGAAAGACTAACTATGAATGATAGTGAACTGTTTGTATTCCTACATGGGAGGAAGATACTGATAACTCATATGAACTTGCTCATTTATAAGAGCAGTTAGAAGGAGCATATATAGAGAGGACATAGGAAGGAGTTGAATATAATGATATACTACACTAAAAAAAATGGAGTCAATGGGTGATAAAGGAAAGTACTGGGAGGAAGAGAAAGGAGAGGAAGGAGAGGCAAAGATATTTCACATATGAGTCAAGAGGAAGCTTTTACAATGGAGTGGAATGGGGGAAGGCAAGGGGGAATGGGTGAGCCTTCATTCTAACCAGAAATGGCTGAGAAAGGAAATAACACACACTTAATAGAGTATAGAAATCTATCTTAGCCTAGAGAAAAATGAGATGAAAGGGATGGGATAAGGGGGAATACAGGGGATGGAAGCGGGGAATAGATGACAGAAAAGAGGGAAAATCATGGGAGAGAGTACTCAGATACAATATACTTCTGAGCAGAGACAAAGTAAAAGGAGAGAGAGAGAATAGAAAAATGAAAGTGGGGAAAAAATAGGGTGGAGGGAAATACAGCTAGTAACAGCAACTGTGGGAAAAATATTAAAGTAACTTCTTTGGTGGACTTATGATAAAGAAGGCAACTCATCCCAGAGACAAAGCTATTGGAATCTGAATACAGACTAAAGTACATTTTTTTTCCTCTCTCAATATTCTTGAGGATTCTCAACCTTTTTTTTTTGGGGGGGGGGTATGATTACTCTCACAACAAGATTACTGTAATAATATAAAATAAAAAATAATAAATGAAATCACAAAAAAAAAAGAAATAAGAGACCAGAGGGAACAACAGAGAAACTAAGTTACTATTATTGTGATTTTGTAAAGGGTTATATGTTTTGTTTTTTTCAAAATGCAAACAAGTTTACACACTGTAGAAATTTAATTCTTGCCAATAATCTGTATGTTATTCTTTACTGTTGAGATTAAATATGTGATAAAATTTGTAAAAAAGAAAACAAAGATTTAGACTTGATACAAGAGTTATAAAACACTAGCAAAGTCAATGAAGCTTGGACAGAGGACTCAGAAAGGAATTTTATGACAATGAATTATGGGGGGTTATAATTTCCAAGAATGCTCACGGGACACTCAATAAATATTTGTTAATGTTGATATGGATCCCTTTGAGCTTTCCTCTGATACAATATCATGATCATTTTGGGACCCTGCCTACAGTACCAGACTCAATAAAAATGGTTAATGGTAGTATTTGAAACAAAAGCTTCAAAATACTGGGAAAGTGGGGGTGGGGGAAATGGGAGGGAAAATACTAACCAAAAAGAGATAATCATTCTGTTCATATTTCCCAAAAATGCTGGCTATGAAACCCAATTCTTGACCTTCCCAACTGAAAGAAATTTTCTCTTCCTTCCCTGCTAAGGAATGTACAAATGTACAAATAAGCATATGATCTATCCTATAACCCCTTGTTAGATTATGAGTTAATTAAGAGAAAGAATTATGCTAATTTTTTCCACCTGTTACTCCTGGTCTAATGCCATACACTAAGTTCTCTGGGGCATTTAACAAAGGTTTGTCAAAATGATTCCAGACTCGGGGGTGGCTAGGTGGTGCAGTGGATAAAGCACCGGCCTTGGAGTCAGGAGTACCTGGGTTCAAATATGGTCTCAGACCATATTTACCATAATTACCTAGCTGTGTGGCCATGGGCAAGCCACTTAACCCCATTTGCCTTGCAAAAGCCTAAAAAACAAAAACAAACAAAAAAAAAAAAAAGATTCCAGACTCTCAGAAAATAACAGAAGAGCTGCATTTAGCTCCTTACACACTTCTCTGCAATTAAATGTATCCTGCTCTTTGGCTGCCTCCCATTCTATTCCCTCTCCTTGGTCCTATTCTTAATCAAAGAAAATCAAGTAATATCTGATTTATTCTGAAACAAGAAAGACAAATTAAGGATGTTGCTATGGTGATCATCGGTGGTTCAGTCATCTTACAATGTTTTTCTGGTAGAACTGGTGGGAGGGACTTGTCACTGAATGAAAACATCAGAGAACCTCAGGTCCAATACAGGATATCTAAAGGACACCAGAGATCAGAATTTAAGAAGGTTTAAATTCTAAAAGATATGAAAGTGTTCCCACATGGAGCTGCCAACAAATATTGGTACTATCAGCAGCTTTAACTTACAAGACTAATGAGCTGACTTCACACTGCCTTGGAGGCAACTAGGTAGTATACATCAAGCACTAGATCTGGAATCAGGAAGCCAAGTTCAAAACCAGTCTCAGACACTTTAGTTGTATGCTTCTGGCCAAAGCACTTAAATTTTGTCTACCTCAATTTACCCCATCATAAAATTCAGAAGATAATAGCACCAACCTCATGTTATCAGATCAAATGAGATATTTGTAAAATGTTTGGTTCAGTGCTACCTCAATATTTTTTTCCCATTCCCTTTCACTTCTCCCATTTTTTTAAAAATTTCATAGTAATGACAAGAGGGAAATGAATTATTTCTTTTTATAAAATTGTATTTATTTAAGGCAATGGGGTTAAGTGACTTTCCCAAGTTCAAACAGCTAAGAATTCATTATGTGTCTGAGGCCAGATTTGAATTCAGGTCCTCCTAACTCTAAGGCTGGTGCTCTATCCACTGCGCCACCTAGCTCTCCCTAAATTATTTCTTACAATTTTTTAGGAAAGGTAATGTGGAACATAACAGATGAAAGAAGGTTTTGGTATAGAAGAGAACAAGGATAATATTCATTTCATTTTACTTTATTCGGTGTATTTATTATGCATCAAGTACTATCCTTAGCACTGAAGAAAGGCATGATGATAAAAGTTTCTGCCCTCTTGGCAGGATTACAGATGGGATGAAAAATTTCCATAACTACCTATTCATTCAATAAATGCAGATTAGGCCAAGAAATAAAAATACCTGAAATCTACAATCGCCATTAGTCTACTTTGTCACTTCTGGGAGAAAAATATTTATATAATTTTATTTAGTTCAAGACTTTGGTTAATAAGTTCTAAACAAATGGAAGAAGAAATATTCATCTCATAACAATACTAAGATGTTTCCATGACTTGAAGTGTCATGAATCATACAATGAGTTCCTCAGTGATAGGTAAACATGTACTGCTTAGATTTTGCTTGAAATCATACAACTATTTAGTAACAGAATACAGTGATTCTCAAAAGAATTGATTCAAACTGGAAGACTTAGGCCCACCAGGGTGTATATACAAAAAGTTCTTAATGTTTACTGAACTGAATTTTTTAGTTTCTAAGGACCACCACTCTGAATTTGAACTTAAGTCTGGAGTTACTCCTTAAATTTATTGTAGTCTAAATCTCTAATATGTGTGTATATATATATATTATATACATATATATATATATATATATATATATATAATATATATATATATATATACAAATAAAATGTCAGAAACACAATCCCAAGAACTTGGGACATTTCAGACCTTAGGTCTAAGCAAAGAAAATAGTTCTCTTACACCAAGAACCTCAAGTACTGTAAAGATTTGAGATTTCATCAGCATGGACAATCTTTCATCCAGATCAAATTTTCATGCTTCTATAATTTTAACAGATAGTCCTTAAAAGTAGCTGCTGACCACTCCTCGCCAAAAAAAGAAAAGTATCAATCCAACTACCAACTTGGTGATAAAATTCTCTAAATCTGGATCAGGTCCCTAGAATAATGGTCAATCCTATTATAGAGTCCATATACAAATCTTTCCTGGTTTAAAAGGACCTGCCTGATTTGAGCTTCATTGGCATATTCTTCAAAAACTCATCACAATGAGTTATTTTGTTACAGTGAAATCAGGGAGAAAAATTTACCTTCCTTAGACTTGAGAGAAGATTCAAGGTGCTTCTTCATAATAGCCATCTCAGTGGATAATTCTATAATCTGCAAGCCAAAAATAAGAAGAGAGAATTTCGAGTGTCTATAAATAAGAGTCAACACAACTAAGTAAACTATTCACTAAGAAGAGACAAGAACCTACTAGTGCCCACCACAGGAATCCTAGGTCATTACTAGTCCCCTGGTTTTCATCTAATAGTATATTTAACCAATGAAATATTCTTCACAACACAATTATGCTACACCATGATTTCAAAAAACAAGAAACACTAACTAGAGGCAAGTCTATAAATAGTCAAACAACTAGGTAGTAAAATGTATAGACAGCTGAGTCTGGATGAAATTTAGCTTCAGATACCTACTAACTGGGTAACCCTAGGCAATCACTTGTTTGTCTCAGTCCACAACTGTAAAATGGGGGTGGGGGTGGGGGTGGGCAGAAATAGCATCTACTTCTCAAGATTGTTGTGAAGTTCAAAGAAGATAATTTTGGTAAAATGCTTAGCACAGTCCCTAGAACAGATTAGACACTTTATAAATACTTGTTCCCTCAACATCCCCCTTCTCTAAAGCTTCATTTCCTTATATAGAAAAGGAGGGGGTTGGACTAGATACTAGGTCCCTTCCAGTTCTAAAATTCTCTGATTCAAAGTCCTTATATAGTAAACTCCCATTTATTCATAATCTAAACAAAAATAAAGTCTATTATACTGTTTTATGTATAATAATAATAATATAAAAATGATAACTGATTTTCAAAATGAACCTAACACACTTAAAAACCTGTATCACTCTAGGAAATCATATTTAAAATATGTTCAGAAGAATTTTAGTTAATTGTAAATGTTATGATGCTAATGCCCCACTCTGCAAGCTCAGGGTAGCTATAAAGGTAACTATGCCACAGGGTAAGACAGAAGATACACATTCTATCAGAGTGAAGGAACCTGGTGGTGGACAGGACCATAGGTATACATATATACATATATATTCATATTCATATATGAATATGTATATATGTATTACTCAAAGTCAAGAATCATGGAAGCAATTTTTTTTATTACTCATCAAAACATAAAACACGGAGCTGTTGAGATCTATGTTAGGGGAAGTAGTACCCATACTAATGAAATGATAATGATAGATCAAAACAATTTAAAGCCATGTCTTATCATGTTCCAATTCATTAAATGTTATCTGATAAATATACAAAGAGTTCCAATTATCAGTTACAAGTACTAAATATATAATTAATTATAATATCCTTCTAAGCAATATTCTGAATAAAGACAATTACTATAAGTAGAATATTTTACATAAACTAAAATATTTCAAAGAATGAAGAGATACATAAAGTGTAAGGTGGTAGTGGTAAAAATCAACTATCAATTGAATATATTATTATGATTAATATTTTATAACACTTTATATTGTGCTTTTCTAATGAGTATCACAGAAAGAAAATAGTACAAATATTAACAATTCCAATTTTCCAGTTAAGGAATCTGAGGCTTGCCCAGTGAAAGTTACACAGCTAATAAGTTGAAGGCCATTCAGTCCAATTCAACAAATGCAAATGGAACTCAGTCATCTCCTGACTTCCAAGTTCAAAATTCCCACTACACAAAATTTAGCATGGCAGAGCTATATTTTTATAAACTAAACTAGATCTCCTATCTACCTCAGAAGTTCTTACTCTTAGCATTCTAATAATTTAGTTTTTAATTGGAAAACTATCTGGTTTCTAGACTCAAGCTTAATGCTCAAAAATAACCATCAAGAAGTCCAAGTAGAAAAAAAAAAAAAGAATAAACGATCTTAAAAGACTTCTCCCCAGGAGCAGCTGGGTGGTGTAGTGGACAGACCACTGGCCCTGGAGAAAGGAGAACCTGAGTTCAAATCCAGCCTCAGAGAATTAATAATTACCTAGTCACTTAACTCCATTGCCTTGCAAAAAAAAAAAAAAATCCCCAGAAACTAGCAATTACATCTGAACTGATGAAAAACTTAAACCAACTCCATTAATAGAGAGGAACAGGAAAAAGGAGGGAAAAATCAAAATACTTTGTTGGTCAAAGGGAAGGATAAAAAATGTAATTTCATCAGTCTCAACCATGCAAACTTGTTTTAAAAAAAGGGGGGGAAAGGGCAATTTAACATTAAAAGTGAACCAGAAAACCTGAAAGAAGACTCCCAACTCAAGGATTTCAGTAGCATAGTAGTAACTAACAGGTGATGTTATGTTATCTTAGGGAACATTTCCACTCAGAATTTAGTAAGCATTATATAAGGAAGTGGAAGACTCAAATATGGAAATAATAGGGACTACAATAATCCTTTGCACTGAATGATTATAGTTCAAGGCAAAATGAACACTCTAATGGGGCTCCAACAGAACCCTTAGAAAGAACTGTCAAGACAGATCACTGGAGTTCAGGAATTAAAGCTTTACACAAAATATGCAATTTCTTAATTCCACAATCCAATGCCACCCTTCAACCCAGGGTATAATTCATCTACTCCAAAAGCAGATGAAGAAATGCTAGAAAGAAGATACTGTAAAAAAGCACTGAAGTTTAAAGATGAGGTCTTAATGTAAAAAGTATAAATACTACTGTAGACAAAAGAAGGTAGCAATAGAGCATGTTCTTGTTCCAATATCCTTTATTTTCCATTACTGTGGTTTAATGTAAATCCCCATTTTTAAAATTCTACATGAAAACATAACTGGATTCAAACAGAATCATATCAGGAAGAAGAAAGTCAGGTTTAATAAGAGCAATTTGGATAAGAATTAGGAGATAAATTTTTAAAATAAATGAAAGGAGAGAGTAGATATACTGGGGTTCTGTATTAAATCATATTCTACTCAAAAATTGATCCAAACACTCATAGATTTAGAATTTGAAAAGACAGTAGAGGTCAACTAGTTCAAACCCGTGATTTTACAGATTAGGAAACTGATACTTAGGGAGATGAAGGGAATTGCCCAAGGTCACCCAGGTGATAAGTGGCCAATTTGGAAAAGGCGTTCAAGTCGCACAACTTTAAGGTTAACGAGCCTACATCAGTATTCCTTCCATTGCAACATGTTGAAAAACAATCTTTGATCTTCAAGGAGAATAATTTGAAAAGATCTTTACCGGTGGCACAGAATCACTTTGAAAGCCATCACCACACTTAAGCCATGCTTTAGAGAGAGATATATTTGCCTCAGGTGTCACAGCATCTTCTTTCCTGAAGCCAGTCATGCTGTCTCCTGGAAAAAGTGTGCATTCTGTATCCCATGTCTTTTTTCTCTGTAAAAATAGTATAACATACAAAAAATAAAATAAAGTGAAAAAACAGTATCATGTATCAAACAAATAAGTATCATATCAAATAAAAACTAAACTCTCAATTAATCATGCTAAAAAAGAAGGGCAGATATACAAAGACTCTCCAAATAATTTTTAGAGGAATTTAGAACATATCCAATTTTGGAAAGCACTGAATTAATACTTTACTATATGATGTTATTATATATCATTGTCAACAGGATGATAGCCTATATTCTAAATTTTCATGGTATTTTTCTCCCTGCAACTATTCCTCATTGGAAATTGGAAGAAGGTAAGAATTATACTCTTTTTTTAATTAAGATGCCTAAAATATTACTCAGATTAGCAATATCAGTTTGGCTTTATCCTAGTTATGAGTTACTACTTATGTGGATTTCATTTACACAGACTACCAACCTTCAAATTAATACAAATGACTGTGAGTGAAATATTCCCTCTTAAGAGTTAATATTCCTAGAAACTCCTCTCAGGGTTAAAAATCATTAAAACAAAGACAGACTATTACTCTTAGACTATTCTTAGAAGAAAGAAGGAGAAAGACCTTGCATCCTAAGTCAGACACCCTCCCAATTCTGTTAGGGAGAGAAAGAGTAGACTTTCCAGAGAGATCTTACATTCTTAGTTAGTCACCTATTTGATGATAAACTGGGAGAACAGTAGACTGTCTCTTCTTGTTTGATGATAAGTACTAGACTAAGAAGATAGTAGATTTTCTTAGAAGACCTTGCATACTCAGACATTAATTCATTTAGATAGACAAAAAAAGGTCATTAGAAATCTTCTGATATCCTCACCATCTGGATGGTGAGGTAATACTCTATTAAAACATTTTATTCTTCTGTTACTGGATAGATTTTTCATGTAAAGATTGTAACCCTGAAAAGCTTAACCAATCAGGTTGGAAGAGAGGGGGCTGGGGGTGGGGGGCTGGGGGGAAATCGAGCTAGGCTATATAATCTTGCTTGAGTGTCACCTCGGGGCAGCTCCTTGATCTTCATTACCTTTGTGAGACTTGGAGTGTGCCCTTTTCTAAAGAAAAGTCAAAATAAACTTTGTTTTTTTTGCTCAGAGGAGTCTCTATATTTTTTAAGTGGACTTTTATCCCACAAAACTTAAAAACATGATACCCTCCAAATCAACTGCCAAAGTCTTTCTCTGTCTACCCTCTCCCAGAGAACTATTCCTTATATTAGAAGAAGAAAAAAACAGTTCAGTAAAACTAATATTTTAAAATATTTTTTTTTAAATCTGATATATTCAGTATTCCATAGGCAGCTAGATGGTGGAGAGTTCTACAGCATGTCACAAAAAACTAAGTTTAAACATGACCTCACTATTCACATTAACTGTGTGATCCCGGGCAATCACTTAATATCTAGCTTCTTCAATTTCCTCATCAACAAAATAGTAATAAGACTATCCAAGATGTTATGAGGAAAAAATGATATAATATTTGTAAGCCTTAAGACCCTATAACTGCTTATTAATTACCACAAAAAGTGAGGAGAAGCATATTCTCCTATCTCTTCTTTGGAGCCAACCTTGGTTATTATAATTTAATAGCATTCAATTTCAGTTATCTTACTGGAGCTATTACTTTCTCCTTTTACCTTGTTTAAGCTATTTTGTATATTATTATTTCCTGTTTCTATTTATTTCACTTTGTATCAGTTCATATAAGTGGTGCCATGCTTCTCTGTATTTATCATATTCGTAATTCATTTCTTAAAGAATAATAATACTCAATTACATTCATGTACCATAATTTTTTTAACCAACCCCCAAATGACGGGTATATGTTCAGTACCAAAAGGACTGCTAAAGTGATTTACTTAAAAACACCATTTTTTTTTTATCATGTCACTTCCCTATTCAAAAATGTTCAACAGCTCCCCATTTACCTCCAGGATAAAATCCAAACTCATTTTCTAGAATTTACAGCTCTCCACCACCTTGTCCCAATTTATATTTTTAACTTTATTTCCCTATTCCCATAGCCCCTCAAACACACCAAGATCATGGCATGGTGAAGGCCACTTTAGTCGGCATGCTCAACAACTACCAAGTAGTCAATGATTTGCTCAGCTCCAACTTCTCTGTGAATCCTTACTTATCTGACTGCTCAACACCTACTAACTCTTTCATGAAAACTTATCTGCCCACTCCAAATCACAATATTTTGTTTCCTTTTTTTTTCCATTAATAAGGAGAATGATTTTTTTGGCGGAAAGGAATACAATTCTGTCAGCAGAATATCCAGTCAATCTGTCATTAAGCTTTTTATAAAGTGCTTTGTATCAGGCATGAAAGTTAAGTTCAGGGAATTAAAAAGAAAGGCAAAAAAACAAAACCAAAAAAAACTTGCCTTCAAGGATCATTTCGTTTAATCATGGGAGAGAGCAAATAAATAGCTAGCTATGAAGAAGCTGTCTAGGGCTCTGGAATGTGATCTTAAAGGCCTGGAAGCTAGGGGATCTCTGAGTGAACCCAGGGGAAGTTGGGGAAGCATCGGCTCAGATCTAAAGAGAGAGGACACAGGGGACATAGAGGCATGGCAACAAAAGATGAAGGGTCACAGCATTCCTGAAGAGAAGTCTGTTAGAACCAGGCGGCTTAAAAAGAAGGTTAAATGCCAAAGTCAGGACTTTGTATTTGATTCAGATGGTAACAGCTGGCCCCTGAGTCCACTGAGTAGGGGCATTATGGTCAGTCTCTCACTTTAGAATCTCTTAGTTATTTTGAATTTTGAATCCTACGATAAATGAAAGAATAGAGAGAACACTTAGCTGCCCTTAATGAATTCAACTCATTTAGCTCAGATGAATTACATGCTTGAGTACTTAAAGAACTAATGGAAAGGGCTCCTTGGACCACCCTTAATGATGGGTGAAAGATTGTGGAGAATGGGAGAAGTAATAAAGGAAAAGAGTAAAGGTTCTCCCAATTTCAAACAAAGGAAAGAACTTTAAATGAAGCCTCTGCCCAGATCCTAAAGCAACAGAACCCACAAAAAGAGTGAAACAAGTTCTCAACTCAAGATATTATGGAGGAACTTCAGTAAAGGTCTGTCTCATTTTCTCAGCCCTGCATAGATGAGAGAGCTGGAAAGTCAGCCAAAGACTCTTAACCTCAGGTCAGCAGGGAGGGTTCCAAACCCAGCTCAGAAGACAACAGGGGAGGTATCCTAACACAGGCAACAACCTGCTAGCACCTGATATGCCACAGACAAAAGGTAAGTCAGGGGCCCAACCCTGGCCCAAGCATAAAAAGTTTGTCACTGACCCCCCTTTTTGCCCCAGGAGCACAGGTCAACTATTAAAATATGCAAAAAAAAAGAGAAAAGTGCCAAACATATAAAGCTACTATTCTAATAGGGATGATAAAAATGCCATCTCCATAGAAATCTAGAGAAAAAGGGGAGTGGAGAAAGGGAAGGGGGGCGGCTAGGTGGGGCAGTGGATAAAGCACCAGCCCTGGAGTCAGGAGTACCTGGGTTCAAATTCGGTCTCAGACACTTACTAATTACTTAGCTGTGTAGCCTTGGGCAAGCCACGTAACCCCGTTTGCCTTGCAAAACAAAAAAACAAACAAACAAACAAACAAAAAAACACCTAGAGCCCTCACATTCTCTTTCTTTACTTTTGGGGCAGCTAGGTGGCTTAGTGGATAAAGCACCGGCCTTGGAGTTGGGAGTACCTGGGTTCAAATCCAGTCTCAGACACTTAATAATTACCTAGCTGTGTGGCCTTGGGCAAGCCACTTAATCCCACTTACCTTGCAAAAACCTAAAAAAAAAAAAAAAGAAAGAAAGAAAGAAAAGGGAGGGGTGATGTAGGTAACAGAGGAGAGGGTAGATCATGGAAAATGGTAGTCAGATATAACATATTTCCTTTTTTAGTTTTTGTAAGGTGGTGGGTTTGAGTGGCTTGTCTGGAACCATGGGGCTGGGTTAGCACTAGGTCTCTGGGATGGGATGTGGGCTTGGGGCATCTTGGCCCCAGGGCTGTTGCTCTGTCGGCTATGCCACTCAGTTGTGCCACAGCACACTTTTGAAGAGGGACAGAGTGAAAGGAGAGAGAAAATATGATAACTTGGTAGTGGGGAGAAATGGATGGAGGGAATTACAATCAGCAGTATCAACTGTGGAAAAATATGGAAGTAACTTCTCTGATGTACTTATCATAAAGAATGTGATCCACCCCAGAGACAGAGCTGATGGTATCAGAACACAGACTAAAGCACTTTTTTTCCTTTCTTTCACTTTATTTCTCATGATTTTTTTTACTTCTGTGGGGGTGAGGGGATATTATATTTACTCTTACAACAAGACTATTTTAGGAATGTGTAAATAAACAAAAATGTAAATAAAAAAGAACATCATAGAATAAGGAGGAAAGAATGGCTACAATCTGTTCTGTTGGGAGGACAATTCACACCTAAGAGATTGAAGACCATTTAAATTATCAAATAAGAATAATTAAAATATGCTTTATAGAACAATTTTAAAAAGATCATTTCCATATTTAAAAATAAAAAATTAAATAAAAAATTAAAATGCCATCTAGAAAATGAAGCAGTGACAGCAAGTCTATGAATTGGTCTTAAATCCAATAAGACCTCTTAGAAGACTCTAAAACAATTTTAAAAATCACAGAAGAGAGGAAGAAGAAAAATGGAGAAAAGAAATGAGAGTCTTGCAGGATAATTATGAAAAATTAACTGAAGAAATACAATACCTTTAAAGGTAAAGTTGGCCAAATTGAAAAAGAAATCTAACTCTTCTAAAAGTAAAATTAACCAATTGGAAAAGGAAACCAACTGAAGGAAAAAAACCCTAAAAATTAGAATTAGATAAATGGAAACTCTATGAGACTCCAAGTTTCTATCAAACAAAATCAAAACATTGATAAAACAGAAGACAATATAAAGCACCTCTTAAGAATAATGACTAATCTGGAAAATCAATCCAGAGAGATAATTTACAAATTATTGGTTTACCTGAAAGCCACAATGAGAAAAAGAGCCTAGACAATAACATACAAAAAATTACCATGGAAAACTGCCCTAATATCCTAGAACAAGAAGAAAAAAAATAATCCTTGAAAGAATCCATTGATCACACCCAAAAAGAGATCCCAAAATAAAAAAACTCCTAAGGAATATTGTAGCCAAATTTTACAACACTCAGCTAAAATAAAACATACTACAAGCTGCCAAAAGGAAGCAATTTAAATACCAGGGAACCATAGTCAGGATTACTACACAGGACTCCTCAGCTTCAACATTAGAGAATTGGAGAGCTTGGATTATAACATTCTGGAGGGCAAAGGAGCTTGCATTATAACCAAAAATCACCTACTCTGGAAATTCAGCATATTCATTCAGGGGAAAAGATGGATTTTCAAAGAAATAGAAGACTTTCAAACTTATTGGAAAAAAAAGGACCAGAACTGAACTGAAAACTTGATCTTCAAATACAAGACTCAAATGATATGTAAAAAGGTAAATGGAAAGAAAAAATGCTAGTAAATAAGACTAAGGAAAAAAGTTGATTAAGACTAAACAGGAAGATAATACCTGTAAACCCTAAGAACTGTAGTTTTCTTAGGCCAATTGAAAAGAACATAATTAGAGGATATGATATGATTTACTTTAGCCCAATGAGGGTTAATTTCTATTGGGAAAATTTGAAGGAGTATACTTGAATAGAGGGTGTGGGTACAAACTGATTATGATGTTGAAAATGCACATGATTCTTGACAATTATACTTCTATCAAGATAGTTGAAAGGAGTACACTTTGACAGGAAGAGTGGTACAAGACAGGTATAAAACACTTAAGACATGAAAAAAAGATTATACTGGGAGAAAGAGGTGGAGGCATTAGAGGATAATTAACATCACATGAAAAGGCACAAAGAGAAGGAAAGAAGAGTGTAAATGCTGAGTAAATCTTACTCTCAAAAGATTTGGCTCAAAAAAAGGAATGATATACATTCCCATTTGAGTTTAGAAACTTATCCTACCCTACAGGGAAGAGGAAAAGGGGGAAAGGATAATATGAGGCAGGCAGCAATTAGAAGTAAAACAATGGTGAGGAGGGATAAGAAAGAGGAGAGAAATACAAATACGGGGAAGACAGGATGGAGGGAAATAAACAATTTTTGAAATTGTTTCTTTCTCTCTCATGATCTTTTTTCCCCTTAGTACTTAATCTTCTTTCACACATGCCTAATATGGAAATATTTTAAACACAAGTATACGCATACAATTGTTCAGGGCCATGAAGATGTGGGATGAATGGGAGGGTGAAAGAAAAACATGGAACTTAAAAACTTGCAAAAGAATGAATATTGAAAATTATCTTTGGGGGCGGAGCCAAGATGGCGACATGAAGGGATCGAGTCTTAGGAGCTCTCTGATAAAACTCATCAGCTAAGGACTCTAAACTTTCGAGAGACAGAACCCACAAAGGGACCCAGTGAGGCAGTTCTCCTACTCAAGGTAACCTGGAAAAGAGCAGAAGTCTCTGCTCCCTGGGGTCGAAGGGGCGGCCCGCCAGAGGGGTGGCACAACAGAGCCAAAGAACTTCAGCCTCCCGGAGGCAGCCCCAGGGCGCTGGGAGCCGATACTCACAGTAGCGGGGGAGTCTCCTGAGCTACACCCCAAGGAGCACCGGCACAAAGTGGGGGAACAGCAGGGGACCTCTGCCAGAGCCAGCATGTGGAGCCCAGCCCTCAGGGCACACAGCAAGCAGCCAGACCAGGAAACAGAAGCAGGCAGAGCTGGTAAACAGGAGCCCCCAGGGCATGAGCCCATTGAGCTGAGGGAGGAGAGTGAAGAGAGAGACTGCGGAGCTCTGTCCTCTGCCCCTGGAACAGGACTCTGGGGCTCTGACCACATTCAGATCCTGATCCCAGTCTAGGCCCTCCCATAGAACAACAGGGCCCCCCCAACTCAGCCCCGTGGCAGAGGGGGGCGCTTATGGTCATTCACAGACCAGGAGGGAGGACAGAGCCTCACACACTGAGACCCTTGTGGGAGTGTCCCAAAAGCTCAGGAAGCACCCCCCAAAAAAACAGGCTTAGGCTGGGAAAATGAACAAGCAGAGAAACAAGAGGAAGACCACTGAGAAATATTTTGCAAATGAGCCCAAGAAGGATCAAAATACTCAGTCTGAAGACGAGGAAGCACAAGCTCCTGCATCTAAAGACTCCAAGCAAAACAGAAATTGGGCTCAGGCTATGATAGAGCTCAAAAAAGACTTTGAAAATCAAATGAGGGAGTTGGAAGAAAAACTGGGAAAAGAAAGGAGAGAGATGCAGGAAAAACATGAAAATGAAGTCAGCAGCTTAGTCAAGGAAATCCAAAAAAATGCTGAAGAAAATAGCATGCTAAAAAACAGCTTAGGTCAAATGGATAAAACAATTCAAAAAGTTATGGAGGAGAAGAATGCTTTAAAAAGCAAAATTGGCCAGATGGAAAAAGAGATAAGAAAACTCTCTGAGGAGAATAAATCCTTCAGACAAAGAATAGAATTCAGGGCGATTGATGAATTTACCAGAAATCAGGAATCAATACTTCAAAACCAAAAAAAATGAAAAATTAGAAGAAAATGTGAAATATCTCATTAAAAATTATCTTTGAACATAATAGGAAAAAAAGGGGGAAAAAATGGAAATATGAACTGATGCAAAGTGAAATGAGCAGAACCAGAAGAATACTGTACACAGAAACAACTATTTTGTAAAATAAGATACAGTGAATAATTTAGCTATTCTCAGCAATACAATGATCCAAGAAAACTTTGAAGGATTTACAATGAAAAGTTGCTATCCATCTCCAGATGGAATTTGAATGCAGATACTTTATTTTCTTGGAGTTTTTGTTTGTGTTTTCTTTTACAGCATGATTACAAGAAAATGGGCTTTTCCTGATTATATATGCATAGCCTATATCAAATTGCTTGCTTTCTCAACTGGGGGGCAGAGGAAAAGAGAGAATTTAAAATTCAAAATTTGAAAAAAAATTAAAATTGTTTTTACAAGTAATTTAGAAAAAACAAAAATAAAGCATGGTTTTGCTAAGAAAAAAACAAGTAAAAACAACAAGAAAAAAAGGAAAAAAGAATGAATTCAGTAAATTATAAGTCAATGAGCAGAATTTCAATTCCTGAGAAAGTTATACATCATATTATTATGGTTAATGAACATCTGGAAAAGGAAGGACTAGGCAAAGAGAACCATTGTGACTTCAATCAACTAACCTTACTTTTTTTTTTTTTTGGTCAAGGTTACTAAGTGATGTCAAGGGGGAAAGCTACAGATGTCAATTTACATACATCTTAAAAACCATTTTATAAAACATTTCCACATTATTCTTTAGGAAAAGAATGGGCTAAATGATAGTATAGTTAGATGGAATTAGAACTTGCTGAACAGCTAAATTCAATCACTAATGGTTCATGTCAACTAAGCAGCATGTATCCAGTGAAGTGCCACAGCAACAGTGTTGGGACCTATGCTGTATATTTTTATCAGTGACTCAGGTAAAAGGCAAGTTCAGCAAGCATATCAAATTTGGGGGGAAAAAAGACAAAACTGAAAACAATAGCTAAGACAGTGGTTCAGGTTGTGAAAATATCTTGATAGATGAAAACACTGGGCTGAATTAAATAAGATGAAATTCAATAGGGTCAAATGTAAAGACTTATACTTAGGTTCAAGATGCCCAAAATGAATAAATGGAAGAAACATGATTACATAACATTGTAAATAAAAAAAAAAATTGGGGGTTTAAAAGGACTACAAATCACTGTTAGGAAGAATTGTAATACTGAAGCCCAGAAAGTGAAAATAACCCTAGATTATATTCAGAAAGAGGAAAAGATTCCAATGATAAGGTGGATAATTCCATTTACTTTTCCCAGGACGGCAGTGAGGTGGCACAGTGAAAAGAACACTAATTTTAGAATCAAGAGGACAGGAGTTTGAATTCAGTCTCAGACACTTGACACTTACTAGGTAGGTGACCCTGGACAAGTCACTTAACCCTGATTGCCTTGCATCCAAGGTCATCTACAGCTGTCTTGATTCATATCTGGTCACTGGACCCAGATGGCTCTGGAGGAGAAAGTAAGGCTGCTGACTTAACAAAGCATCCCCTCATTCAAATCCAATTCATATGCTTGTCATGGTTTTACCTCCCTGATGGCACAGTCTTCTTCAGGAATGAAGCTAAATGATAGTACAGTTAGATGGAATTAGAACTTGTTGAATAGCTAAATTCAATCCCTAATGGTTCATGTCAACTAAGCAGCATGTATCCAGTGAAGTGCCACAGCTAGGAATGAAGGACAAACATCATCACTCTTCCCAGAACAGATGACACCTTGAGCATTACAGATAAGGAGGCTACTGTAACAGTCCAGACAAAAAGTGGTAAGGGTCATAAAAACAGTCAAAATGAGAGTGGGAGCTGTATGACAGAGAAAAAAGACAGATTCAAGGGCTATCATGGAGGTAAAAATATTAATATTAGGCAACTGATTGGATATGTGGCAGTAGTGACAAGGACACCAAAATTTTGAAACTGGTACCTGGAAGGATGGTGATTTCCTCAATAGAAATAAAAAAAATAGCAAAGAGGAATAGGTTTGGGGGAAAAAGACAATGCAATGAGATCTTCTATGAAGATTATAACCCATCACAGGATTTAGACATAAAAGACAATATTATAAGCAAACTAGGAGATCAAGAGATAGTATACCTGTCAGATGTATGGAAAGGGAAGTAATTTATGACCAAGAAAGAGATGGAAAACATCATTAAAAACAAACTAGATAATTTTGATTCTATTAAATTAAAAAGTTTTTGCACAAAACCAGTGTAACCAAGATCAAAAGAAATGTAGTAAACTGGGAAACAATTTTTACAACTAATATTTCACAAAGGACTCATTTCTATAATAGAGAACTGAGTCAAATTTATAAAAAAAAAAAAAACAAGCCATTCCCCAAGTGACAAATCGTCAAAGGATATGCAAAGGCAATTTACAGATGATGAAATCAAAGCTATTCATAGTCATATAAAAAACTGCTCTAAATCATTACTGATTAGAGAAATACAAATTAAAGCATCTCCGAGGTACTACCTCACACCTCTCAGATGGGTCAATATGACCAGAAAAGGCAATGATTTATGTTGGAAGAGATGTGGGAAATCCGGGACACTAATACATTATTGGTGGAGCTGTGAACTCATCCAATCTTTCCGGAGAGCAAATTGGAATTATTGCCCAAAGGGCAATAAAAATGTGCATACCCTTTGATCTACCAATACCACTACTGGGTCTGTATCCTAGAGAGATCATGAAAAAAGGTAAGAACATCACTTGCACAAAAATATTCACAGCAGCTGTTTGTGGTAGCAAAGAATTAGAAATTAAGTGAATGTCCATCAAATGAGGAATGGCTGAACAAACTGTGGTATGTGGAACACTATTGTTCTATTAGAAACCAGGAGGGATAGGAATTCAGAGAAGCCTGGAAAGACTTGCATGAACTGATACTGAGCTAGATGAGTGGAACTAGAAGAACATTGCACACCGTAATGGGGTGATAATCAACCTTAATGGTCTTGCTCATTTCATCAGTGCAATAATCAGGGACAATTTTATGGTATCTGCTACAGAGAATACCATCTGTAACAACCAAAGGAAAAAACTGTGGAGTTTAAAGAAAGACCAAAGACTATTATCTTCAATTTAAAAAAAAAAGTTGTCTTATGTACTGTGTAATTTTGCTATCTCTTATATTTTATTTTTTCCTCAAGGATATAATTTTTCTCTCAACACATTCAATTTTGATCAATGTACAGCATGGAAACAATGTAAAAATTATCAGACTGTCTTCTGTGGGGGGGCAAGGGAAGGGAGGTTGGGGGAAAAATTGTAAAATTCAAAACACTACAAAAATGATAGGTAGATAATACTATTGTATATAATTGGAAAACAAATAAAGTATTTATATAAAAAAAAGATTACAACCTATCTATGTCTGTTCATCCCATGGGACTCATTCTGTCCCACTAAACACAAAAAGGAAAAAGAAAGGGAGAGTGGCTTCACCTGCCACTATCCAAAAGATCAAAGTCTGTTCCCTTAAGTGAGTTGATTTCAGTCATTATAAACATATGTTTCATATGTGGAGAATCTTCACAGCTTCCTGGCAAAATATCCTAAGATCTCTTATGGAGTTCTCTTATCATTTTCCTTAGGAACTGTTTCAAAGTTGTCCCCTCTCTCTCCTTAAACCCCCATCCATGTTTCTAATCTCTCCCCACAACATACACACACATACATATTCTCCCTCTCTCAATGATACCTCCAAAGTTATTGTAAATTTTGAGGCTACATGGAAAGAATATTCTCAGCATCAACAATTCTTTTCTTCCTTCTACCAGTATCAGTACAAGAACTATCCCTTGCTAAGATAAATCCCTCTCCTTCCTGGCTTGTTAAAAGTCCTTACTCCAGCATTTAAATCCTCTCTCCCTCTCTCCCAATCAATATGTTCAAATCTCTTCAATCCTAAAACAGCCTTACCTTGATCATTTTACTTCAATTCAGTAACTATTCCATATTTCTCTTCCTCTTCACTGTCCAAATTATGGAAAAGGCTATCAATGTCTGATGTTCATAAGTCAACAAAAATTTATTAAAAGGCTACAATGTGCTAATCATTGTGCTAAACACATTCTCCCTAATGAATCTGGCATCACCATTTCAATGAAACTGCTTTGTCAAAGGCCACCAAAAAGGCCCAACCAAAAAATTCTCATTAGGACAGCTAGGTGGTATAGATTTTACCCTATAAAGGATAGAGTGCTGGGTCTGGAGTCAGAAAGTCTTATCATTTTCATGAATTCAAATCCTGCTTCAGACATTACTGGCTATGTGATCCTAGAAAAGTCAATTAATCCTGTTTGCTTCAGTTTCTCATCTGTAAAATGAGCTGCAAGAAGAAATGTCAAACCACTTCAGTCATATTTGCCAAGAAAATCCCAAATGGAGTCACAAAGCTTCAAATACAACTGAAACAATTGAGCAAAAACAAAATCTTCTCATTCTCCTTGATCTCTTGACAGCATGTCACCTTCTTCTGCATCATCTTTTCTTTCTTGACTTTCAGAAACACTTGACTCTCTTCATTCTTTCTTTCTTCTCTTACTCCTCCTATATTTCTCAAGTGAGGAGATTCCAAGGTTCTGGATTTGTTTGGACCCTGCTCCTGTTCCTGTGTTGCTGATGCTGCTCCTGTCAAGAGTGGACCCCCCCTGAATCCAGTTTCTCCTCCTCCTCATTTACTACATCCACCCAAGCCTGCTAATCATGACCGTGATGTTGAGTGCTAACAGATGGCACAGAGGACAACAGCATCAACTCAGTTATCTTTTCATCTCAGGACGTAGGATTGGCATCTGCTGACCACCAAGGACAGAGAAGTCTCTATTGGCACATAGCTCATAAGAGTTCCTCACAAATAAGTTCTCCAGAAAATTGCTACAGGACCCCCAGGTTTTACCATCTGTCCTGTCACTGGCCCTCCCAGGCACTGCCATCTTCTCTGAAACTGAACCTTAAGGATCAGCAGATTTCTCTATCTACTTACATCCAACGTGTGTGTGCTGTCTCCCTCAATCAAAATGTTGGCTCACTGTGAGCAAGAAATCTCTTGCTTCTTAGCACATTCATTGGCTCACAGAAAGCACTTAACAAATGATTTATTTATTTATTTATTCATTCTTTTTTTTTATTTATTTGGCTGCTTTCTCTTCTCTCAATTCTCTTGACAAACTCTCAGTTATCATCCAATTGACTTCTAAATCTTTATGTCTAACATTTTGAATCTCCAGACAAAAAATCTTCACATGTTTATAGGTCACTTTTAACTAAAGGTCTCAATGACACCTCAAATTCAACAGGTCTAAAACTATTCATATTTTCCCAAAAAAACATGTGGACCACCTTATGAAATTTCCAATTATCATAACATGATTCTCCCAGATTTTTAATACCTTCAGTGAGACCCTCCACGCCTTACTCATACATTTATCCCATTCACTGACAAATCTTGTCATTTCTGCTTTCACAACAATTCTCATATATCCCCCGTTATCTCACTCATGCAGCTGCTACCCTAGGTCAGTCATTCAACAAACATTTATAATGTGCCAGTCATTATGCTAAGTAGAAATAGAAGTAGAAAGAAAGCTTATACTGTATTGGGAGAATATAATAAAATGAATGGAAAAGGGCAAAGAAAGAGAGGGCAGAGGAGAGAAAGAATTGTGTTAGGAGAGAGGGGGGAGGGGAGGCATGGTAGAGGAAGTCTGGATGGCAACCTGAGAGGAATATGGAATAGAAACCGTTAGTACCATAAAATCTCACCTGGACTAGTACAATAGTCTATTAATGAGTCTCCTTTACTAAAGTCTACAATCTACCCTATCCTTAAGCTGCCAGTCATTTGGCAAATCACTCTCAGACTCAAACACACCTTGCAGGAGGCCTTTCTTGGCCTTGAAGCTGCACAAGCCTTCCTCTAAGAGGTTACCGTCCCTCTGTTCTATAGGTATCTTGTATGTACCTGTGGGTTTACATATTGTCTCCTTCCATAAGGTAGGCTCTTAAGGTAATGGACGGTTTTTTTTTAACCTCACTGCTTTGCACAGTACCTTTTTCACAGTAAGCATTAAATAAATGCTTGTTAAACGAAATCATGATTTCTACAAATGGCTCATAGGTTGGGAAATTTAATCAGTCATTAACCAATACTACCTCCACATTATTCTTGGATTCTAAAAAATTCAAATGTAGGTAGGGGAATAATGCAAAATGATTTTGGAAAAGTAGACTAGAGTAAGACTGTGGAAAGAATCAAGATTATTTTAGTTAATGAGGCGAGAACAAACAAGGACCCCAAAACTAGTTCTACATACTTTATAAAGTTTTATTTTTATTATTTTTATAATTACCTTCATTTCTGAATATATCCATCTCCTACCCCATGAGTCTTCTACTGTAAATAAAGATTTTAAAAGGGAGAAAAACCATGCAGTAAAACCGAATACAAGTCATAGATAACAGCACATTTAATATTCCATACCCACAGTCCCCAACCTCTGCAAAGAGTGGAGGGTGCATATACTTTTTTGGAAATTTAAAAGATATAAACTAGGATAAAGCATCTTAGGTAAAAACTGCAAGTGTAAACTTCAAGAAATTTATTTTATGATTTATTCTTCAGAGAACCTCCTCACTCTCCTCACCTTCCTAAATCCAAAATAGGAGTGCATACCTCCCCCTGCTGGACATATTCATAAAAGCCATTTTGCAAGACATGAAGTCTACTATTTAAATATCCCCTTCTCACTCGAAGTCTTCCTATGAAGATTGCATGATCATATGTTGGAGATATCGTAAAGGTGACATTTAGCCAAGTATTAACTAGACTACGTGACCTCTAATGTCCCTTCCGATTCAAGATCTGTGTCAATAAAGATAGTTAGACTATTCCCACTAGCAAAATTAAACCTTACTAAGACAGAGTTAAGGTTCTAGCACCAGGATCTAACACCAATAAGTAGCCAAAATCATTTCAAAAGGAAGCATTAATACCTACAGACCAACTAAAAAGTCTCTGAACCTGCTTTTCCTCTGTTTCACTGTCTCATTACCTTTTTCCTTTTTCTTCTCCCAAAATACTTGGTAGCTAGCTCTTCTTCCTATTCCTGTCTTTCATGAGGATCATAGCAATAAAAGTAGGAAGAAATCTACCTAATTTTATAAATTAGGAAACTTGGCCCAGAAGGATATCACATTTGGAATATGATATTCATTTCTGGGTGCCACATTTTAGGACATTATGGGCAACAAGTAGCAAAGCCAAGATTCAAATCAGGCCCTGACTCTTTATGCTCATCTTTTCCCAAGTGGCTACTTTCCTGGACTCCATGATCTCTGGAGACTCACAGTTCTTCAAAATGAAATATATTCTGAAACTTTCCTCCTCAGATCATCTGCTTCCCAGCTACAGGATTTCATCATGCTCCCCTCATACTACCTTCCCCCTTTTTAGTTTCTGTGTATAGGCTTCCCCCATTAGAGTCACTTGAGGGAAGAAACTGTTTCATGCCCTTCTTTAATAGTCTCAGGGATTCTCACAGTGTCTGCACAAAATAGGCACTTAATAAATGTTTACTGAGTGACAAACCTCTGTGCTTATTTCCCAACATTCCTATGTTGTTCAAATTTCCTATATTTCTCTCATTCCTCTTTCTTCATAATTAGTCCTAATGTAGAATACCGGTTTTTGTTTTTAGTATTTGCTGCATTGTTTTGAATTCTCTCTACGAAGTTTAAATTTTTTTAATTTTTAAATATTTCTAGACAAGAAGATATTCAATTTGAAACACTTTCAAAAAGTTTGCAATTTCACTACCAAATTTCTGTATCTTAATGGGCAGTTTCATGAACTTCTGTGCCCCCCAAATTTTTTTTAATCAGATAGGAGTCAAATTTCTGGTCATGATTCCTTGAAATTTTCTGGACTATACTTAAGCCTATACTGTCCTCTAGCTTGCTAAGACCTAAGTGAATCAGCTTGTATTCTGTTAGTGTACAATTCAAGAACTCAGGGTCATACTAGCTTTAAAGGGTTCAGAGAAAGAGCAGATAAAACCTCCATGGTGAAAATTAGCCATGATTAAATAAGAAATTTTTATGAATGCTATTTTTTTTTTAGGTTTTTGCAAGGCAAATGGGGTTAAGTGGCTTGCCCAAGGTCACACAGCTAGGTAATTATTAAGCATCTGAGACCAGATTTGAACCCAAGTACTCCTGACTCCAAGGCTAGTGCTTTATCCACTACGCCACTTAGCCGCCTCTCATGAATGCTATTTTTTGAGAATACAAGAAAAGTACTTTCAATGTGGGGAAAAAGGGGGTGTCTAAAGAAAGCTATGGAGATGCACTGGGAACATGTGTATGTACTCTTAGTAGTATGTAAATTTGAAGAGAAGGGAATGGGGGAGGAAATAGAAAGGAGTATTTATACATATCTACCATGTACTACACTAAGCACTTTAACAGTGATGATCTCATTTGATCCTCAACTCTGAGAAGTAAGTGCTATTATTATTCCCATTTTACAGATGAAGAAATTGAGACAGTAGAAGTGAAGTGACTTTTCTAGTGTTATCCAGTTAGGGAGTACCTGAGGTAGATCTGAACTCAGGTTTCCCTAATTCCAGGCCCTCTATCTCCTGTACCACCAGTAGCCTAGGGCAAGAGTTGTTCCATTTTTGTTTTTGCACACAAAACACTTAGAACAGTTCTAAGTTCAGAGGAGGCAAGGACTGATTATCAGGACTGTGAATATCATTAAAGAGAAATGAAAGGATTACCAGGCAGTAGTGAGATACTATGATTGATGTGATGCCTCAGCAGAAATTGGAGGCAAATTTGGTCTGCAAGACCTTGGAATTTCGTAGAATTATCTCATTAAAATCAGAATAAAAAATAAATCCTTTAAGAAAATAATAAAATGCCCAGGAAATCCTGCAGAAAAGCAGCGGCTAGGGGGCGCCCTAGTGCACCAAGCACAGAGAAAAAGTCAGATGTGTATACATTTATACACATACATACATACATATACATAGAGAGTTATGATAATGATAAAGAAAATGGAAGAATTCAAGACCCAGAAGTGAGGTTAACTAACCCTTTTCTCACAGTCCATTGTTTTTCAAAGTCTAGCCCTATTATAGGCTTTTCGCTGTAGCTAGAACAGCTAAGAAAATCCATAAAAAAAATCAAAATCTGAGCTTATAGAACTAGAACAATGTGACTTAAAAAAGACCAAAGGTAAAACAAATATGAATAACACAGAATACCAAAGTACTTAAAAAGAAGCAAGCGAAAAGGAAAGTTTTTTTAAAACACCAGACTATTAAATAAAGATGTGTAAATAGATGCATATGTATACATATAAATAAGAATATTTTAGGGGGTAATTTTTGCAATATCAAAAAAGTTATGAACAATAAATGTCCTTCACCAGGAGAATATTTAAAGCAAATCATGGTACACGAATATAATAGAACATTACGATGCTACAAGAAAGAATGAAAATGTAGACTATGAAAAAGGCAAAGAAGATCTACAGGTACTGATGGGAAGATAGTGGTAAAAGCAAGAAAATAATATAAATGAAGGCAATTTACTGTCAGATTTGGTTGACTTTGTCAGTTAGTTCTCCTAAATTCTCCCCCCCCCCCCCACTTTATTCTTTACAACAGGAAATGACTTTCTTGTTAGAGGAAGAAAAAAGGATATATTTGGAAATAAAAGTGAAGTAAAAGTAAATAGCAATAAAAAAAGTTTAAACAAAAATAAGGGGGGAAAGCATTAAGTACATTTAAGATAGTCCCAAGTCTTCTGACCTGAATAGAAGGAAAAGCCAGTGAAACATTATCTGTTTACTTACTTAACACAAAGAAGTTTGATGGTTTCTCATCAGGAGGGAAAGTACACCTCTCTAATTACTAAGTACTGTAACTAGAGAAATCATTCTACATATTCCCAGTCAGTTTGTGACTGATCTATGCACAGCTGGTATCCTAGCACTACAGAGGGATAAAAGGAGAGACACACCTCAATGGAACCTTTACTTCTCCTCTGGTGGAGCAAGTTACTTTGGAAATTTTTAAAAATTGCTTTGGGAAAGCAATCTGAATTATCCCCTAAAAATGTCATCAAAAAATCTGCATGGTTACCAAGTTCTTTAAAATCATTCATTCTTTTGCTGAGCAAAAGGAAAAAAGATGGAGATAGCCCCAAATTCACATTCACAGAGTTCAAATCTTCACAGAATAGGTATTAGGGAGGAAGGAATACAGTCATCAATCAGTTTTACTCTGTGAAATAACTTTTACCTAGCAATAAGGTTAAAGAAAATTCATTTGCAAAGATTATATTCTGCCCCAAAGTCATTTTCAATCTAGTGAAAACCTCTAAACTCAGGAGCAAATTTTGAGTAGTACTGCTTTAGAGAAATAAAGCCTTAATTAAGGTAAACCTCTTATCTCTAGATTTCTATTCTTTAGGTTTCCAATCAGACTAGTAGAGTTTAGTAGCTAGCTAAAGGAAGCAAATGCTTAACATATGTTTCCATCACAAAACATTGAGATTCTAGAGGTTATTACAATTTATCAATTTACCTTATTGCCGTACTGACACACATACTTTAATTTTAACGCAATAAAATTCCATAGTGTTTTACCACATGAGCAAACTTCCAATGAGAATTATCACATTGTCTCAAGCTTGTAACATAATATACATTCAACAGTCATCTTTGTTAAGAGTACCCAGCATCTGATTTAAAACAATGTTAACTTTTGCTTTCCTTACAATGATGACTCAAACATCCTTAACCAAACTGAATTTTTTTTCAAAATATTACCATATTGTCCTTTTCCTGGTGTACTTATCTAACTCACATTCCTTTCCTTAAACTAGAACTTGAAACTAATTATTCTAAGAATTTCTCATTCTTCTTCTTATTACCTAAATATCCCCTCTAACCCCAAAACTAAGGAAACTTAATTCCTATTTTAGCATGTAGCTGATAGCAGGTGTCAGAGTCAGACACCTAACCCATCTCTAGTTACTAGATCCAATTCACCTAAAACTTCTTTTTCTAGTTTGCTTAGGAACTATTTATAAAGATGCATGGCATTAAAGGAAAATTCCTTTATAGGTATAAGTATTGAATGTCAGTGTCCAGGCAGAAGTCACATGGGTAAGTCAAATGTCTTAGGCCAGATTTATTCTTCCAGGTGAGACATTATCCAAATGTCATTTTGGGGAAATCAAGTCAAAGGGGTCCAACTTCAGCCATACTGAAAAGCTGCCCCTTCGGCTACACATCCCTGTCACCTGACATCTTTGTCCCATTGGCTTCCTTGGCTCCAAGGACATGACATTTACCCAGTAGCATTTCTTTCTCTTGACCATCCTGGTATCTGACATAAGAGAAAATTGATAAAAGTCCCGTGATCTACCTAGTTAGAACTTCCAGTGAATACAATTCACTAAATTCCAATTATAAACTTAATGGAGTCCCAATTTATGAAACCCCTACCTAAAGCTTGGATTATCCTTCCTGGATCTTTGCCAAAAACCCAGTATTCTAACTATGACTGGCCCTACAGGCCTCCTCTCCTACCTCTTACTGGAGACATCCCTTTGTCTGAAATCATATCTACTCTATCTCTATGTAAAAGATGATATATCAGATTCCCCTTGGCTAGAGAAACCTCCTTCTAGCCTGTTGTATTTTACAACAAATAAATGCCTCCTTTATCCAGGAGATTGCACAGAAAAATATCAAATTATCTTGTGTTTATCTTTCTCATATTACATGTTTTTGCTTCAAAGCAAACAACCACAGCTTTGGAATATATTTATAGATTTAAAATATTACCAATTTACATATATATAGTTAGAAACTTCTGTACATAAGCTTGTTTACCTACTAGCCATTCTCAACATACAAATGGTTATTTTTGTTTTGGTAAGGCAATCAGGGTTAAGTGACTTGTCCAAGGTCACACAGCTAGATAAGCATTAAGTGTCTGAGGTCTGATTTGAACTCCAGTCTCCTGACTCCAGGACTAGTGCTCTATCCACTGCACCACCTAGCTGCCCCCAGCATATGAATTGCTTTTCAGAATTCTTTAAAATCATTAGAGCATCTTAGGTAGCTTTAAATTTCCAACATGTGCTATTAATTTCAATATAAGAGAACAGCAATAAGAGTAACAGAGTAACACACAAATTACCAGATTGTACAAAGCAATCCTTCCACTATTACATTATTCATGAAACCACAGATATATTCCAGAAAGGGTCAAATTTTTCATATTCTCCTTATTGCCCTTCAAAGCAATCACACATTAATCCCGGGCTTTAACAATACAGTGTTTAAATAACATTAACAAAAGATAACTAAATATTGCAAATATAATCTCTTTGCAGTTACAAAAGAATATCACACAACTGATTAAAAAAAATCTTATTCATCAATTGCTACCTTACAATAGGGCCCACAATTGCATTTGTTCAGAGCCCCCCCCCATCAGTTGTCTGCAGTTACCAAGAGAGAAGTGCACATTCTTGAATTCTTTTTTTTATTTATTTATTTTAGGGTTCTTTGTTTTGTTTTTGCAAGGCAATGGGATTAAATGGCTTGCCCAAGGCCACACAGCTAAGTAATTATTAAGTATCTGAGGCTGGATTTGAACTCAGGTATTCCTGACTCCAGAGCCGGTGCTCTATACACTGCATCACCTAGCTACCCCTTGACTTCTTTAAAGCTAAACATATGTTGTAAATATATATTAATCATAAGATTCTTATTTAAACATCTCATTTCCCTTAGAACAAGAGCAAAATGAATATCCCATGATCTTTATACTTTTGTCTCTTTACCCAAATTCTCAGAATCCAATCTCATACATGATACATTTAAACCAATGCAATTACACCTAAACTTTCCAACTATTTAGTTTGATAAAAACTTTAGAGTAACTTACAAAGAATCCAGCACTCACATTCCAAATGCTCTATCCAAAATAAAAATACAATTGTTAGCATTATTAGGCTCAACATTAAAATGAATAAGAGTTTTTTCCCAAAAGAAATCAGTAAACAATGCTGATAACACAGGTATTTCTCTTCTTATTAACATAATATAATTTTGGGGCGGCTAGGTGGCGTAGTGGATAAAGCACCAGCCCTGGAGTCAGAAGTACCTGGGTTCAAATCCGATCTCAGACACTTAATAATGACCTAGCTGTGTGGCCTTGGGCAAGCCACTTAACCGCATTTGCCTTGCAAAAACCTAAAAAAAACCCCCCAACAAAACATAATATCATTTTTCTTTAACCCAAAGGTGTTACAGTAAAATTTACAATAAAGTTTAAAATCCCAAACCACTTAACTCCTTGGAATAGTTACTATAGTGTTAGAATAGTTTATAATCCCAAACCAATTTAACAATCTAAATTATTTAATTCCTCCCATTCTGTACAAATTTCATCAGAATGTTACAACATTAGTATCCCTCTTTTAAAACCCTCAGTGTGCTTCCCAAAACTCTAGTGCAGAAATCTTAAAAACAATGAGTCATCACTCAAGCCACATGGCCAGAGCACATATTCATTAAATGTGATTTTCCTTTCAATAAAAGAATCTCTTAATCCCTGAATTACATATATATATATATATATATATATTTTTTTTTTTTTTCCCTTTCCAAATCACATATCTGACCTGTGGAGGGGTCTCTTTCCCTTTAAGGCTTAAGTACTTGAATTCTCCTGTCTACCCCCCCCCCCCCAGTCTAGAGTTCAAGTCTTAACAAGATGGTGTATGGGATCAAGACCATCATGTGTCAACCCACTACTCCTTCCCCCAACTCAGGGAGAAAGCATGGAATCTTTCTCACTCATAAGGATAAAAAACTTCCCTCCTATAACTTCTCAATCTTTCCCTTAAAGGTTCTTTCTTCTCTTAAACTCTTCTCAACTCACCCCAAACCACAGCTTTTTATCTTTAAGAATTCCCCTCCCTTCTCTTTTAAATCTACACACCAGACACAGCTACCACTGGCTCAGTGAGGGAGGATCTGATTTCCACGTGGGAGCAGCTTCACAACTACTTCCTTCTCCCCCACTTTCTGAAACTCCTCTGCCCAACTCCCCGTTATCCCTCTTTTGAAACAAGTTCTCAACACAGGCATTTATGAAAGACAGGACATAGAACAAACATACAAATTTCTCTGGAGTCCCCAACCCCCAGGTTTCCCAGGAGCTTTGGTTGGGCTTGAGGAACAAGAGCTCCTGAGTTTGAGTTTCCTAGTCCTTTTCTTCAAAGATCATGAAGGGCACAGTCTTGTGCCTCCTTCTCCAACTCATGGCATCCTCTTTTAAAGTGTCCTGCTCTTCCACATTTAAAACACTCATTCTGTCCACTCCATTTCCCTTTCTTTCTCTTGTGAAGAAGACATTTAAGATTGACATTCTCCCATGTGAAGAGGTTGGGCCCTAAGAATTGTTCCAGTTGGTCAAATAGTTCTATTGGATCCTCTACTAAGGATTTCATCTCCTTTTTCAATGCCCTGACTTCTGATGTACTTAAAGGGGCATTGGCATAACCTATTCCCCTCCCTGTCCTCCTGTTGGCTTTTTCTCTTTTTTCTGAACTTACCCTTTCCTCTTGGGCTCTACTGTTAGCCTCTTCCTTTCTAGGAGCAGTTGGAGAACTTGGAGTAGACTGAGAATCAAGGGGTAGGTATAGGGCAGAGACAATATTGCCAGAGGATCCCACTTTTATCTCTTTCTAACTTACTTAGAAATAATTTAGTATACCTAATTATTCAGCATGCTGCAAATCCTACCTCCTCTTTGTGCAAAGGCACCTCTGGACAGCATCCTTGCTGTCCCAGCTAGCTAATTTTCTACCCAAAGGACTCTCTTTGGGTTTTTGCTATGGAGGGGTCTCTTTCTCTCCTCCCAGGCACCTTTTTCAACCCTTGGCTTCCCATCTAGGATTTTCCTTCCCTGGAATTGCCTAGAATGAGGACTTCTAAGCCCTGAAAAGTTCCTTACCTTTCTGGGTCATTTCCACAATTTTCCTTCACTCTCCCTGTCAATGGCAGGGTGTCAGGCCCATTCAGAGATCCACCCCTTGGGAACCTCAGAAAAGAAATGGGGATCTGTTTTGAAATCAAGCTATAAGCATTCCTTCCTCTGGTCTCTTCTGGGGTTTCCTCAAGTGGATTCTGTGGATCCTGGACAGGAGCATCCAAATTGTTATAAATGAATGAAAGAAAAATCTGTTAGAGTGAGACAAAATTGTAAATTTTTATTCATGAATCCTGCAGGATAGAGGCACCTCACCTGGCATGAGGCACAAGGTGGCCTTGGAACATCTCGTAATTTATAGCCTTCAGAAATTCTTTCCCCTCCCTCTTGGATTTTCATAGGCTTTCAGAGTTTGAGTTACAATCTAAGAGGTCCACTCATTCTGTGACATGTCCCTAATATGATTTCCCCCAATATCATAGGAAACATGATATGCTGGTGAATCCCAATCATCACAGGGGTTGTGTGGGTTAATATTCAATTACCTAAGGGGTGGCTAGGTGGCTAGGTGGTGCAGTGGATAAAGCACGGCCCTGGAGTCAGGAGTACCTGGATTCAAATCGGGTCTCAGACACTTGATAATTACCTAGCTGTGTGGCCTTGGGAAAGCCACTTAACCCCATTTGCCTTGCAAAAACCTAAAAAAAAAATTCAATTACCTAATTGAGCAAGCTCAGTTGCATTAGGTCAAGATCTCTGGATCACTTTTGACCTGTTGAGAACCAGTTTTGGGTTTGCCATCTCTGGAATGGGATTAGGAAAACTCTCCCAGTTTTGTGATTGGCTGGGCCATAGAGCCCGGTGGCAGAGGGGTGAGCTTGTGGTCATTCATAGACCAGGAGAGCAGTCAGAACCTCACACACTGAGGTCCTTGTGGGGGTGTCCCAATAATACTCAAAAGCTCAGGAAGCACCCCAAAACCAGGCACAGGCTGGGGAAATGAGTAAACAGAAAAAAAAGGAACCTAACCATAGACAGTTACTTTGGTCCCAGGGAGGACCAAAATACTCAGTCTGAAGATGAGAAAGTTCAAGCTTCTGCATCTAAAGACTCCAAGAAATATATAGAAGTTGGGCTCAGGTGATGAGAGAGCTCAAAAAATATTTTGAAATCAAGTAAGGGGGTGGCTAGGTGGTGTAGTGGATAAAGCACCGGCCTTGGAGTCAGGAGTACCTGGGTTCAAATCCGGTCTCAGACATTTAATAATTACTTAGCTGTGTGGCCTTGGGCAAGCCACTTAACCCCATTTGCCTTGCAAAAAAACCTAACCCACCCCCAACAAAACAAAACCTAAAAAAAAATCAAGTAAAGGAGATAGAAGGAAAAATTGGAAAAAGAAATGAGAGAGATGCAGGAAAAACATGAAAAAGAAGTCAGCAGCTTAGTCAAGGAGATCCAAAAAATGCTGAAGAAAATAACGTTTAAAACTAGCTTAGGTCAAATGGATAAAACAGTTCAAAAAGTTATTGAGGAGAAGAATGCTTTAAAAAAGCAGAATTGGTCAGATGGAAAAGGAGATAAGAAAGCTCTCTGAGGAAAACACATCCTTCAGATATAGAATGGAGCTAAAGGAAGTTGATGACCTTGACTTTGGGGCAGCTAGGTGGCACAGTGGATAAAGCACTGGCCCTGGAGTCAGGAGGGGGACCTGAGTTCAAATCCGACTTCAGACACTTAATAATTACCTAGCTGTGTGGCCTTGGGCAAGCCACTTAACCCCATTGCCTTGCAAAAAAGAAAAAAAAAGAAAAAAAAAGGAAGTTGATGAATTTGCGATACAATACTTTAACACCAACAGAATGAAGAAGTAGAAGAAAATGTGAAATATCTCATTGAAAAAACAACTGATCTGGAAAACAGATTCAGGAAAGATAATTTAAAAATTGAAAAGAGTTGACCTCATTTTTAAAGAATTTCTACAAGAAAATTGCCCTGATATACTAGAAGCAGAGGGTAAAACAGTAATTGAGAGAATCCACCAATCTCCCCCAGAAAGAGATCCAAAAAAAAAAACCAACAATAACCCCCAGGAATATTATAGCCAAGTTCCAGAACTACCAAGTCAAAGAGAAAATATTACAAGCAGCCAGAATAACACAATTCAAACATTGTGGAGGTGCAGTCAGGATAACATAGGACTTAGCAGCAACTACATTAAGGGCTCGTAGGGCTTGGAATATAATATTCCAGAAGGCAAAAGAGCTTGGAATGCAACAGAGTTGGGACTACTAAGCAAAAGTGAACATCCTCTTCCAGGGGGAAAAGATGGACTTTCAATGAACCAGGGGAATTTCAAATGTTCATGTGGAAATGACTAGAGTTGAACAGAAAGTTTGACTTTCAAATACAGGACTCAGATGAAGCATAGAGAATGGAGGAGAAGGGTAAATTATGAACTGCATGTATTCCTGCATAGATACTGATAATACTCATATGAACCTTCTCATTTAATAGAGCAGGTAGAAGGAGCTTTTATAGATGAAGCACAGGAGAGAGTTGAATTTGAAGATATATTGTAAAAATGGAGTCAATGAGTGAAAGGGAAATGTACTGGGAGTAAGAGAAAGGAGAGGTAGAATAGGTTAAGATATTTCTTATAAAAATATTTCATGTAGCTTTTGCAATGATATGGAAGGGGGGAAGGCAAGGGTTAATGAGGGAACCTTCTTTCTCATCAGAAATGGCTCAGAGAGGAAACAGCATACACACTCAATTGGATATAGACATGTAGAATAAAAAGGAGAGAAGGGGGACAGGGGGAGGGGGGATGTGGGTGATAGAGAAGAGGGTAGATCATAGGAGAGGGTAGTCTGATATAACACATTTTCTTTTTTACTTTTTGCATGGTGCTAGTATTGGGTGGTCTGTTGGGACCACAGAGCAGGGTGGTTGCTGGGTCTCAGGGGTGGTATGTGGGCTTTGGGCCTCCTCACCCCAGGGCTGGTGTGCTGTCGTCTTCACCACTTGGCTGCCCCACAATACATTTTCGAAGAGGGACAGTGAAAGGAGAGAGAAAATATAATAGATGGCAGTGGGGAGGAATGGATGGAGGGAGTTACAATCAGCAACAGCAACTGTGGAAAAATATGGAAGTAATTTCTATGATGGACTTATGATAAAGAATGTGATCCAACTGAGACAGAGTTAATAGTATCAGAACCCAGACTGAAACACATCTTTTCTTTTTCTTTTACTTTATTTCTCATGAGGCTTCATATTTTTTATGGGGGAGGGAGTATTATGTTTACTCTTAAAACAAGAATATTTTAGTAATGTGTAAATAAAAAATAAATAAAATCTTGGTGTTTTTTTAGGTTTTTTTTTTTTTTGCAAGGCAAACGGGGTTAAGTGGCTTGCCCAAGGCCACACAGCTAGGTAATTATTAAGTGTCTGAGACTGGATTTGAACCCAACCAGGGCCGGTGCTTTATCCACTACATACGCCACCTAGCCACCCCAAAAATAAATAAAAATCTCAAAAAAAAACTGTTTGACTTTGAATGCCTATTGAAACATACCTTTTGCTCTTTATTCTTTTTTGTGTTTTTTCCTTTTTGATCTATTTCTTCTTTTACAATTGTGACTAATATGGAAATATGTATTACATGATAGCACATGTAGAACCAATATCAAATTGCTTTCCATTTTAGGAAGAAGGGAGGAGAGGTAGGGAAGGAGAAAAATTTAGAATTCAAAATCTTGTAAAAATGGATATTAAAAATTGTTTTGATATGTAATTGGGAAAAAATAAAATGCTATTAAAAAAAAAGAAAAATATGAGTCAGAAAGAAGGCCAAGGAGCAATTAGGTAGCACCAGTAAGTAGATAAAGCACAGGCTGAGGAGTCATGAGAACCTGAGTTCACATATGGCTTAATAATAGCTGTGTGATCTTCAGCAAATCATTTAATCCCATTACCTCACAAAATTAGAAGAAAGAAAGAGAGAGAGAAAGAAAAGAATAGAATCCATACATTTCTGTCCCTGAGTCTTTAAACTATTTAGATTAAATTACCACTATAAGAAAGAAAATAAGAGTAACTTATTCTAGAATTGCTTGAGGATATATATACAGACCAAGCAAATGATTAAAGTCTATTTTACTGACATATATATATAGTTACCAAAGGTAAATAATTACTTTGATCTGTAAGACATTATTGAAGCAGGCAAATAGTCCCAATCCTGGAACTATTGGACTGTCTCACTTCAGAAAAGTTTGTACTTACAATATAAATCAAACAAGAACATAATCTAATGTTTTCTTAGAGTCATCAAGGTCTTCTTGAAAGGAGAAGAAAATATGGAGAAATGGCATTATTATTCATTTTAAAATTATTGATCACCAACAGGTAGAGGTCATGAACATAGTCAGCAATCATTTATTAATACCTATTATGTGATAGATTCTGTAACAAGCCCTGAGCATGCAAATCAGAATTAAGACTTTCCCTGTCCCCAAGGAGCTTGCAATCTAATGGGAGAAAACAGTATTCAAAAGGAAGCAGAAAAAGTGGAGAAGGAACACACCACTAAAAGATAACTAGTACAGAGATATGATTTTGGTAAAAATCAAAACTAAGTAAAGCAACTAATGTAAAATCAAGAGTTTACCCAGAAAGTTCTGAAGCTTTGGGAAAAGTTTATTGCTCCTTTTGCCTTGCCTTCCTTCTAGAGAAGAGAAGCAGCTAAGATTGCCGAGAAGGTTCAAGTTCAGTTTTTCAACCATATCTGATTCTTCTTTTTTGTTGTTGTGGTTTTTTTTTGGTAAGACAATGGGGTTTAAGTGACTTGCCCAAGATCACACAGCTAAGTAATTTAAGTGTCTGAGGTCACATTTGAACTCAGATCCTTATGACTTCAGAGCCCATGCTCTATCCACAGCACCACCTGGCTACCCCAATGTCTGACTCTTCTTAACCCCATGTGGGATTTTCTTGGTAAAGATATTCAAATGGTTTGCCATTTCCTTGCCCAACTCATTTTACAGAGGAGAAAACTGAAGCAGTGTTAAGTGACTTGCTCAGGGTCACATCCATTGTTAGTAAGTATCTGAGGTCAGACATTAACTCAGGAAGATGAGTCTTTCTAAGCACAGCTCTATCCACTGGACCACCTATCCGCCCTCTAAGAAGTATTCATTTATAAAACTGAATCAAACTCCATAATGATGAGATTTCAGATTAAGACCTTATCCTTGCAAAGGCAAGATGGTCATGGAATGGAAAACAAGCAGAACAACTGTTGGAAAATGAAGAGTGTAACTGGAAAGTTGTGTAGGGATTCAGGCAAAATATAGTCTTTTGACTAGTAATAACCTAAGATGTTTTGCTTAGTTTAAGCTCAGTCCTCTAAGGTTAGGTACTGATTTGCAAAAGCTAAAGATAAACAGGTATTTAGATACTGCCTGCAGGCAAGGAAAGGATCTGAAATTTATCTGTATGAATGCTGGCAATAGTAGTCCTGAAAAGATAGCATTGTTTCTTCCCAGTCTTGGGATAAATTCTTTTTTTTTAATTAAAGATTTTATTTATTTTGAGTTTTACAATTTTTTTCCCAATCTGACTTCCTCCCCCACAGAAAGCAATTTGTCAGTCTTTACATTGTTTCTATGTTGTACATTGATCCAAATTGAGTGTGATGATAGAGAAATTATATCTTTTTTTTTTTTTTTTTTTTTTTTTTTTTTTTTAGTTTTTGCAAGGCAAATGGGGTTAAGTGGCTTGCCCAAGGCAACACAGCTAGGTAATTACTAAATGTCTCCTGACTCCAGGGCGGGTGCTCTATCCACTAAGCCACCTTCCTTAAGGAAGAAACAAAAAGTATAAGAGATAACAAGATCAGACAATAAGATATCAGTTTTTTTTCTAAATTAAAGGGAATAGTCCTGAACTTTGTTCAAACTCCACTCTTCTTTGTCTGGATACAGATGGTATTCTCCATTGTAGACAGCCCAAAATTGTCCCTGATTGTTGCACTGATGGAATGAGCAAGTCCATCAAGGTTGATCATCACCCCCATGTTGCTGTTAGGGTGTACAGTGTTTTTCTGGTTCTGCTATTCTCACTCAGCTTCAGTTCATGCAAATCCATCCAGGCTTCCCTGAATCCCATCCCTCCTTGTTTCTAATAGAACAATATTTTTCCATGACATACATATACCATTCCCCAGTTGAAGGAAATTTACTTGATTTCCAATTCTTTGCCACCACAAACAGGACTGCTATGAATATTTTTGTACAAGTGATGTTTTTACCCCTTTTCATCACACATTTTTTGTTGCCCTTTGGGTGGAGTTCCAAATTTCTCTCCAGAAAAGTTAGATGAGTTCACAATCACAATTAAAAAAGTGATCAGATAGTTTTAATACATTTCTTAATTTAATTAATTTAATACATTTCTTAATTTATGTAGTCTTGTTACTTTTCCCTTAAGAACTTAATTTTGGATTTAATCAAACCAAATCTGAAATTATGGGTCCTTAACTCTTTATATATATATTCCTCTCTCTCTCTCCCTTAAAAAAATAAAACAAAATAATATTTCCCTTCTTCAGTTTCTAATTGAAAAACAGTTAATATCAGAATAAGATTTTCTATAATATTTACTTTCCAAATAAAACAATTGAGTTGAAAAAGTGGTAGCCTCACCTTATTCCAAGGCCAGTTTTAAAAATAAGCCTGCCCATGTAAATTGCTGTCCTTTCCATGTAAAAAGCAAAAAGGTATTAACTATTGCATGCACAGGAATGGAAAAATAGACACTGCGTACATCAACCACAATGTATAAGGTAGCAGAAGGAGAAATGATAGATAACAGAGTGTGGGGGAGCCAGGGAGGATAATAGCTGAAAATGATCCTGATCAAGAGTAACAGAAAGAGGAGAGTTGTTTAAACCTCTTAAAGACTGTGGAGATGGACCTTTTACTTTCTTTTTTTTTTCTTGCTCTTGAAAATTTTACACTGTTTCTTCCAATGATCTGGTTTCTTGCAATAATGAAAAATCCCTGTTACTTGATTCTGAGACTGTCTCCTATGACAGGCAGAGTTTGGACAAGAGCTGTTAACTGCTTAAGTTGCATGATATAGATTTTTTTTCCTTTCCTTGCCTTTAAAACCCATTTTTCCTGGAGATCTCCTTCTAACTGAACTGTTAAGGTCTATGCTAGCTAAGCAGCTAGTTTCACCTATGAGCTGGGGCTGCTTAGTTTGCCATTCTGACTGGGTAATTTTAATATTTCATGACCGAGAAGGTTGAAGATTGTTTACAAAGTAAGAGAGAAACTGAGTCTGTAATGATCATGCTTTGGACCAGAATTTGCACCAAAAGCCTCTACTAGACAATCATTATCTCTCAAGACAAGGGAAGGAAGAAAGGGAGCAAAGATATAAGAAGGAGATGGAATAGAACAGGAGGAAGAGACAATGGGATACACTGAAAAGGAGGAAGAGGAGATGGAATAAAGAGAAGATGAGATTGGAGAGTAAGAAGAGTAAGAGGGCTGAAATTGAATAGAAGAATAAGCAGAACTATAAGAAGGAGATGAGATAGGAACAGAAGAAGAAGAAGAAGAAATTGAGGGACAAAAAGAGGAGGCAATGGAGGGGGCAATATTGGGGGACTAAGAAGGAGATGAAACAAAAGAGGAAGGGGAAGAAATTGGAGGATAGAGAGAGGGAACTCTTGGGATAAGGATGAGGGAAAATAGAAGAAGAAGCAAGAGAGGGAGAAGAAAGAGTGAGTGTTGCAGCAGGGGGATAGGGACAGAGAAGCAGATAAGACTAGGTGGGGTAGGATAAATGGCTGTAGGATTCAGGTTTGCAAACAGGACAGATCCACTAAAAGGAGAATCTTAAAGAGGAGGAAAAGTAATTGAATAAGTGGGAGGAAAAGAAACTGAAGGGTGTAGAAAAAGTTGGAGCTTTTGGAAAAGAGAAAAGAATAAGGTTTCAAAGCTCCCATGGCCCACCTGGGGAAAGGGGCTAAAACTGAGACCAGAGGCATAAATTAAACTGAAGCTGAAGGGAGATTTTTTTAAATAAATATTTTATTTTTTCCAATTATATATAATAGTAATTTCTACCAATCATTTTTGGAAGGTTTTGAATTTTGCAATTTTCCACCTCTCCTCTCCCCCAACAAAAGGCACTCTGATAACCTCTACATTCCATGTTATGCATAGATCAATATTGAATGTGATGAGAGAACAATATATTCTTAAGGAAGAAAGAAAATATTAGAGATAGCAAAATTATGTAATACTTTGGGTCTTCCTGTGGTTCCTCTCTGAGCCTCAGTTTCCTCCACTGTACAGTTTTAAAAATTTAAGATAATAATCCTCATTGTTCTTTCAGACTCCACAGATCTTTCTCTGGATACCGATATTATTCCCCATCACAGATCCCCCAAATTGTCCCTGATGATTGCACTGATGGAGTGAGCAAGTCCATCAAGGTTGATCATCATCACACGTTGCTGTTAAGGTGTGCAATATTCTTCTGGTTCTGCCCATCTCACTCAGCATCAGTTCATGCAAATTTTCCAAGCTTCTCTGAAGTCCCATCCCTACTGATTTCTAATAGAATAATAGTGTTCCATCACACACACACACACACACACACACACACACACACACACACACACACACACATTATAATGTTTTTAGCCATTCCCCAATTGATGGTCATCCCCACAATTTCCACTTCTTTGCCACTATAAAAAGAGCTGCTATGAATATATTTGTACATGTGAGGTTTTTACTCTTTTTCATGATCTTTTCAGAGCCCAGTAGTGATATTGCTGGACGAAAGGGTATGCACATTTTTATTGCTCTTTGAACATAATTCCAAATTGTTCTCCAGAAGGGTTGGATCAGTTCACAGTTCCACCAGCAATGGATTAGGGTCCCAGATTTCCCCACATCCCTTCCAAAATTGATCATTACCCTTTCTGGTCATGTTGACCAATCTAAGAGATACTTTCATTTGTATTTCTATTCAGTAATGATTTAGAACAATTTTTCATATTGCCTTTGACCATTTGTCAATTGGGGAATTGATTGTTTTTTAATAAATTTGACTCCATTCTCTATATATTTTAGAAATGAGTCCTTTATCAGAAACACTAGCTGCAAAAATTGTTTCCCAATTTACTACATTTCTTTTGATCTTGCTTACTGTGGTTTTTATTTGTGCAAAAGCTTTTTAATTTAATGTAATCAAAATTATCGTTTGTTTCTTATAATGTTCTCTATTTCTTACTTGGTCAGAAACTGCTCCCCTTTCTATAGATCTGACAAGTAAACTATTCCTGTTTCTCCTAATTTGCTTATAATAGTCTTTATGTCTAAATTCTGAACCCATTTTGAGGTTACTTTCCAAATTTTCATCCTAGTATATTCCATTTTTTCCCAGCAGATTTTTTTTTTAATCAAAGAGTGAGTTCTTATCCCCAAAGCTGGATACTTTGGATTTCTCAAACAGCAGATGACTATAATCACTTCCTGCTGTTTCTTATGCACCTAGTCTATTCCCCTGAGCTACCACTCTATTTCTTAGCCAGTCCCTTAGTTTTGATTAGATCTGGTAAGGCTATATGCCACAGAAAGGAGATTTTGAAAAACTACTCTTATCAGGTGAATGAATATTTGAGGGAGACAAAACCTTTTTACAATCTTTAAGTGAAGAAATTTCAACTTTGTGCTCTCTTTGTAGCATCTCACTAAAACCAATGATGGAAACGTTGCCATTCTTTTTTTATTTTATTTATTTATTTTATGGGGTTTTTTTTGCAAGGTAGTGGGTTTAAGTGACTTGCCCAAGGTCATATAGCCAGGTAATTATTGTGTCTGAGGCTAAATTTGAACTCAGGTCCTCCAGACTCCAGGGCTGGTGCTCTAGCCACTGTGCCACCTAGCTAGCCCTTCCCATTCCTTTTTAGAAGTCATATTAGTTTCTAAAATTAATTTTGTTTTGAGATAGTTCAATTTAGCTCTTTCAAAACATCCCATCTGGACCAACATAATTTAGGATCTTCACTTGTTAGTTTATACCAATGCTGACAAAATGCTTGGTCATTAGAATCATAATGCTTAGTCATATAAAACGCAGGTGTTCTTTCTGCTGGCTCTCTAATCCAAGATTGAGATTGTCCCATGATCAATTACAGCAAGCAATTAAAAAGCAATAACTACACACTAAACAAAAAAGGATGTTGGACAAATTCCTTGCACTTTACCAAAAGAAAAATGCCAGAAATCTAATGACTAGACCACTTCACCAAAGAAATGTCACACAAAGAAATGCTTATCTAGGAACAAACTCTTAGCACCCACCCAGCCACTTAAAAACCATGTAATTCTCACCAATCTGTGACAATTCCTAAAAACCAAAAATAAAACTCAAAATCTGTCCTGGTTTTCTTGAGATCCTTTCTTATGATATTGTCCAGAGGGAAGATCTATTCCCTTTCAAAATCATATCTAGATCTGATCCGTAGCACTATTATAGTTAACCGTAATTTTTTTTTTTTTTTTAGGTTTTTGCAAGACAATGGGGTTAAGTGGCTTGCCCAAGGCCACACAGCTAGGTAATTATTAAGTGTCTGAGGCTGGATTTGAACTCAGGTACTCCTGACTTCAGGGCCTGTGCTCTATCCACTGAGCCCTTAGCCACCCCAACCATAATTTTCTTAGTTTGAAAATGAAATAACAAAAAGTTAGTTTTATCCATGAAGTTTTATTCTCTAGGATCTTACTGAACTCATGGGAGGATGATCTCATTAAAGAGACCAACATTTATACAGTTTGGGGGGCATATTTATATAGAAGAGAATGAAATAAAAGAATTATGGTGTCTAACCAATCTAGTTACACATTAGAACATAAAGGTATCAATCTGACTTATAACTTATTTTTAAAATTTTTAAAAAATTTTTATTTAAGGCAATGGGGTTAACTGACTTGCCCAAAGTCATAAAGCTAGGTAATTTTTGTTTTAAGTGTCTGAGGTCAGATTTGACCACAGTGTTCTTTTCATTGCACCTAGTTTCCCTTACTAATAACTTCTGTATTTTGTTTACAAAATTAGTTCTATTATAAGAGAAACTCATAGGAAAGTGGTTTGAATGAAGACTACTGCCTATTCTGGGATAAGAAGATCAGTTCCTGTTTCCTTAGCATAGTCTTTAGAACTGATTGTCTATACAACTTTGAAAACTAAACTTGCAAGCTTGAAAAAGCAATAAGGGGAAATAGGCTTAGTGAAATAGCTAGAGCCTGCCTTCAAATATTTATTGATAGAGACACAGACATCTCTGTTGAAGACTTACAAACCCTAAAAATGAGAAACTATTTTTTGGTCAGAAATATAGGATTAAAGACTTTAAACTTTTGAGAGATGTTATTGAACCCTTTGGCAGTCTCATGAATCTATGGAAACCTTCCCATGCAATGTTTTTAAATGCTAAAAACACATTGAATTATAGAAGGAACCAATTATGTTGGTATTCAGTTATAAATATACTTTTTAAAAAAGCAAGTTTACAAACCTAGGCTAAGAACCTCTGACATTACACTATTGTTGATCAATATTACTTTGTAACTTATGTCTGTTGATTGAATAGAAGAAAAATGTAATGGAGGAAGGCAGTAAATAGCTTGGAATCAATAGAACTAAACAGGTTAGAGATTTGCATTTTTGGTCCAAAAAACTAGGAGATTCTTCCCTGCCCCCCCCATGACTTTGATTTTTTCTAAAAATTTGTATTGGATGAATGAACAAAAAACTACTTAAGTTCTTTATCTAAAGTCTGAGGCAACTAAGTGGCAAAAAGGATAGTGTGCTGGACAAGGAATGAAGAAGATTAATTTTCCTGAGTTCAAATTTAGTTTCAAACATTTACTAGCTGTGTGACCCTGGACAAGTCACTTAACCCTGCTTGCCTCAGTTTCCTCAGTAAAATGAGCTGAAGAAGAAAATAGCAAAGCACTCTAATATCTTTACCAAGAAAATTCCAAATGGAGTCATATACAGTCAGACACAACTGAACAATAAACATATCCAAAGCACTGAACTAAATGTCAGAACAAATTGAGGAAAGCCTCTTGTATGTTAAGTGGAAACTTAATGATGAACTTTTAGGAGAACACAGATAAGATATAGGTTAGACTCCTGTATATATGGTGGGGGGGGGTAAAAGGAGATGAGAGAGAAGGCAAATCTTTGTTGATTAAAAATATTTAATTTTTAATATGGTGTGATCTCCCTAATCGAAGAAAACCCTTGAATTGTTGAAATCATAGATTCATTTGAATATTTACCTCAAGGACTGCAGTTGCAAATACTGCTATATCTTATAAATAAAAATTTAGAAAACACTACTTTCCAACATTAAAAAAATTACTCACAGAAGATCAAAAATCATCCAATTCACACTTAAGCATACCATGATATGCAACACTCATCAGGCTGCTTATGACCACCATGCATATTCCTCCTTAATAATTTGAATAAATCCTTGGAATATATTATAAAAAATTTTACCTTTTTTGAGGCTTCACAATGAAATTATGCTAATAAAGATTTTGCTTAAAATATGTATATGCTAAAATAAACCTCAATAGTTGTAGAACTAACCCAAATGTATCTTTTTCATTCATATTAAAGTAATTTTGTCATAGACAAAGTTGTTGCCCTAATTTAATGTTTTAACCTTATTCAATCTCTTGTAATTGTAATCAGATTCAGCTATTTAGGGAAAGTGCATTCCTATGTAACCAGAAGATGGCACCCAAGAGTACAACCAGCTGATCCATCATTTATCTCCTAGAGTCAAGATCAGAGACCTAGGAATATCCATAGAAGTTGTACTCTCCCATCTTAACAGTCTTGAAAAGACATAAAAGTCCCTTAATGGCTTTCTGAGCAACAGTAAGAGAGTGCACCTCTCTAGTGTATTATTCACTCTTCTTAGGCTATCAAGCTCATGTATATATATACTAGTGGTATAAAGTCCCAAGGATTTTTCCTTTCTTTTCTTTCTTTTTTTTTTTTAATAAATTAGTCTCCCTTAATATATGGTTCTTTGAACCTCTGTCAACTCAATCTATTCCCTCTCAGGATTACATCGTCCCCTAGTTCCCACTCTATGAAAATTCAGGCAAGCAGAAACAGCACAGATTTGAATGATCACCCAAATTTTAATAGATAATTTATACTGAAAAAATATTTGATTTGTAAAAATGGAAGTTTTAAAAATAGCCATGGTCTGCTGATACAATGGTAGTGAATAGATGCAAGGGCAGGGCACAGTTCTCTCCAAACTAATTAGGGTACGTGTCTGAGGGTGGAGGCAGGGGTGTGTTAGGAAAAGTTTGACTTCGTCTCTGCAGAGGAGGGAAATGACAGCAAGCCATGCTTTTAAGTTAAAGCAGAATTATCAACATTTTCTCCAACTAGACAATTAAAAAAAATCAAGATTTAATTTGTAGATTTCCTGATTTCTAAGAAATGCTAACTGAAAATTTAACAATCAGCTCTTAATCCAGTTTGAGTTGGCTCAAAAGAAGCTAAAAACTTTTGAGTTAACAGATGCCCTGGAAAAGCAGAGAGGAAATGCAATGCTTGGCAGTCTCACAACAACCCCTTTGCTGTCTATCAGATGCTGACTGGTTAGTTCTGAGTTTCTGTTGTTGGCTTGTAGCTATCTGTGATGTCACTCAGTGCCACCCTCCTTCTCTTTCTGCCTAGTGGTTCCCACTGGAAAACCTTTCTGATTCTCAACCTCTTCTTTCTCCACAATCTTCAAGGTTGCAGTATCTTTTCTTCCTCTCTCCTTGATTCTCTTACTTGCTTGGCTTGACTTTTTTGTTTCATTTTCCTCAAATTCCCTTTAAAGTCAGTGTCAAACAAAAAATAAGCTAGTTGGCCTCAGGTAAATTCTTGAAATCCTTCAATGATTTCTTAGAGAGAGTTGGGATTAAATGGTTTGTCTACAAGTAAGTAGTTCTGATGGGCAGCTAGGTGGATAGAGTGCCTTCACATCAGGCCTCAATAATATAGAAATTTATTTTGCTTGAATATCTAAGCTTGCAACAAGGATTATATTTTCTCATTTTGGGGACAAGAGGAGCTGAGAGAGAAGGCAAATCTTTGTTGATTAAAAATATTTAATTTTTTTAAATCTGACTTACACATCAAGAAATAATAGTCTGAATGTGGACCAAAGTATACTGTTTTCACTCATAAAAGTTTGTTTTATTATTTTTTTCTTTCCTTTTTTCCTTTTGTTTTGATTCTTTTTTCATGAGATGACTATATGGAAAAATGTTAAACATGATTATGCATGAATAATCTAATCAGATTACTCACTGCCATGGGGAGGGAGGAGGGAAAGGAGAGAGGGAGAAAAATGTGGAACTCAAAAAACAATTACAAAAAGATGCATGTAAGGGGCGGCTAGGTGGCACTGGCCCTGGAGTCAGGAGTACCTGAGTTCAAATCCGACCTCAGACACTTAATAATTACCTAGCTGTGTGGCCTTGGGCAAGCCATGTAACCCCATTGCCTTGCAAAAAAAAAACAAACCCTAAAAAAAAGTTGCATGTAATTGGAAAAAATAAAATAAAATAGCATTTAAAAAAAAGTAAAAAAGAGTCTGTACTCAGATACTTATTAGCTATGACCATGGACAAGTCATTTAACCTCTTTGCCTTAGATTCATCATCTGTAAAAATGAGTTGGAGAAGGAAATGACTAACTACTCCCAGTATCTTTGACAAGAAAGCCCAAATACAAATGAAGAATAGAATTCAAATAAGCCACAAAAAAAGCAGTTTGATTCCAATGTAGTTTACACTTTGTTTTTTTAATTTTTAATTTTATTTCTCCAATTACGTGTTATGAAAATTTTTCAGTATTCATCCATTTACACATTTATAGGTTACACATTTTTATAAGAAACTTCTTTTTCATGTCCCTCCCCTTATCAGTGAATAGTCTAGTAAAAGTGGTACATAGATTTGCGTTTAATGTTTACATATTAGTCATTTTGTGTATGGAGAATTAGGACTAAAGGAAAAAAAGAAAATCATGGGATAGGAAGGGAAAACATAAGAAAAGTTTTTTGAAAAGTGACATAATATCCTTTTAGATTCTATGGATTTTTGTTTTTGTTTTTCTCTGATGAAGATGTCATTGTCCATAACAGGTCTCTCAGGGCTGTCCTAGATTTCTGAACTGCTGACAGGAGCTTCATCCAACATAGTTGATCAATTCAAATGTTGTTCTTAATATGAACAATTTTCTCTTGGTTCTCCTCTCTTCACTTAGCGTCAGTTCAAGTAATTCTTTCCCTGCTTTTCTATTTAGTTTTTTTTTTTTTGCAAGGCAATGGGGTTAAGTGGCTTGCCCAAGGCCACACAGCTAGGTAATTATTAAGTGTCTGAGGCTGGATTTGAACTCAGGTCCTCCTGACTCCAGGGCTGGTGCTCTATCCACTGTGCCACCTAGCCGCCCACCCTGCTTTTCTAAAGTCTGACCATTCATGGCTTCTTATAGAGTAATTGTACTCCATAACACTCATATACCACAACTTGTTCAGCCATTCCCCAATTGATGGGTATCCCTTCAGTTTCCATTTCTTTGCCATGTAGTCCACACTTTAACAAGAATCTCTTTTACAAAATCTGAGACAAATTGACTTATAGCCTTTGCTGAATTGATTCAGTGATCAGGACTTCCTCCTAGGACAATTCTAGCCTTGACATTAGGGAGTTTTTTAAAAATCAATCCTGAAAACCAGCACTACAGATAACAACAATTTCTCTCAATTTTGTATGAAGTCAAAGATTACAATTCCTTTTCTATTTGATAGATCTTCAAATTCCAAAGGCAGCTGTCTCCCAAGGAGAAGAACTCTCTTCTCCAGGATAAATGAAAGCAGTTCCTTCAATTGTTCCTCTTTTGGCATGATTTGAGCTCTCTCATTATCTTGGACATTCTCCTTTGAATGAGTATTTCCTAAAATATGATGCTAGGAATTGAGTACTGTACTCTAATACTAATTAAATCTGCCAGAACACAACAGAATTTCTCCTTCCTCATTCTGAAAACTAAGCTTCTGTTAAGTGTATCTGTTAATGCTCACTGTCAGTATAGGACCAGTTTCCCTCTTATAGCTATCTTTATTAAATATATAAAAATAAATTTGATCTTATTATATTTTTATTATTCTGCACATTAATACTTTTTTAATTCTTTTGGATCTTTTTTTGAAAGTTCTATCATTGAATATTGTCAATTCCCAGATTCTTGTTCTTCATCAAGTTATTTATAAAAATATTAAGTAGAGTCCATAGTTTTCCATTAAACTTTCCAATGAGTCTAGGACATCAATCTGCTAATGACTGCCCTTTGAATCTGAAAATTCAACTAGTTCTAAGCCACTTCAAGTCCTGTCAACACCCTTTTCTTATTCACAAGACTATTGTAAGGAAACCATGATAGATGTCTTGTTGAAAAGTTGGGTATACTATGTCTATAGCCTTTCCTGTAATCTAATAATCCTCCTGAAAAAGGAAGTCAGGTTAGACTGGTTTGGCTTGTTCTTAATATGCATCAAAATCAAATTCTATTTCAAAATAATGTGGTTACTAATCATTTTCAAAGTCTTACTCATTTTGTAAGCATGTTATAAATGATGTAGATAGTTTAGGTCTAGGACTAATTTTATCTGTCCTGGAATTAAAACAGGTTAAAAAAAAGAGTGAGAAAGTAATTTAAAAGCATGACATATTAAAAAGTAAGACAATTTGTAGCTTTTAGAATTTTACTTGTTTAAAATAGAAAATATTGTTGACAATGAATAAACTATGTTTGCATAAATGTTTGTTTAAATTTTTTAAAAAGCTATGGAAACCACAATGAAAATCCTAATGTCTAATTTTATAGATAATTTTTTAATTATAGGTTTATCTTATAGTTCTGTGAATCTAAAATGTCTGTCTCTAATCATGTCCTTCGGTATTTTTCTTCCTAATTATTTTTTTCTTATTATTATGAAAAGAGTTTTTGATATTTTCTTATTCTCTCACTATATCAGTCATGTCATAACATTTCAGATTCTGAGCTACAAGTGACCTCAGAGGTTTTCTAAACCAACCCCACCATTTTACAAATTACAGGAGACCTAAAAATATTAAGTGATTTACCAAGAATTTAGGCAACAAATGCCCAAAGTGGTATTTGAACCAAAGTCCTTTGACTCCAGATCTAGTGTTTTTCCCCCTTCAGAGAACTGCCTTTTTGGCATCATTCCATTCTTTCAGTTTTCCTACCAAACTGCTGAAAACATAAATTAAGGTCTCTCACCTTTTTTTCAGCAGCCCATGTAGGTGAAAAGATGATGAATGGAAGGAGTGATCTAAGGCTGAGGTTTGGTTGGGCATAATCAACAATATGATAAAGGAACTAGGGATTAAAGAGATGAAGATAGCATTGAATTGGTTCACCAAAGAGGCAAGATGGGGAGAAGAGAAGATAGTAGCAATTGAGGGGTCAAGGGATTGGAAGTTGCAGTAGGTTTAAGAGAAGAATTGCATAAGGGAATTCAGAGAGAAAGGTGAAAAGTGATCAGATAAAGGAATTTCAGAATTCTTGAACATAGAGGAAGTACCAACTGCAGTCTTTGGGAATTTGTATTGATTCCTGATATGACTCCTCCTTGGTGTGTCTCTGGAGTGTACCTGTGGAACAGTCAGAATTTGAAGAGTGGGCTAAGGGGCATTGCTTTCAGACTTCATATTGCAAACTGCGAAAATTAGCTTACATGATGTAAGTAACAAAATCAAATTATGCTCATCCATGTATATCATTTGTGGTTCAGTTTTTAGAAAAGTTTTTTTTCTTTTAGATATATGGAAAAAGTAAGATTTTAAGCTGATAAGAAAGAGAATAAATGTCCTCCTGACTATGAAAGTCCTTTAATTATTTTCTTAGAATTTCTACCAGTTATGAATCAATTACTATACTTCTGGGTACAATGTAGCCAATGGACAAGTTGCTCCCTTGCTCACTTGGGAAAGTTTCTTGCTTGGCTTTGCTAGGCTCCTGGGTTACTTTACCTAATCAGCTGCTACTTGGACTACTGGTTCCAGTTGTCAGCAAAATCTCTTTGATGACTTTGGTGGTTTTCCTGATATCCCGGGGAACCTGAGTATTCCTATTTCTCCTATTCCAGAATATTCATTCAATGAGGATAAGAAATGAGGAAACACAACAGAGAATAAAAAAAATATATCATAGCTTTGAGATATATGGAGAACAAGTAGAGGAGGGGTTCCTTCAATGGGTGACATATATAGCACTTCTTTACTCAAAGGTGGCCATAGGACCATTCTGTCAAATCTTTTGTTATGTATATTAAATTTTAGCTCAGCATTTACTGAATTATTAGACCTTCCAGCTTCTCATTCAATTAGAAGACATTTCATAATCATATAGCTACTTACTATGTCCTAGTCATTCATGGCTAGATAGTGGCTCAAAGTTCCACATGTTAGACAGGCAACAGGTTATTTAGATAAATCCTCTGTGTAACCCGTCAGGAGGGTCAAAGTAGAGCAGGTTCTTAAATCTAATCCTTAATCTATATGTAAATAATTTACACACATGTAAACATATGTAGTTATATATGAAAAGCAGTTTGAAATTTTAAAATATTATGTGAATATCAATTATTAATATTATTATTATTAATTCATTTCTCTCCCATGTTTACCTACTAAATGTTATATGGTGGTTTGATTGCACTGTTATACTCTGCCTTATTTTATAGTGCTATCTTCCTTTTTTTTTTGCAAGCTATCATTGACTGTTTTCAGTGTAGTTGTTCCTATGATAGGCATTCTTAACCTTTTTAGTGTGTGTGTGTGTGTTCCATGGATTTCTTATTTACCAACTGAAACTTGTAGACCCCCCTTTCAGACTGTTTTTAAATGAATAAAATAAAATGCATAGGATTATAAAGAAAATAGTTATATTGAACTATAGTTATCAAAAGTTAGAAAAACAAGTTCATGTTACATGATCAAACTACTTGGGAACTTCTCTTATTATTTCTAAATTTGTTCCCTAAATCTAGAAATAACTGAAGATTCCTAGATGGAACAGACTACCAAGATATTGAATTAACCATTGCATTTCATGTACATTTCTAATTCAACTTCTAGTTAAAGACTTGAGGGGAATTCTGAACCTTCTCCACAGAAATTAAATTTTTGTGACAATTAATTTCTCTTACTGCTCAGAGGATTTCTTTTACTTACAATTTTTCAGTTCTATTAAAATCTGACTACCAGAGAAGTGAGCATCAATATACATACATAAATATAGGAACATATATGAACATTTACACTTGTATGTATATATTCCTAGGTTTCAATATGGAATATTTACATAAAAATGGATATTGATATGTTGATATATCTATTTTTAGAGGTCTAATGATATCTAAAGATAGATATATCAATATATTAATCTTCTTATGCATATATGTGGGAAAGAACTGAGGGTTTTGTTTTCTTCAAGGAAGAGAGAAGATATTGCCAAAATTTCACAGATATCTGTGAAAATAATACATCACAAACACCAGGATATCTGGTCTTTGTGTATGCCAAAAGATGCTAGCCTGTTTACAGGAAGGGGAAAATTAGACAAAAGGAAAAATGATTAAAGAAATAACTTTGCAACTAGTCAGGGTTGATCTAGGGTCTGTGACCTTCTCTTTTGTACCTGCTCAAGGAGGTTCATGTACACTGTACACTCCCTTTTGCTCATTAGTATAATGAGAAGGGAGGGGAAAGCATATAGGAGGGAAGTATCAATTAGAAAGACCAATGATTGGCATAAAGGAGAGGAATAAGCCTTTCAAACTGCATATGAGACTCACATTGTCATAATTAGGGGGTCTTCTTTCCTTAAGAGAGGAAGGAGGTCCTTCTCTGCAAAGATGAATTAATAAAAGACATCAATCACTCTAAGTATTTATAAATACAAGTCATTGATGTATATACATAATTAGATATATATATATATATACTATATATGTGATATGTATATTTTTCATATATATTACAATATTTATAAATATCCCAGTCAAAGTATATTGGCTAGATTTTTTTGTTTTTTTAAAAGCAACACATTTATGGTTACACAGCTTTACTTTTTATTGTTAAATAGTATTGGACTAACATTTTAGATTGATAAGAAATTAACAAAAGTCATCAAAATTTTTCTGTACCCTAGCTTAAATACTTCTCAATGTTTTTCCATGGTTCAGCCTTAAACTCCCTTTTACTTATGGAGTATCTAAAGATATTGTGGCTAAACACAATATCAAATGTAATTATGATGGAATACTATTTTGCTTTAAGAAATGATGAGCAGGATGCTCTCAGAAAAAACTGGAAAGATTTACATGAGCTGATGCAAAGTGAAATGTATCTTGTACAAAGTTACAGCAATATTGTAAGATGATCAGTTGTGAATGACTTATCTATTCTCAGCAAAACAATGATCCAAGACAACTCTGACAGACTCATGATGGAAAAATGCTATCTAACTCCAGAAAAAGAACTATTGGTGTCTGTAAATAGTTTGAAGCATATTTTTTTACTCTATTTTTCTTGAGGATTTTGGCTTTTTTTGGTCTATATTTTTCTTTTACAACATAACTATTATGTAACTGTTTTGCATGGCTACATATGTATAACCTATATCCTTGCCTTCTCAGTGAGGTGGGGTGGGGAGGGAAGAAGGGAGAGAATTTGGAACTCAAAGTTTTAGATATGAGTGTTAAAAACTCTTTTTTACAAGTAATTGTAAATTATAAAAATACTAAATAAACAAAAAAATAAGAACAATGCCAAAATGCTGCCTGGAAAATATGGCATAATTGCTTCTTTAACTCTCAAAGGTAGGTATTCACATCATCTTACTGTATATAATGAAAATGTGACCCCACTAACAAGTATTCTTTCACCATTTCTTTTTAAAGAAGAATTTCATACACTCAACTCACATTTCATTTTGATTACATTTTACATACATCTCAAATTAATAACAGTTTGTAGCAGAAGTAACAGAAATATTGAGGGCAAAGAAGCAGGCTTCAAAATATAGCTTTATTTCAAGAAAAAGACTCCATGGGTATTAATGAAAGCTGAATATCATAGCCCTGCAAATGTCTGTTCAAATGAATACAAAGGGCACAACCAGGCAAGAGAGGAAAAACAAAGGCGTTACACAAGAGCAGCTTGAAGGAGACATTATCTTTTTCATGAGAATAGTCTACATCAGCTAAAACTTGTAATGCATTGTAGCTAATTAGAACTTGGAATAAAGAAAAATGGCAAAATGTTTCTGCTAATAAATTTATTAGAGGCTTGTACTTTGAGAAAAAAATATGGCTTAAGGTTTTTGTTGCGTTTTTTTATAATAACATTTGTTCATTTTCAAAGAAGACCACAACATTAGGGAGGTGATGTCATGACAAGTATATGAACTGAATTTGAGTGAGGGGGTACTGTGCTGAGTTACCAGTCTTACTTTCTTCTCTAGAGCCATCTGGGTCCAGTGGCCAGATCTGAATTAGAACTAGAGATGACCATGGATGTGAAGTGACTTGCCTACGGTCACACAGATAGTACCAGTCAAATATCTGAGGTCAGATTCAAACTCCTGTCATCATGATTCCTAGGTCAGTGCTCTATCCTCTGTGCCATTGAGCTGCCCTTTTCCCCTAGACGTAAAGGCAGGTAATACAAAAAACAATGAATTCAATCACTATTATTATTGGGAATAATTTTGCTATGAAATCAATTAATCAAGTATTTGATAAGCATCTGCCATGTACCAACCACCTTGCTAGGCACTGGAAATACAAATACAAAGAACTAAAATAATCAATTTGGAAGAATTTTATTTTTAATGGTGGAGACAATAAGTACAATATCTATCTATCTATCTATCTATCTATCTATCTATCTATATTGTATATAAAGTTAATACAAACTTAAATATAAAGTTAAATGCAAAGTAGTTAAATAGGAGATACTTCTGGAAGAAAAGCACCAGGGGTTGAGGGATCAGGAAAAGATGCACACAAAGAATAGCGTTTGATTAGCATCTTGTACAAAAACAGGGCTACTGAAGTAAAGGGACGGAATTACAGGTATAGGAAATGCAAATATTCCAGTAATAGCCTAGAAGACTTATTTTCTGTTGGTAAGTAATTGAGTCCTTTCCTAATTCTGAAGTGTTATTGTATCAGAACTTCAATAATTACTACAGATAAATGATGAAGAAAAGTATTACATATATTAAAAAAATAACTTTTGGTGGAAATGTTTTTAGGCTATTGACAACTGACATTATTTTATTCTTTCTTTGCTAGTCCCCACCCCCCATAGAATGTTAAGGTTGCAATTTTACAAACAAGGAAAGTAAAACCAAAGAGTTAAAAGGATTTGCTCAACCATTTTCCAACTGATAAATGATCAAACTATATGGACAGTTTTCAGATGAGGTTATCAATGCTATCTATTTAAATCATTAAAAAAAAATCCTAACTCACTATTAACTGGAGAAATGTGGGTTGGAATAATTCTATTGGATGGGCTAATAGGACAGAAAGACAAAATGAAAAATGTTGGTGGGAATGTGGAAAAAATGAGACATTAATGCACTGTTGGAGTTGTGAAAGGATTCAACAATTAAGTAGAGCAATTTGGAACTATGCCCCCAAAAGCTTTAAAACAATACCCATCCTTTGACCTAGAAATATCACTCCCAAGTTCACTGTATTTCCCCATGTATAAGATGTACTTTTTTCGAAAAATTTGGGGTCTAAAAACTGGGAGCATCTTATACAGTAGCTATAGATTTTTTTACCTGCATTTCCCGCTTTTTCATGCTTGTTGTCTTTGCGCTCATTGTTTTACATTAATTACTGATATATAAGGTTATGTTTTACCACATTCTGCCCAGAAATGACTCAGAAAAGATTTTCGTACTATGCTGATTCCAAGTTAAAAGTGATCCAGTCTGCAAAAGTGAAAGGAAACTGTGCTGCTGAATGTAAGTTTGGTCCTCCTCCAACTGAGAAAACAATTCAAGACTGGCTATGCGAAGAAGAAACCCTACTTAAAACGCCATGGCAGAAGGCTATGAGAAGCAAATCAGCAAAATGGAGAGGGAATTAAAAATATGGATTGAAGAGCAAAGGGCAATTGGAATGAGGCAAGAATTGCTGATGAAAAAAAGTTACTGATTTCAAAGGAGGATGCAAATTGGTGTTTTCAGGTTCATGAAAAGAAGTGAACTAAGCATGCGTACATGTACCAGACTTGCCTAAAAGATGCCTGAAAGCTATGAGCAGAAGGTCCTTGAATTTAATGAAGGATAAAACTTGAGTTCAACAACTTTATGGAATACTTTTTTTTTCAAATTTCGGGTCCCAAAATTAAGGTGCATCTTATACATGGGGGAAAATCCACTATATTCCAGAAGAGATGAAAAACAGGAAGATAAAGTATCTTTTCTGGTGTCAAGGATGGGATGCCCATCAGTTGTAGAATGGCTGAACAAACTGTGGTATGTAATTAAGATGAAATGTTATTGTATTATAAGAAATGATGAAAAGGATGCTCCCAGTAAAAAACTTGCATGAGCAGTTGCAATGGGAAATGTACTATATACAAAGTTAACAGCAATGTTGTAGGACAAGCTATGAATGACTTACCTTTTTTCAGCAATGCTGTGACCCAAGAACTCTGAAGGACTTAAGATATAGAATACTATCCATCCCTAAGACAGAGCTAATGGTGACTGAATACAGATTGAAGCATACTTTTTTTTCTTCTATTTTTCTTGAAGTTTCTTTTTTCTTTTTTGAGGGGAATTACATTTATTTTTACAACATGACTACTGTCTACAACATAACAACACATTTTTTAAACCATTTCAAATAACTTGCTTTCTCAATGAGGGGAATTGGGGTGGGAGGAAGGAAGAGATTTTAACGAATGTTGAAACTTGTTTTTTGCAAGAAACCAGGTAGCGGGACCTAGACTAGAATTTAAGCCTCCTGACACCTAGTTTGATGCTCTTTCCCTTATTCCATGGCCTTTTTTCATGAGAGAAACTACAGGAAGAAGACAAATTTGGGGAGATATCCAAATGGCTTAATTTCCAGTGGAAGAGAGGAAGGCTATTCAAAATACTATCTTCCCTATATTGATCTTTTAGAAATAAAGGCATAAATCACCTCCTACACAATCTTTTTTTACATTATTAATATCTTTTTCAGCTTATTGATCTTCAGAAGGTCATGGAACTTAGCATATTTAGTTAATTTAATATTGCCTAACTGAAAGAGAAAGTATTTTTAGATAAGCTAGAACAGAACCTGAAAATGTTTTGTTCTTATTAATGTTCCAGTGACATTATTTATTGTATTTATTTATGGAGGACATTGTTTTCAATCACCTAAAGATAGAAATGCCTTTTAAATTTCTCTTGTGGAAACAAAAGTAAATTTCTATAGTAATCTAGTGTTTGATAAACCCAAAGACTCCAGCTTCTGGGATAAGAACTCATTACTTGACAAACACTGCTGGGAAAAATGGAAAATAGTATGATCAACATCTCATGCAATTTACCAAGATAAGATCAAAATGGGTACAAGATTTAGAGGTTAAGAGTATAAATAAATATCTGAAGCCAATTAAGAGAACAAAGAAAAGTTTATCTATCAGATCTATGGAGAAGGGAGGAGTTTATGACCAAACAAGAGATAGAGAACATTATAAAATGCAAAATGGATAATTTTGATTATATTAAATTTTAAAAGTTTTTGCACAAATAAAGCCCACACACCAAGATTATAAGGAACACAGAGAACTGGGAAACAATTTTCACAGCTAATGTTTCTGATCTTTCCCCAATTGATAAATGATCAAAGGACATGAATAGGTAGTTCTCAGATGAAGAAATTAAAGCTATCTATAGTCATATGAAAAAGCTCTAAATAATTAATGATTAGAGAAATACAAATTAAAACAACTCTAAAGTATCATCTCATAACCTATCAAATTGGCTTAATTGACAAAAAAAAAAGAAAATTATCAATGTTGTAGGAGACGTGGGAAAACTGGTACCCTAATGCACTCTTGTGGAGTTGTGAACTGATCTAACCATTCTTTTTTTTTTCTTTTTTCTTTTGCAAGGCAATGGGGTTAAGTGGCTTGCCCAAGGCTACATGGCTAGGTAATTATTAAGTGTCTGAGGCCAGATTTGAACTCAGGTACTCCTGACTCTAAGGCCAGAGTTCTATCCACTGTGACACCTAGCCGCCCCTTGATCTAACCATTCTTGAAAGCATTTTGGAACTATGTCCAAAGGACAATAAAACTGCATATCTTTTGATCCAGCAATATCATTATTGGGTCTGTATCTGAGAGAGGAAAAAGACTTACATGTACAAGAATATTTATAGCAACTCTTTTTGTGGTGGCAAAGAATTGGAAATTGAGGGCATGCCTATCAATTGGGAAATGGCTGAACAAATTGTGGCATATGAATGTGATGGAACGCTATTATTCTATAAGAAATCATGAGGGATAGGGCTTCAGAAAAGCCTGGAAAGACTTGCATGGACTGATGCTTAGTGGAAAATGCCATCCACATCATCCAGAGAAAAAATTATGAGTTTGAATATAGACTCCATTGTACATTTATCCACATGTATTTGTATACTTTTAAGTTACATAATTTCCTTACATCCTTCCTTCCCATCCCCCTCCCCTCAGTGGTGAATAGTCTGGTGAATATTGTACATAAACATTTGTGTTTAACATATTTACAGATTAATCATTTTCTGTATGAGGTATTAGGATTAAGGGAAAATAAAGAAAACCATGAGATAGGAAAGAAAAACATAAGAGAAATTTTTAAAAAGTTAATGTAGTGTTCATTCAGATGCTGTAGGTTTTGTTTTGGGTTGGTTTGTTTTTCTTCCTCTGGATGTACATAGCATTATTCATAGCAGGTCTCCTAGGATTGTCCTAGCTCTCCCAACTTCTGCAAGGAGCTGCATCCATTAAGGTTGATCAACTCACAATGTTATTGTTAATGGATACAATGTTCTCTTGGATCTGCTTCCTTCACTCAGCATCATTTCCTGTAATGTGTTCATGCTTCTCTAGAATCTGACCATTCATGTTTTCTTATCAAACAATAATACTCCATAACATTCATATAATACAACTTGTTCAGTCATTCCTCAATTGATGGACAACCCTCAATTTCCAATTCTTTGCCACTACAAAAAGAGCTGCTATGAATATTTTGGAACATGTGGGACTTTTCCCATTTTTTATGATTTCTTCTGGATATAAGCCTAGCATTGGTATTTCTGGATCAAAGGGTATTCTCCTTTAGTTGTGATGCTTTTTTTTTAACCATATGACTAATACGGAAATATTTTAAAACTGATTGTACATGTATAACCTATATCAGATTACTCCCTATGATGGGGAACGGAGAGGGAAGGGAGGATGGTAGAAAAACATCAGACTAAAAAGCTTACACAAAAAATATTTACTTGTAATTGAAAAAATAAAATTAAAAACATTCCAAAATAAGTTTAAAATTTTTCTTTTGTTTCCCAAGAACTGTAATACAACTTAAAATAAACAAATGAATGTATGAATAAGCAAATACATAAAGAACTTATATGACCAAAATGAGTGTTATTCCCTTGAAAACCTCCCTTTATATTTATTTTGACAAAGAGCAGAATGTGTTTGGAACTCTTCTTTTGATATTCCTCAAAATACCCATAGAACCTGCAGTATCTTATTTTTTAATATCTTGAACAATGATAAAGCTTTTTCTTCTGAGGATGAATTATTTTTATTGTGACTAGCCTAAAGTAATTTGAAGTCAAGTGTGATAAACCAAGCTTAATAAATAATAAATAACATTATTTTTGATAAGTATATCACACACATATATATTTATACTACATATATAATATAAATGTATATTTGTAGAACTGTGTATAATCTAAGTTCTGACTCAATTTTGCAGAGAGTAGGGGCAGGAACAGCATATTAGTTAGAAAGATGGAGAGGCAAGGTTTGGTGCCATTATAAGTCTGATAATCTTTCATATATTTATACAAAGTATCAGGCTAAAATATATATCTATCTTTTGCTCCTCAAAAATGTCTAGGCTAGAGTTATTAGACTGTTTTAAAAGGAAAATGACTTCTGTCTGTGATCTCCCTTAAGAGAATCATGCAAAAGACCATAAAAGTAATGAAATTCATTTATCCAAGTAAAATAGCAAACAGAAATGGAAAGGTTAGCTTAAAATATGCCAAAATAAATCAACTCTTCATATGGGAAGGAAATAAGATTTTAGCACAAACCAGGATGAAGGAATGATCTCAGCAAGCGATGATATACTTTCAGAAGCTTCTAGGATTTTAAGACTTAACATTAAAGAACATGATAGAGCTGGTTGTCATATACATATACATGTATATATATGTGTGTGTGTGTGTGTTTCCAAGTACTCTAGTCCCACATTCAAAGTCTCTCTTGATCACCTTCTTGAAACTCCTCTTTACATGTGACTCCAGTTCCTCTCTCAGGGTTCTACCACAAAACTGAAGTCCTTTATTTACATAAGGTAAACTTTATCTTAGCTAAGGTACAGTTTTGATCTTAGCTTTCTTTAAGTCAAGAGTTTTGTCTCTAGGGGTATGCCAATATAGCTAGTGCATTTCACAGTGAGGTCTTGTGTTCCAGAATCTAGTCTCAGAACATAGCCAAGAGTATATCTAAACAGCAATACAACCCAAAGACCTAGTTTATAGTCATCACAGTGCTGGCAAATATTTAACATCTGACTTTAAAAAAAATGTATATATGTTTGCAAACATATGGATATATTATATATGTGTGTATGTATTACATATATATTATACAGTGTATAATTTTAATCTAAATTAAATTTTTTCTCCATCATTTATATAAGTTTAGAAATAAACAGAACAATAATCAAACCCTAATTTGTAGGATTTGCTGATTTCTGATATCTAAATGCTCACACTGAAAATTTAACAATTTAAAAATTGGATCTTACAAGTCAATTGCTCCAATACACCTGTTACAGTTTAATTTTACCTCTCTAATTGATTGACTAGCCTACTTTTCCACAGTTATTTCGAAACTTTTCATTCCTCTTTTAGCCTTCCATGATACTCCTCCCCTCACTGACTTATTTGGAGATGTCAATCTGTATGTCATAGAAAAAAGTAAGGCTTCTAATGAGAGTTTCCTTTTACCCTTATCCTTTCATCACTATGATGCCTTCCCATATTATTTCTTCCTTAAGTTCTCTAAGTGTATCTTATTCCATTCCATTCTCCAACAAATTACTTTCTATTATACTCACTCTTTCATTAATCTTCAATTTTACCCTATTTACTAGCAGCCTTCTTGATGTATAAATAGGCCCATGCCTCCACAATATAAAATACTATTAATCCTTCCTTTTGTGGTTAAACTCCTTGAAAAAGTTGTCTATAACTGTTTCTTCAGATTCTCTCCTTTTCTTAACTCTCAGAAATCTGGCTTCTGACTTCAGTATTCAAGTGAAATGGCTTTTTCCAAAGTTGCTGAAATTTTCTTAATTGCCAAATCTAATGACTTTTTCTTAATTCTCAACTTTCTTGAAGCTTCAGCCTTTTGACACTATTGATCTCCTTCTTCTGAATACCTGACTTCTCTATGGTTTCATGAAATAGTCCTCTCTTTATCAGTTTGATTACTCTTTTTCAGTTTCTTTGTAAGAATTTCTTCCAGGTCACACCCATTAATTGAGGGTATCCCCCTGTCCTGGATCCTCTTCTTTTTTCCTTCTCTACTCCATTTCTTGGCGATCCCATCAGTTACCATGGGTTCAATTATCATTTTTATGAAGATTCTCAGATTTCTTTATGCTGCCCTAACATAGCTTCTGAATTCTAGTCTCATTTTGCCAACTGCTTATTGGACATCTAAAGCTAGATGTCTAATCTAAGCTCAGTCCAAAACTGAGCTTAAATCCATCTGCCCAAAAATCTATCCCCTTTATCTAAATTCCCTGTTTCTGCTGATGGTTCCACCATATTTTTAGTCACTCATGCTTGCAACTTCAGCAACATCTTTGTTTCCTCCTCTATATATCTAATCTTTCATTAAATCTTGTCATTTCTACCTTTGTGACATCTCATGTGTGTGTGTGTGTGTGTGTGTGTGTGTGTGTGTGTGCCTTCTTATCTCCATTCACATAAGTACATCTCTAGTATAGGACCTTTTTACTTCATGCCTGAACCATTACAAAAACCTATTGGTTGATCTCCCTGTCTTTTAAGCCTTTCCCTACTCAAGTCTGTCTTTTGTTTAACTGCTAACTGACCCTGTTGCCTCCCTATTTAATAAATTCTAATATCAAGATAAAAATCCTCTATTTCACTCTTAAAGTACCTAATCACCTAGTCTTACAGATTAATCCTTTCCACATAGCCTATGACCCAGTAACAATGTCCTTGCTTTCCTCACACATAGCATTCCAGTCTCCAAACTCCATTCCTTGTCATACCTGGAATGCTCTCCCTCCTCACCTTTGCCTATTGGTTTCTCCTTAGCACTTTGTGCAAGAGATCCTTTCCTGTTTCTTTCACTACGTTCTTCCTGAGATTATCTCCTATTTGTACTGTTTAATATCTTTAATGTAAATTCTTGTTTGCATGTCTCTTTCTCCAAATAGAATGTGAAGGTCTTGAGAGCAAGGTCTGGATTGTGATTTTTTTTTGGGGTGGAATTCTTTATATCTCTATCATTTAGTATAGTGCCTTACACATAGTAAGAACTTAAAAAATACTGGGTACAAATCCCATCTCAAATCTCATGACCTTTAACAAATTACTTAATCTCTCTGGGACCCAATTTCCTCATTGTAAAACTAAGAGTTAGGATTCATTGATGCCTAAGGTCTTTGCTGACTCTAATCTATGATCTTATGATCTAAAATACAATGATTTTATAACCTGATCCTTCCGCACCTGAGTTCAATTGCCTGTCCCTAAACCGTGCTGGTGGGAGACATCAAAGTTTAATATTTTGTAAACTGTAAAGTGAGGCAGTTAAGTGGTAGAGTGGATAGATCCCGGAGTTAGGAAAACTCTTCCTTGGTTCAAATCTGCCTTCAGACACTAGCTGTGTGAACCTGGGTAAGACACTTAACCTTGTTTGTCTCAATTTCCTCAATTGTAAAATGAGCTGGAGAAGGAAATGGCAAACCTCTCATTATCTGTGCCAAGAGAATTCTAAATGGGGTCACAGAGTTGGGCATGATTAAAAAAAACAAAAAACAGTAAAGTACTATACAAGTGTAATTGCCTTGATCTGTTGCAGATGCTTCAAGATTTGAAGGATTTCAAGGAGTCAAACCAAATATTTCATGACCCAGCACCTTAAGCTATGGGCTTATATATACCAGACTTATTTTCTAGGGAAGTGCCCAAATAAAAACTATTAACTGGTCTTAGAGTTTGCTTTGGGAAATCTATAACTCCTATCTACAGTTGAGGGTCAAAGTGTCCCCAGACCTTTATTACTCAGGGCAACAAGAAATATCAGGTACTTTGTAATCTTTATTTTGCCCCACAGCAAATTCAGAAAATACTTTAAAAATAATCAAGATAATTCCTCTCTTCCATTCCTGCTTCTCTCCAAGGCCCTGTACAGTTCTTTAGAGTCAGAGAACCAACTTGTGGTTTGTACTATTCTCAGCAGGGAAATAAACTTGTGACTGTTAGATTGACATGCTATGTCCCTATGTCCACATTATAGACTGTAGCATTTTTATTCTAGGGGGTACATACTGTATAGGCCTTTAGCTTTATAGTGCTACCTTGAGAGCTTGGATTTTCCCCAAAATGAAAATATTAGATAGGTAACCCCAAACATTCTAGGGAATACTTCTTTCACCCTAGAAAAGTATATAGGAGTCTACTTTAATAATAATCCTAGTTAATTCTAGAAAGTTAACAAATTTGAGATTTTTAGAGAAAATCTTCTCATCTGACCTGTATTATACAAATAATTCATGATTAGGCAAAGTCAACATCTTTTACTTTCCCTTGTATGATTTTAGTTCCTTGCTACAAGTCAGGGATCATGTTTTTCTTTATTCTAAAGTTTTCTCGTGATAGAAGGTTGAATCCCCAAATTCTCAAATTTAAGGTTGCTAAAAAGATAATCCAAGGCTAGTACTTGCTCAGACATTCTCCTCCTCTCTCTAGATGACTGTGTGATTACCCTCTGCACAATTGCCATACCTTGGGTTAAAAGCTGAAATTAAAAAATTATCTGTGGGTCTATTGAATAGATACTGCTATCAATCACTAAATCAGTGCTGTAGAGATAATCAACTGCTACATTTTAAAATTATTATTCTCAGAGCACAGATTCAATTGGATAGAAAAGTCAGTGAGTCTAGAGCAATAATCTCAGCAACCTTATATGGAAGATGAACACATAAGCAGCATAGGAAAACAGAATTTTATAGAAAGAAAGAAGGGAAGATAATGGTATATCTGTCTGGAAATAAGAAACAAAAGGGAATAAAGATACTTGCCAGCTGGTCAAAATTAGAACTAAATTGTTTTCTAATCAATTCTGCAGGTGCTGTGACTTTCAAGCTTTCTAGATAAAAGTTTGGAAGCTCAAAATAGAGACTGGTGCAGTGTCCTCTTATTATCAATGTGGTGACAAGAAGTTTGAGCCAGAGTTCCTTTCCCATTATAATCTTTCTCTTATCACTGTTGCAGCAAGAAGCCTGAGCCAGAAATTCTCTTGTCGGAGAACTGATGCCACTTCCCTTTCCAAGGCTTGATCCAAAAATTTGGATTCCAGAAATTCTCATCTTTATGGTTGTGGATAAAAGTAAATTCAACTCATATACATAAACATATATGTATACACACTTTATAAATGTTTATGTGTACACATAATATACATATATAACACACACATATAAATGCATATAAATGAACACATATAAATATATATGTATATGTGTATGTGTATACATATACATACATATGTATATACACTCACACACTTTTGCCCTAAAGCAACCAAAGGAAGTTCCAGGGAGAAAAACTTGCCAACATCTAATTTGTTTATAACTATACTGCTTTCAACTGTAGGTTCAACTGTAAGTAGTAGAGCCAACCAATACATTCCCAATTAATTCACCATAGCCCAAGTCTATAAATTCATCCCTAATCAATGAGATAAAGTTAAAACAAGTTTCACCATCCTATAGGCTCATCAGGTTGACCAGGAACTCCACTACAAAAACAAAAGACCTTTGGGGTGAAAACATTTTCCCACATAAGGTTGGCTATAAGACCTATGCTCTGATATGCAGAGAAAGTAAGAAAAAAGGGAAGAAAGATTCAGGGAAAAGAATATGCATAAGTCTCAGTCACTAGAGAGGTACTGTTGGACCTGTATGCAATGATCTTCTAGAGGTAGCCACTGGATCCATGATCCTCTGAGAGACTATTTTCCATACTTGACACACTTAAGTTATCCCATGCTCCCATTAGCCTTTTCTTTCACATTTATGAGTTGGGTAGGTGGGGAGGGTGGTAATAGAAAAGGTAAAAGGTGAAGTATTCCATTCCCCTCAGGCCTAGGATTAGTTGCAGGTAACAAGCCAAGTTAGTTTGTTTTTTTTCCTTAGGATTCAGTCAACCCTAGGTCCTAAATTCCTTTGAGGAGTGCTCCATAAGGTCAGGATAGCTCTGGGAAACCTTCTGAAATAGGAATATAACTTTCTTTTTTTTAAAAATATGACACCTTTTGTTTTTTTTCATATTACCATAATTTCCCTCAGTATTCCTTTCCATTTCCCTGTCTCAGAGAACCATCCCATATAATAGCATTTTTTCAAAGAAAAAAAGAAAGTGGAAAAATCTGCATGACTGAGCAAACACATTAAAAAAACTGAAACTTTAGACAATATACACCTGTGGTCCTCTCACTTCTCTGTAAAATAGTCCAATGGGAGGGGGGGGTGTCTTGTCACATTTCCCTTTTTAAACTATGTTTAAATGTTTACTACTTTCCCCTTTGAATTCTTTTTATAGTTATTTATAATTATATTCATATCTATATAGCTATTCTTCCCATTTACATTATTTTAGCCACTGTGTATAATATTTTCTTGGTTCTGCTTAATTTACTCTCCATAAATTCATGGAGATGTTTCCATATTTGTTGGTATTTATCACATCTGTCATTTCTCTTAACGTAGTTATATTCTATTATATTTGTATACTTGGGGAGACTAGGTGGCACAGTGGATAGAGCACTGGCCCTGGAGCCAGGAGTACCTGAGTTCAAATTTGGCCTCAGACAGTTAATAATTACCTAGCTGTGTGGCTTTGGGCAAGTCACTTAACCCCATTGCCTTGCAAAAAAAAAACCCTATTATTTTTGTATACCACAATTTTTAGCTATTTCCAAATGATAAGGATCTATTTTTTTCTAATTCTTTGCTATCACAAAAAATTGGTGTTATAAGTATTTTGGTATATTTGTAGACTTTTTTCCTACCTTAACGGCCTCTTTAGGGTATAAACTTAGTAATAGAATCTCTGGGTAAAAGGGTATGGACAGTTTAATCACTTTATTTGCATAATTCCAAAGTCCTTTCCAAAATGGTTTTATTGATTTACAACTCTACCAACAATGTGCTAGTATGCTTATATTACTCCAACCTCTCCAATATTAACTATTCTCATCTTTTGTCATCTTTCCTGATTTGCAAGGTATGTATTGAGATGTCAGGATTATTTGATTTGCTAGTCTCCTATTTTTAGTGATATGAAATATTCTTTCATAGCTTTTGATTCTTTTGGGAATTGTTCATATCTTTTGATCACTTATCTTTTCATTTTATACATATATACACACATTTATATACATATATATATCTTACATTTTTTAACTTTTATTAGAGGTACTTTTATTTCTTCTTTGTCTTTATACCTTTAATTTCTTTCTCTTATCTTACTGCTATTGCTAGCATTTTCAGAACTACATAAAATAGTAGTGGGAAGAGTAGTTATTCTTACTCTATTCCTATATTTATTCCAAGAGGTTTTTAATCAATTTATTGGAAAAGTATATTCCTAGTGTATATGGTACTTTTGATATTGTATAGTTGCCTTCTATGGTATTTACAAAGGATGTGGAATTTGTAGACTTATTTGTTTTTAGTATAAATGAATGTTGTATTTGTCAAAGGCTTTCCTTCATTTGGTGAGATAATTATGAGATTTTAGAGGTTTTTAATATGATTCTGTTGGTTATTTTTCTAATGTTGAACCACTTTTGAATCCTTGTTATAAATTCAACTAGGTCACTATGATTGATTTTTTGAATAAATCTCTGTAATCTGTTTGACAGTATTTTATTTATAATTTTTGAATCATTATTTATTAATGACATTAGTCTATAGCTCTCCATGCTTTATCTTCCCCTGATTGCATATTTATTTCATAAAATGAATCCAGTAAGACATTTGTTTCTGTTTTTGAAAAATAATTTGTATTGCACTGGCATTAATCATGCTTTTAAATTTTGATAGAATTCTCCTATAAATCCATCAGAAACAGGATTTTTTTCTACTGTGATAGTTTTTTTTACAACTAGTTCTTTTTCAAAGGTTAGATTAAGATATCAGTTATTAATTAAGATATCACTAATTATTTTTGGATTTTATATTTTTGAATTTATTCTTTTCTTTTGTGATGTTAATTTTGTTGCTAATTCAAAGTAGCTTCTGATAATTATCTATATTTTTTTTCTGGTTTTGTTGTGGTTTTTACCTTATTCATTTGCTATTTTGATGGTTGGATTTTTCTGCCCTCTTCTTTTTTGATTAAAGGTTTTTATTTTTTTGATCTTTTAAAAAGAAATAATTACTTCAAAATTTTAATTTACAAATAGACAAACTTACTCCGCTAACACATGGGATACAATCCTCCCTCCATCACCTCAGTTTTGCTCAGTTCCTATAGAGCCCATTCTCAGCTCCAAGCTCAAACAACACCTTGCTCTTAAGTCCCAGGCACCTTCTCAGGACCTCCCTGACAACCTGTCTGCAACATCTCATCTGTAAACTTGGCTCCAAGGTCACCATGACTTAAAATCCTGAATCTGATAAAGATCATGCCTGTACTTTGAATTGAGGAGGATAAATGACACAGAACAGAAAGAAACATTTCTGAGTGTTGGAGTAAAAGAAGTCCTTGTCCCCTCTACTGTGGGTGAATTGTGATCTTTGCCATCTATGGAGGAAATAGAATGAACCATGTTCTGGTAAGGTAGCTAATCAAAGGAGGTTAAGTCCCACCCCAATTATGGGGGGGATGAAGAGTACCTCCATATTGGGCAATCTAGGTATGCTACAAATACACCCCAGGACATGACCTGTCTAAATGCACAAACAACCTGAACATTTCTACTAGAAAGCAGTAATCTAGTGATTCCAGATTTCACACATTAAACTTAATAACAGTATCCCCATAAGATTCAATAATACAGAATAGCGTCAGCAACAGGATATCACTATCAGGCATAGTATATCAATTCGTATACAGATTTTAATAATGTAAAATGCATTAGTATTTAAAAAATAATCAAGCAAGACTTGTAAGAAAAAAAAATCAGCTATATATTTACAACCTAAAAATACTTGCAAATTTATCTAGAATCATGCAATCTGAAATTAAAAGTTGTGGACAGATAATCTCTCCAGAGATCCCCCAGAAGCAAAGGACCCAGTTTATGGTTCCATAACATGTTGAGGAAACATTAGCCAGTACAAAAAGATCAATTGTTCTTGGAATGACACAAGCTTCATAAAGAGTTTTCCAAGCAAAAAAAGTTTCTTTTTGATCTGAAAAATTCATCCATCATAAAGCATGTTGAAATTAGATCAAAGATAATCACAGAATCTCAGGATTGAAAGAGATTTGAGAAATAATTTTTTCTGCTTTGTTCCTGGCTTCCACCAGCACACCTGAAAGGGGAAATAACTCTCAGAAGAAAGGATCAAGGTTGTAGTTTTTGCTATCCTGAGGTACAAATTTATCACAACCCTTGCTCTTTAGGTGCTCTCTGTGCCTTCTGTGTCAAACTGTTCAATGGCTCATAGACTTAGGAGAACATGGAATGTACTTTTCTGGAAACTTTTGGTAATTTAAACAAACATTAAGCAACTATTGTGTGCAAAACACTATCTGTCACTAGGAGAGATGCAGAGTTTAGATAAAATGTGTTCCATGTTCTCATTAAGTCTATAATCAAGATAATGCATATAAGAAATTTCTTGCTGGTTTCCCTTCATATACTCAGTCTATTCTATACATATTGCTAGAATATACTTCCTTTTAAACTATTCCTTGCATTTCATGTTTCTGCTCAAGAAACTTTCATTTAAATATCACTTTATAGATTGCAAAACACTTTATATGCATTATCTTTGATTAATCCTTAAAATTCTGAGGGAGGAAAGAGAGATTATAGAAAAGGAGAGAATGACAAAGGAAAACTGGCAGGACTTGAGTAAATCAACATGAGTAAGCAGATTATATGGGGGCCTAACTTACATGATTGATTTGAGGGAGTGCCAGGCCCCCAGATTTTCCATTCAGAGCATCTGAATGACACCATTAGAAAGATTCAGAACTTAGACAAATCAGTTCCATTTTCTCAGTTTAAGTTCTACTATATTTAAAATGAAAGGATTAAATAAAGTCTTCAAGGTTCCTTCAAGCTCCAATATTCGGTGCTTTCTTTGTGAAAATAGTTAGCAAAATTAGTTGATAGCTGAGAATAAATTAGGATTCTGATACGACTAGAGGTTTACCAAGGTCATAGGACATGAAAATAGGACAATGAATGGGACCCTATAAAGGTAGCAAAGACAAATTTTGATGAAATCACAATTTTTTCAACACAATAATAGTGTATAGAAGTTGGGTTAGGGGAATTATTTTTAAATTTAAATTAAAATTTTGGGGGGGTAAATTTTAAGTTCTGAACTAATTCTTTTGACAGGTCCTTCAATAGTAGTAATCCCTTAAACTTTTTGGAGTCCCAGTTTCCTCAACCTTAAAATGAGTGAGATGAATTAAATGGTCACTGTAATACTGTCTGGATCTAGATCAGTAATCTTATGAACCTAGGACTAGTGTTTGGAGATTTTAGAAAATTTTTTGCTTTTGTGATCGAGTTCCTAGTTAAGAGGAACATACTGTTTGAAGACGTAATGTTTTAAACTGATACCAGTTAATACAGACAGGAAGTATGGGAGAAGATCAGGAAAAGAAGAGTTGAAAGGGGTGGTGTAGGCTAGGAGGGCCAGATAAAAATTTTATATACTTGGCAATCTGGTTTCCCAGCACAGAGTCATCTTCTGTTAGAACTGAAGACTGTAACTAAGGGAAATAGGGTTAGAAGTCTCATGCATGCCCTCATTACTCTGGCACTAAGGCAACATTCACAGATTTGCCTTGTACATCTAGATCCTTCATATATTACCAATTACATGAAACAGTATGGGAGAAAAATAATCATTTTCTTTCTTTTTCTTTTGTATAGCAGCTTAGATATAAATGTGCCTATAAAGTAATACAAATATATCATAAATAAATTATATCAGCACAAAAATTTATATAATTTCAGTGTCTTCAGAAGGCAAACTTCTGAAGTATAGTATAGAATTGTGTGTATATGTGTGTGTGTGTGTGTGTGTGTGTGTGTGTGTGTGTGATGTAGTATTAAAAAAATGTGATGTGGTAGCTAAAGTGGTGGGTGGATTGCAATCAGAAAGATCTGGGTCCAATTTCTGTTTCTGACATACACACTAATGTGACCTTGAGTAAGTCACTTAACCTTTATGTGCCTCAAACTATTCTCTAATATTTAACTATCAGATCATAGTTTAGGAACTTTTGGTGTGGGTTGAGGAAGTTCCCATTCCCAAAGGATCACTCACTGACTAAAAAGTAGACCTTTCTTGTATATGTGAGTGAACATGAAGACACCACTGACATCTATTAGCTGTGTGATCCTGGACAACTCTGAATCTCTTCAAATTTCAGTTTCCTCATCTGGAAAATAATAATAGCAATCAAATCACAATGTTGTTGGGAGGTTCAAAAGAGATAAGCCATGTGAAACAAACTAGAAAACTATATAAATGTGAGATATTATAATTATTATTTCCCCAGTATCAATTATATATATATATATATATATTTATATATGTTTTTAGGTTTTATTCAAGGCAATGGGATTAAGTGGCTTACCCAAGGCTACACAGGTAGGTAATTATTAAGTGTCTGAGGTCGGATTTGAACTCAGGTCCTCCTGACTCCGGGTCCGGTGCTCTATCCACTGCGCCACCTAGCTGCCCCAACATCACCTAGCCGTCTCCAAAGTGTCAATTATATTAATGACATTTTACTGCAAGAACAACTTTAATAAAATACCATGGCATATATTTTGTATTATATCCATATGGTTTATGTACATGTCAGTTAATAAATATTAAGTGCTTACCATAATCCAAGAATTAGGGGGCTGGGTGGTAGTGGATAGAGCACCACCCTTGAAGTCAGACACACAATAATTACCTAGTTGTGTGGCCTTGGGCAAGCCACTTAACCCCATTTACCTTGCAAAAACAAAAAAAAATAATAAAAAATAGAATTCAAGAATTATGCTAAGCACTTCGACTTCCAAGAAAAGCAAAAACACCATTCCTGTCCTCAGGGAGCTTACGTTCTAAGGAGGGAGACAACATACAAATAACTGTAGGTACAAAATATATATAGTGCATGTGTAAGTAATCTCAGAGAGAAGGGAGCAAGCATTTTAAATAATTCAATTCAATAAACATTTAGTAAACTCCCACTATATGCCGGACACTGGAACAAGTTGCTCCGACAGAATGTAAACTCGTTGAGAGCCGGGCCTGTTTCATTTTTCTGTTTATATCGATATAGACTACATCCAGCACAGAAAACCCTTAAATTAAATTACAACCTCGTCCACATTTCTCCTGGTGAGATCTTCTTTTCTTTAGAAACGGTATTGCCCACATAGAGCTCGACCTAACAAAAATGCCTTCCCTAGCTGGGATCCAGGGGCTCTAGTCCCCAGTCGGCCCCAGTTGCCTGGATCCAGCCGCCGCCTCAGCTCTTGCTTCCCAGAGGGAGAAGCGAGTCCTGCGGCGCCGGCGGCGCGGAGGCCGCCGCTGTCCCCCTGCCCCCGAGGAGCGGCAGGGAGGCTCGCGGAGGGCAGAGCCCATCACGCCACCTCCCTCCCCTCCCCCTCGCCAGCTCCCTCTCCTCTCTCCTCATTCACTCCCTGTGCGTGCTCCGGGCTCCTGCTCGCTCGGAGGCGGCGGCGGCGGCGCCTGCTCCCGGGGACAGCCCGAGCTCTGGGCGGGGAAGGCTGGGCTTCAACATGTTGCAGCTGCAGTATATCACGGAGGAGCAGCTGGCCGGCTTCGACCAATACCAGGTACAGCAGCGGGGACGTGTGTGTGTGCAAGTGTGTGTGCAAGTGTGTATGTGTGTGTGCAAGTGTGTCTGAGAGAGAGAGAGAGAGAGAGAGAGAGAGAGAGAGAGAGAGAGAGGGAGAGAGAGGCAGATACCGGGGGCTCCTCGCCCTCCAGGCGCCTCGCCTTTCCTGCTGTTTCTGGGTTCCCTTTCCTTCTGCTCCAAGATAACCCTGTTGTCGCCGCCTTGTCCCTGGGGCATAGACTACATTACCTACCAAACTCTAAAGTTTCCCTTCTCTCTGTCTCTCTTCTCAGCCGGCCATTCCCTCCCCCCTTGCACCCATCCACGGTGGGGGGTCGGAGGACTTGGGGGCACCTTCCCCTCCAGGCTGTGGGTTGAGGAGGGGGCACACGGTGTGTGAGCTTGTTCTGAGTTTCTTTCCTCTCATCAAGCACGAGCGGGAAGTGATGCGCCCAGGGAGCAGCTCTCCTTTCCATCTCCACTCGGGCACAGGCTGGAGTGGATGCCAGGGGTGGGGGTGGGAAAGGAAGGCAAACCATATTGTTTTTCTTTGGATGGGGGCTCAGATGCCAGGGTCACTGCTATCCTTGCCGGTCCCCCGGCTGGCCGCCGCTCTCAGGCGTCTGCGCCCTTGGCTTTGACGGTGCTGTTTCGGGATTCCTTGGACAGAGCTGGGGGATGGCTTCTCTTAAAAAGCCAAGGGAGCAAGCAAGCAGGATCTGAGAACTTGGGACGAGGCCTGCTAGTGCAGGCTGAAGGAAGGGGGTACAGGAGATGAGACACCAGGAGAAACTGTAGGGTTCTATAGCTCCCCTCCCCTCCACCCAAATCCAGGCTTTAATTTATTGGAGAATTGTTAGCCACATTATGTCTCTATAATTTTATATGTACATATATGCATCTTGGAAAAGGGTGTTCATAAGAACCTCCACAGGTGTAAACTTTGAATTAAGGGAGTATTAGTGTTTTAAAAGTTATTTTGTAAAACTTTTCCAAAATAGTATAGTTTTGACATCTTTGAAGAATTATGAATGTTGGGGGGGGGATTAGTATATTTCATTTCAGGAGAAGGTTTTTCTGATCTCTCTCTATCTAGCTATTGTGAAGGAGAGGTCCTTTTGTTCTTAAGACTAACAATTAGATTAAACGTGTATTAGTCCTCAGAGTTTGTCCTAATCCTTTTTTTTTTTAAAAACATTTTAATATTTTATTTGTTTTCCAATTATATACAATAGTAATATGTGTCCATCATTTTTTGCAAGGCTCTGAATTCTTCAATTTTTACCCCCCCAGGCTGTCTGATAATCTCTACATTGTTTCCATGCCATACATTGATGTAAATAGAATGTGTTATAAGAGTAAACATAAACCCCCTACCCCCTCCAGAAGATGAGAAACCTCAAGAATAGAGAGAGAAAAAAAATTGTACTTCAGTCTGTGTTCAGATTTCAATGGCTCTGTCTCTGGGGTGAGTTGCTTTCTTTAACATAAGTCACCAGAGAAGTTGCTTTAATATTTTTCCCACAGTTGCTACTACTAGCTGTACCTCCACTCTATTCCTCCCCACTCTCAGTTGTTCTATGCTCTCTCCCTCTCCTTTCATCCTGGCCCTGCCCAAAAGTGTGCTGTTTCTGAGTACCCTCTCCCTTGATCTTCCCTCTCTTCTATCACCTATTCCCCCCCTCCCTTCCCCCCATTCTCCCATATCCATTTCTCTAGGGTAAGATAGATTTCCTCACCCTATTAAGTGTGTATGTTATTTCCTTGCTGAGCCATTTCTGATGAGAATGAAGGCTCACTCATTCCCCCTTGCCTTCCCCCTTTCCACTCCATTGAAAAAACTTTTTCCTCGACTCTTATGTGAAATTTCTTAGCTTCTTCTTCATCTCCTTTTCCTTCGTCCCAGTACTTTCCTTTATCACCCATTGACTCCATCTTTTTACTATATTATACCATTATATCCCACTCCTTCCTATGTCCTGTCTATATATGCTCCTTCTAACAGCCCTTATAAATGAGAACATTCATTTGAGTTATCAATATCTTCTTCCTGTGTAGGAATACAAAGAGTTCAATATCATTCAGTTCCTCACAGTTAGTCCTTCTCTTTCACTCCCTCTATGGTTCACAAGAGTCCTGTACTTGGAGATCAAACTTTCTGTTCATCTCTGGTTGTTTCAATAGGAAAGTTTGAAAGTCCCCTGTTTCATTGAAAATCCATCTTTTCCCCTGAAAGAGGATGTTCAGTTTTGCTGGATGGTTGATTCTTGGTTGTAAACCAAGATCTTTTGCCTTCCAGAATATCATATTCCTATGTAGATGCTGCCAGATCCTGTGTAATCCTGACTGTGGAGCCTTGGTACTTGAACTCTTTGTTACTGGCAGCTTTTAGTATTTTCTCTTTGATTTGGGAGTTTGGGAATTTGGCTACAACGTTCCTGGAAGTTTTTCTTTGGGGATCTCTTTCAGGAGGTGACCAGTGAATTCTCTCAATTTCCATTTTACCCTCTGCTTCTAGGATCTCAGGGAAATTTTGCTGTATTATTTCTTGAAAAATGAAGTCTGGGCTCTTTTCCTGGTTGTGACTTTCAGGTAGCCCAATAATTTTTAAATTATTTGTTCTGGATCTGGTGTCAAGGTCAGTTGTTTTTTCAATGAGATATTTCACATTTTCTTCTAATTTTTAGCTTTTTTGGAAGAGTTTATTTCTTCCTGATTTCTTGCAAAGTTATCAGCTTTCTTTAGTTCTATTCTGCATTTGAAGGAGCTATTTTCTTCAGAGAGCTTTTTTATCTCCTTTGCCAGCTGGCCAATTCTGCTTTTTAAGGCATTCTTCTCCTCATTTGTCTTTTGTTTTGCTTTTTCCATCAGGCCTAAACTGGTTTTTAACATTATTTTCTTCAGTATTTTTTTGTATAACTTTCACCTTGCTTTTGATTTGGTTTTCATGATTTTTCTGCATTACTCTCATTTCTCCTCCCAATTTTTCCTCCATCTCCCTTAATTGCTTTTCAAATTATTTTTTGAGCCCATCCATAGTCTGAGCCCATTTTCTTTTTCTCTTGGAGGTTTGGGATATGGAAACTTCGATTTTGTCATCATCTGAGTATGTGTTTTGATCTTCCATAGGACTGAAGTAATTTGCTATGGTCAAATTCTTCTTTTTCTGTTGTTTACTCATTTCCTCAGCCCAAGACTAATTAACAGCACTTCCAAAGCTTTGGGTTTTTTTCTTTTGGGACACCCCAGTGGGACCTTTATTCCTCCAAGGTCTTACGCTCTCTTGCCTATGCTTTGATATGTAGATGGCCCCCATACTTCCCTCTGCCCTAGGGCTATAGGGAGGGATCCTTCTATCTTAGTATGGAAGCCCAAACTGCAATATCTAAGTGTAGGCAAACAGCAGTCCTACCCCAGGGAGAGCAGAGAAATCTCTGCAGACTTCCCTTACTGTCTGTGTGTGCAGGCTGCTTTCTCTAGATTCTTGCTGTAGGTTCTGTGACTGGTGCTCCTCACTCTACACTCACCCAGGTGCAGCAGAGTTCTCTCACCACCCCTTCAAGCTGTACTGGTGCTCCTCACTCTACACTCACCCAGGTGCAGCAGAGTTCTCTCACCACCCCTTCAAGCTGTTGCAGGTGATCTCTGGGCTAGGCTGTGTTGTGCTGCTGCAGCAGCTTTTTTTCCAGCCCCCAGTCCTGGCAAAACACACCTTTTTCCTGGAACTTCTAAGTTATCGTGGACTGGGAAAATGTATTACTCAGTCTTTCTGTGGGTTTTGCCCCCTCTAAATTTTGGCTAGTCATCCTTTGGATTTTTGGCGTTTGGCTGGAAGAAGTTCCTGGGAAATGCTGCCTTCATGCTGCCATCTTGGCTCCACCCCCCCTGTCCTAATCCTTAAGAAAGAGCAAAACAGAATTAACATTCATATTTATTAACATTTCTCTAAGTTATCAGATTATGCAGTCATGGGAGAGAATTCTGACTAGAGAGCCAAACCCCCAAAGATACAGTTTTTAAGTGACTTGCCCAAAGCCACACAGCTAGGTAATTATTAAGTGTCTGAGGCTAGATTTGAACTCTATCTTCAGGGCTGGTGCTCTATCCACTGTGCCACCTAGCTGCCCCGAACTATACAGTTTTGAAAAGGGTTTTTATATACCTTCCACTATCAGAAGGTGAGATTCAGAAACCTACCTTTGGCTTGTCCATCAAAGGAAGAGAGTGGCCTTCAAATCATAAAGGGGGGCTGGATGTTATATATATTTACTAGAAGGTATGGCCAGAAAGACTTGCTAGAAAGAATAGCTTCTCTCAACCCGGATCTTTGTGCCTGAGCAGTTATGCCAGGACCTCCAAAACTGTGGATCTTCCCTTTAGGATGTTGGTACACCCAATGATCTTTTTTAGTATATATTAGAGGTCAGCTCTGTCATCTATTCATTCATTCTATCTATCTATCTATCTATCTAGCTAGCTAGCTATTATCTATCTATCTGTCTATCTATCTATCTATCTATCTCTCAATAGGTCCACAAGAAATGGCATCAAAATGACCTTTCATCATCATTGTAAAGGCTTTGCAGACTTATATGTTTTTGACTTTTTTTGCAAAGCTTAGTAGATATGACATAGTTTCTACTTAAATTAATGGAATAAAGTCACTTTAAGTCAATGAATTAAAGTTATAATTTATATAATTTTAGGTAAATATTGATGTTTTCAGATTGTCAACTGAGGTATCACTTTTATGTTGATATTAATTCATTCATTTATTCAACTAGGCAAACAATAATTTAGGAAATGTAAGCTCCTTGGGAGTAGCTACTGGTTCTTAGCCTAGTATGGTACTTTGAAAAATACCCGGTGGTTAGTAAATATTAATTGAATTGGATGCTTACTTTGTATAAAACATTCAAATTGTATTTGAAACTATTTTAAATCTATTGACTAGAATGACTACAGTAGAGACTGTAAGCAGAAATCAGACAGTTATCATTAAGTAAAATATGAAAATATGGCATAAGAATTCAATATCATAGAAAACTTTGATTTTCTTATCATATTTGAGCAGAGCTCTGTATCAGTAGATTTATCAAAGTAGTATATTGTTCAATAGTCAATAGACTTAAATGGCACACTTCTGAGGGTACCTGGAAGTTATGTGATTTTATATAATGAATTGCCATTACAATTTGTTGAATATGGGCAGGGTTATAACCTCATTATGTTATATAGCTCAGAAAGAATAACAAGAAAAAAACTTAAAAACTCAGGGACTGAATTTTTAAAAGTGCCTTCCTTAGTCCTTCATATTATGATTTTCTTTCCTTTTTTTTTAGAAGGGAGGAGAGTTCTTAAAATGAAACTATAAGGAAAATTTTCCAAGGTGCCACATTTTAAGGAGTTTCCACAGAGGAGCAGTAAGTGGCAAAAAAATCATGAGACATTGGGATGTTCTTCTAATATGGGAGGTAATACAGAGATGAAAATTAGTTATGCAAGTTAAAGGAAGAAAAGGAAATAATACCATGGTAGAATGAAAAGATAAACTTAAAGAATCGGAGAAAATAACAAAATCTTGCCTTTCTGTATCTGATGCCATATCCTGCAATGTCTTCCCATCCTGTAGGTGAAAATTTTCTTTCCTATCTCAAGTTTTTCATAATGTTTTGCCTATATATCTCCTTTGTACTAGTTCAACTCTCCTTGTATCAATCACCTTCTTTATGGGTCCATTCTTTAAATCTTGAATTGCTTGAGAACCATATTTCTTTTTTGAATCTTCAAAGTACAGCTCATGGTGCCTTGAACATAATGCATAAGACCTTGGGTGCAGTATGATCCAATTCCTTACCTTGAAGAATACCAGACTTACCAGTGAATGAACAAGTATTTATTGAATGACAAAGTTCAGGACACATTGCTAAAACTGGTGAGGTATTAATTGAGACTTCCTTCCTTCCTTCCTTCCTTCCTTCCTTCCTTCCTTCCTTCCTTCCTTCTGTCTTCTCTTTCTTTCTTTTTCTTTCTATCATATATTTATCTTTCTAGAGATAATTTCTCTCTATGTATATATATTTATATCTATGTCTAAAGGAGCTAGGTGGTTTAGTGGATAGAGTCCTGGGCTTGGTGTCAGAAAAATGTAAATTCAAATCTAATCTCAAACATTCACTTGTTGTGTGACCTTGAACATGTCACTAACCTCTGTTTACCTTAATTTCCAAAGAAGAAATTGACAAACCACTTCAACATCTTTATCAAGAAAAACATTAACTGGGTCATGAAGCCTGGATCACTATTGCATGCCTGGACAACAAATAAATATGTCCACATCGATAAACAGTTTGATTAATAAATTGCTAACATGGAAAAGAAATATATAGATAGATATCAAGTGAATGGCATATCCATTAATTGTTATAGGAGAGGAAAGAAAAATAATATTTGTGGATTTAAGTAATTAAGAAAAGCTTCTTGGAGAATATGAGTCTTGAAGGGATCCTGAGGAATATGATATGGTTTGTTAATGCAAAGAAAGGGATGAGGTACATCATTGGGCAAAGTTAAATAAGAATCCTTTATTTTTAAAGTCTTAGATTATATCTATGATGCCAGCCCACATCACCAACTCTTGGACTATTGCAGTAGCCTCCTGGTAGATCTGCCTGCCTCTAGTTTCTCTCCACTCCAATCTATTTCTTATTCAATCACTAAAATAATTTCCCTGAAACTGACCATGTCACTCCCCCAATCAATAAATTCTGTATTAGCTTCAGATCTATTATATGTAGGATTAGATACAAAATGTTCTGTTTGACATTCAAAGCATTTCATGGACTAACCTCTTTCTATCTTTCCAAGTGCCTTATATCTTATCTTTATCATATACTCTTCAAACCAGCAACACTGGCTCTCTTACTGATCTATGAACAGACATTACATCTCTCTGTTCTGAGCATTTTCTCTGACTGTACTCCATCCCTGGAATGGTTTCCTCAGCTCTACTATGCTTACTGATCTCCCTGATTTCCTTTTAAGTCCCAACTAAAATCCTATCTTCTTTAGGAAGTATTTCCTGACTCCCTTTAATTCTAAAGCCTTTCTCTCCCTTAATTACTTCCTATTTATCTTGTTTTTAAGCATGTTTGTGCATAATTGTTTGCTTATTTTCTCCCTCCTTATATTTTGAGTTCTTTGAGGGTGAGTTTCTTTTGCCTCTTTTTGTACCATCAGTAGCAGGATGCCTGCCATGCAAAAGGTAGTACAAGTCTCATTTGAAATGCAAGGTCTTTCTTCTAAGAATAATGGTTTAATAATTTCTTAACCCTGAGAGGACTATAGGAACATTAACCCTAAGAAGGTTTTATTGGGAATTGGGTATTTAAATATTTATTGACTGACAGATAAAACTCAACCCATCCTTCCCATGTTCAAATGTTACCTCCCCCATTTCCCTATCTAACTTCTTTGAATAATTGCAACAGTTTGTACTGTTATCATAGTATCCTTCATATTCTGCCACATTGTGAAAATGTTCTCACCAGTGTGGTTTTGACACAGTGCTATTAATACATTATAACCAAATACTACTATATCACCAGAAGACTTATTTTATAATGTTTATTGAATAAGCCATATTGTTGAATAATGTTGTAAAACAGGGCTCTCCAACCTTACTTTTAAAAGTTTTTATTGAAACAATAGACAATAAATTTTGATTTGCCATTTTAGTGAGAACTCTGTGGTAACTTGTCTTCATTTAGTGAACTCACAGGCAGGTCACATTTTGGACAGCACTGTTGTAAAACATATGTCCAGTGAACCAATTAACAAATATTTATTGGGTGCTTGTTATATTGCCAAGTTTTGTGATAAATGCTGAGAAAGACAGAAGAAAGACAAGTCTTTTTTTGCTCAAGGAACTCATATTCTAGCTACTATGTATCTGAGATCAGATTTGAACTCAGAAAGAAGAGTCTTCCTGACTTCAGATTCAGCACTATATCCGTTGTTACTTGTCAGCCCATTTAAATAGGTTGTGGTTTATTTCATCTGAAGTTCTGTTCTGGAAGAATATATCATAATATTAAGTGAAATATATCTTTTTTTTTTTTGGTTGTCTTCCTTGCAATATAAGCTGCCTTACTTGAAGGCAAGGACTATTTTTAAAGAACTCAAATTTTGTGTCTCCTTAGCATTATACATGGTAGTCAGTAAAAAAAAAATTGTAGAATTGAATATATAACTTTTGATATTTTCTTCATTTAATAGCATTTAATATCATTTCCCCAGTTATATATAAAAATAGTTTTCAACATTCATTTTTGTAAGATTTTGAGTTCCAAAATTTTCTCCCTTCCTCTCTTCCCTCTACCCTTCCCAAGACAAAAGGTGAATGATATATGATATGAACATATTAAACATATTTCACATTAATTATGTTGTGAATGAAGAATCAGAACAAAAGGCAAAGACCAAAAGAAAAAAAAAAACAAATTGAAAATTGTATTCTTTGATCCACATTAAGACTCCACAATTCTTTCTCTGAATGCCATTTTTTTAGGTTTTGCAAGCCAAATGGGGTTAAGTGGCTTGCCCAAGGCCACACAGCTAGGTAATTATTAAGTGTCTGAGGCCAAATTTGAACTCAGGTACTCCTGACTCCAGGGGGCCCAGTGTTTTATACAACTGCTTCACTTAGCCGCCCCCTAAATGTTGATAATATTTTATAGCCCCAGTCTTTTAGAATTGTCTTGGTCATTGTCAATCATAGTTGATCACTGAACAATGCTGCTGTTGCTGTGTATGATGTTCTCCTGGTTTTGCATACTTCGTTCAGCATCAGTTCATGTACATTTTTCCAGATTTTTCTGAAACCTGTCGACTCATCTTTTCTCATAGCACAGTAGTACCCATTACATTCATATACCACAACTTGTTCAGCCATTCTACAGTTGTTGACCATCCCCTCAATTTCCTATTCTTTTCAACCACAAAAATAATTGTTATAAATATGTTTATACAAATAGGTCTTTTCCTCTTTTATACAATCTCTTTGGGATGCAGTGATATTGCTGGATCAAAGGTTTTGTAGTAGTTTCATAGCCCTTTGTTAGTCAAATTGTTCTCCAAAATGGTTGGATCAGTTCATAACTTTGCCATCAATGTATTAGTGTTCCAATTTTCCCACATCTTCACAACTTGTGGTATTTAATAACATTAATTGTCATGACATTTTCCTTTAATGCACAATCCACATTCATTATGGTTTGTTCCCTCTGTTCCCAGGTTGAGATGTGAAACAATAAATTTTAGATAGAAAAATGGACCATAATCAATGGTCAGCACTTTTGCATCCCTGGTACAAATACAACATAATGGGCCTCATAGATCCATAAATAAATGCCAGATTTCTTTGGACTATTGTATTTTGCTATGTTTGGGGAGATATACTTGTATATGATTTTGGGATAATAAGTAGCAATAATCCTTAATACTTGAGCTTCTATTTTTGTTTTTCCTTATTTGTGTTGTAATTATAATAGTGCTTTTCAATGCACATGGGTGTAAATATAACTTATTTCAAGCCATGCATCAGAATTTTATTTAGTTGTTGTTTAGGTCCCATATATAACCAAAGCTTCAAATATGAATTCAAAAGTTACTGAATTTCCTTTAAAGAACAAAGTGTAATATAAACAAAGCCAGTCAATATAAATAATTATTCTATCTTGCTGGGAATTTTATACCCAATTAGCCCTTTAGTGACATTTCACTAAACTGTTTACTTTTACAGAACACAAAGATATTCTCTACCATATAGTACAGGATGTAGGGCCTCAGAATAAAACTTTGAAAAGCATCATTTATTAGTCCTTGTAAATGAATTGAAATATTGTAGAGACAGATTTGACTCTTCTCTCTTTCATCAGAATATGAAGGGCAGTGATTAGAAATGCAGATGTGACCTTTAGGTTCTGAGAGTTGAAATTATTCCATCGTTGAAGTATTTTGGTGGGAGTTGAATTTCATAGAACTTCTGGTCCAGGCACATGTTCATTCACAATCTTATGGAATTTTAAAGTTCGAAGAGAGCCTAGAAACTTTTTGTATCTGAGGAAAGTGAAGCCCAGAAATGGCTCAAAAATCATGCAAAGGAAAGAGCTATGGATTGGGAGATAGAGGATCCAAGGTCAATTCTCAGTTTAGAGAATGATTGACTGTATGACTTTGTGCACCATTCTCTCTGGGTTTCAGTGACTTCATCCATTAAAAAAAAGGAATCTGGAGTTCTGTGGGCTCGACTAACACTACATTCTATTGAATGTACTGCATTTCAAGGTACATGCCATTGCAAAGTATTTTTGATATTTGGGAATCAACTAATGCAATAGCCTAGTGAAGTTAGTGAAAGAATTGAGAATTTAAAAGTCTGAAAACAAGTCTATAGATTATAAGGACTTTTACAGAATCTTAGAATATTCTGCTTCTTAGAGCAGAGATGTCAAATGCTGGTGAATGCCTCACTGTGTTGGTACAAGTGAAGCCCAAACTAGATTTAAATGTAATTGGGAAATATTTAACAAAATAAATAATAGAAAGTATTTTTGAGAGAACATCATTGTACTAATGAGAGAATAGAGTGATACTCTGTGACCTGTATTTGTAAGTCACCAGTTTCCCAAATTTGAGGAGTGTGGTCTCAGTTAAACTTTTAAGGAAACTAATATCCCTCCCTTGGGCAGTTAAGTGGCACAGTGGTTAGAGAACTGAGCCTGGAATCAAGAACACTCATCTTCCTAAATTCATATCTGGCCTCAGACACTCAGTAGCTATGTGACCTTGAGTAGGTCACTTTGACCCTGTTTTCCTCAGATCCTCATCTGTAAAATGAGTTGGAGAAGGAAATGACAAATTACGCCAAGAAAACTCCAAATGATGTCATAAAGACTTAGACTCCACTTAAAGAGCTGAACAATATTCCTCCCTCATCAAGCCAAATAAAGGAGTTGCTTTTTTATCACCAAGGGAATCTTCCTTGAATCTGGAAGGAATTCTCTTTTTAACAATGAGTGTATGTCTTCTTTCAGGCCAGTATCTTGCAATGAGTGTTGGAGCTGAAAGGAGTGAAACAATTAAGACCCAGCACCTTGCTACGTTTTGTGTTCCATTTGAGGAGGCAGTGACTGGCTAGAGCTGAGTTGAATCTGTAACTATTGTTTCTTTCTGGTGGTCACCCTGAAAAGTTCTTGTATGGAATTACAAGGAAGTGAGCATGTTGTACAGCTTTGAGTGATAGCACTATCAGCATTATTAATAGCAATAATATACAAAGCATAGTAGTTATGCATCTTGATTATCCAGATCAATGATCATGATCAAGGCAACAAAATTTCCTTATTCTTTTTTTTTTTAGAGTGAACATATGACAATGCAATAAATATCTGTTGAATACTAATGGTAAGGTTCCCAAATAACAACTTCAGACCTCTGCATTTGACCCTCAGATATAGGTATATGAATTTTTAAATTAAGGCAATGGGATTAAGTGACTTGCCCAAGGCCACACAGCTAGGCAATTATTAAGTGTCTGAGGTCCCATTTGAACTCAGGCCCTCCTGGCTCCAGAGCCCGTGCTCTATCCAGTGCGCCACCTAGCTGCTCCCTATATGTGAATTTTTTTGCAATGTGGGATTTCTTACTGATGTGGATTGAATTTACTTGATACTATCTATTGATAAATCCTTTTAAAAATAGTTTTTCAGAGAATCCTTGGAAGAAAATCATGAAATATGCCATATCTTTTTTCCTGACAAAATTCCACTGTCATGTTAGTACATACTGCTGCTATTACCTTCAAACGATTACCTTGATTTTCTACTTCAATGAAGATTTTTCCTTTGGTCTATATGTTACTAATTTCATATGTAGTACTTACAACCTATGGAGAACCCTGAATGACTTTTGAGCTTCTATAATATATTGAATATTGTACACAAAATGCCAAATTTGAAATATCTTTTATGTGCATCAATCAGAAGATATTTTTCCAACTCCACAGAGAAGAAGCAAATTTTAAAGAGTAAACAAAATTAGCTAAATAAATTTTAAAATTCAGACCTGTGATTTCATTGCTATTAGATAATCAGGTGAGGAAATGCCCTCTACTAATGCTGATTTACAATTGTGCAATTGATAGTCTTGTAGATTTGCATGGGGGTACTGAGAGATTAGGTGACTTAATCAGGATCACATACCTAGTATTTATCAGAAGTATTTATTGGAACTTGAATCCAAATCTCCCTGACTGAGCCATTCTCTATATTTAATGCCATATAACTACTCTAATAGCTAAATAGATATTTTAAATTATTTTTTGAAGGCATCCATTAGCATTTAATAAATTTCACATCAAAAGTCATGTCATGGGGGCGGGCTAGGTGGCGCAGGCAGTGGATAGAGCACCGGCTCTGGAGTCAGGAGTGCCTGAGTTCAAATCTGGCCTCAGGCACTAATAATTGCCTAGCTGTGTGGCCTTGGGCAAGCCACTTAACCCCATTGCCTTGCAAAAAAAAAAAAACACCTAAAAAAAAAAGCCATGTCATAAATTTCATAATGTAAAGAAACACCTACCTGCTATTTTGTAATTGAGTTTCCTTCCATAAATATAATATTTCTCTCTCTAGTAGATCTTGGATGAATCTTGATGGACTCACTCCAACTTAGTGCAATTTTTTACATCTTGATTGCTCAAAGCTAGGGCAAAAGGGAAAAAGTGAATTCTATACTCAGCACTTGGCTTATATTAGTAGAGTAAGTCATGACATGAACATATTACCTTAATATTATATTCCAGGCAGCTAAGTGGTGCAGAAATAGACTCCTGGACCTTGAACTAAGAAAATCTGAATTCAAATTCAGCCTTAAACATTTCCTAGCTATCTTATTTTTGACAAGTCACTTGACCTGTCTGTAAAATGGTTTTTGGAACACTAAAATGAAGCTGTAAAGTCTTTTGCAAACTTTAAAGTGTGGTACAAATGGCAGCTATTACTATTACTGCCACCCTTTCACCTGTTTTGGGAAATATAACATGAACAAATGGAGTTTGTAGAGGGTGGAAAATGGGGGAAGTGGCAAGGGGGAAATAAGGTAGTCCTCAGTATAGTACATTTTTAAATCTCAGTAAAACTAGGATTCCTTTTAATCTTACCCTTGAGAAAAAATAATTTAATTATTAGGCAGCACTGTAGAACATGGCTCAACCTGCATCCTTTGTAAACATCAGAAACAAGAGGGTGTATTGTACTGTGGCTATGATGTATTTTGAAATGTCTATTTGAAAAGTGAGAAAATTCAGTTATTATTCATATTCAATTATACGCTGGGCCAGGTCTCTACTTAAGGATTCTGGTCTCATATAGACTAGGTTCAATTTTGGAAAAAAATCATCAAAATCAGTTTTTCTCTTGGTTCATTTTCTTCCTACCCTGTAATTTCTCTTTAGGGAAATCTAAATAAAGTTTTAGGGTATAACTTGTATTCAAGTTGCCCCAAATGTGGATAATACAGTTCCCAACTCTGGCATAGGCATTCATTGTATAATATTGGAATCAGGTTTGGGACAGTCTTTACTTCATCCTTTCAAGAATATGTACAAAACACAAAGAATTCTATGAACATCAGTTGTGTAAATGTTCTCTTGTGTTTCATTTGAGGAAATGAGATATGAAATGACTTACAACAGCTCACACACTAGAAAGTATTCATAGACTCTTAAAATCTAGAGATCAATGGAAACCTCAGAGACCATCTAGTTCTACTCATTTAACAGATGAAGATACTGAGATCTAGGGAGGTTAAAGGACTTACCTAATATAAATAGGTAGCTTTGGAGGTGACATTTGAATCAAGGGCTTCTGATTCTGATTGATGCCTTTCCCCATTGTACTAGCTTGAGTCAGGGCCCAATATTCTTTTTTTACAATATATTTTTCATTCAGCAAGCATTTATTTTTTTAAAATAAATTTTAATTGATAACTTTGTTTTTCCTTCATGTAAGATTTCACCAATATACCTTCCAGAGAGCCATCCTGTGTAACAAATAACTTTTTTAAAAAAGAAAAAAGGAGGAAAAAAGCTAGTAAGACCAATCAATATATTAAAAAAAAATCTGAAAATATTTGTGATGTTCTAGACTCTACATTTCTCACCACTGTAAATGAGTAGGAAATATCTCTTCTTTGACTTTCCATGAATGTTTATTGAAAATACCTTCCATGGTTGAGGCATTTTACTAGGTGCTAGAGATACAAAAACAAACATGAAATGGTTTTTGCCCTCAAATAATAGTTACGAAATCACAATTATATACAAAGTAATATCAAGGGACTAGCAATAGGGGTGGGGGAGATCAGGATAGTCTTGTATAGTAGGTATTGCTTGAGCTGAGCCCTGAAAGAAGCATGTGATTCCAGGCTTGGGGGTGGGTAGAGTTTATGCAAAAGCATGTAGATGGTAGATGGAAGTCCACAGTGAACTCACCTGGGGCAGAGCATTACTCCTTCAACTTGTGCCGCCTTCACAGCATGGAGCTTAATGCTGTGGAATTTGAAAATTTTCTAATTGATTTCTTTTTCTTTAGCTCAGGAATATCAAGTCCAAAATAAACCACTTTGGGAAATTCAGAAGGGAATCAAGTTTGGGCCATTGCTTGGCAAATATTGAGGTTTTTTCCTGAGCTCCTCTCTGAATTTGCCTCTTGGTTGAGTTCAGAATTACCTTTGTGACACAAAAGTTCATTTGTCTTAGTCCTACGTTATTGCCTTTAGCCTTATTTTTATGTGTTATTCTTAGGAAAGCTGGGCAGTTGGAGATTTCTTAGTCTCTAGGTAGCTATCTTTGCTTCATTGCCAGAGATCATATTTCCTGGTTAATTAGAAGGGTGTAGACTGTGCCCTGTGATCAACATCATGCTTTGTATATTGTGAGTACTTAATTAATGTCAATTAAATTACATTAAATTCTGTGGATTTGGGAAATTTTGGGAACATTTACCATTTGCTTTTATTTTCAGAGTTAATATAATTCAGATAGATGATGAACCAAGTTTGTAAATAAATAAAATGAATACACCTTCTTTACTCTTGTTTTTCAGACTTCTCAAAAACACTATTTTCACTTGGAGGCTAGTTCATTAGGATACAAAGTGGCATGATAGAAAAGGACACAGAGCTAGATGACTTAGATTACTGTCCAACATCCAGTGTTACAGTTAGAATTAAAAAAAAAGATCAAACCTTATTTGTGTAGCATTTTCTCTGACAGCCTCCTTCTGAGCTGTATTTTTCTCCTGGATTTTCTGTTAGGACTAAAGAAATATAGAAGTGGGAATGGAATTGCTCCTTGATGATATTTGTCTTTCATTTTTTTAAAAAAATTTTAAAAATATTTTTATTTGAGGCAATGGGGTTAAGTGACTTGCCCAAGGTCACATAGCTAGATAATGTCTGAGGCCATAATTTGAACTCAGGGCCGGTGCCGTATCCACTTCACCACCTAGCTACCCCTGGAAGTGATTCCATGACAAGCATGGGAATTGAATTTGAATGAGGGAGTGCTATCCTAAGTCACCAGCTTCACTCTTTCCTTTGGAGCCATCTGGGTCCAGGGGCCAGATATAAATCAGGAAAATTGGATGTGAGGCAATAAGGATTAGTAATTTCTCACATATCTTGGAAGTGTCAAGTGTCTAAGACCAGATTCAAACTCCCATCTTCCTGACTTCAAGGCCAGTGGCCAAGGTTGTAAAAGATCATAATTCTTTTTTAAATTTTATTTTTAAAATTTTCAGCATGTATTTTATTTCCCCATTACATGTTAACATGTCTTTCTTTTTGCTTATATTTGAATATCCAACCACTTAGTCCTGGCACATAGTAAGTGCTTAATCGGTTACTGGTTGCCTTGTTTTAATGAGCCCAAGATTTTCTTGGGAACAAAGGTCCATCTTTTTAAGGCCAATATACTCAGCATTGTATGGACACATGACCTGGAACACAATGGTCTCCAAACAACTGAAAAAGAATATTTGACAGGAAAAAGTGGTGTAGTGTATGGTGTATGAACGAAGGCTATATCATATCAATGAGGAATTTTGAAAAAGAACAGGAGTAAAATATTTCATCAGGGAAATGTATTTATTATAGGATAAGAAGATGAGATGGTCAGATGACAAAGGGGAGGAATGATAAATAGCTGCCAGAGAATTCCATAGATATTCTTTAAAAGTCAGGAGAAAGTGAGAAAAGCCTTCAGCATGCTGGTTGGCCCTTAGTGGCCAACTTAAGAATGAACAAGGGTTACATAGGCTGGTCAGACAGGTATGGATTATTACTTTCCTCAATGAAGAGAACCTCTAAATCAATGAGATCACACCTGAGATCACAGATCCATTTAAGAATGGGAATGGTTTCTTTTTTTTTCCTTTGGAGGTCATGGTTCTAGAACATAGTAGGTATTTAAGAACTTCTTAGTGATTTGTCAGTATTTATTGAATTGAAGACATGAGGCAAGGGGTAGAGACAATACATAGAATTTCAAAGGGGAAAAAAAATTAAAAAGCCCATATTTGGTAGAATTGAGGAAAAGCAAAGTAATGCAATTGTACCTACATCTAGGTATGTATCCATGTGGATGATCACTTTTGTAAGTTGTTGAACCAGGTCCTTTAAGGGCCACAGATGGATAAGTGATTTTTTCTGTCATGTTGATCAGAGAAAGCAGAATAAGTGAAAATGGGGAGAAAGCGTGTCCAAGTATCTATGTTTTTGTTTCATTTCATTCCACTATTAGAGAAGATCAGTCCAAAGATTCCTACTTACCCTCTGTTGTGACTGTGATAATTCCCAGTGTGATTGGTTGCTTCTTTAAAGAAGCTAGAGATGCAGTTGAACAGCTCAATGTGAAGCTTTTAAAACCAGTTTTGCTTGACTCCAAATTGTCTGTTCATAGAAACACCATATCCCAAAAGATAGTCCCTACATTAGGGCAGAAAAAAATTGATGTAATTGCTGAGTCACTGTCTGATTTTTGAAAGTTAGTGGAGAGTTGGAAAGGTGCTGTAGGATTGATTTCCATAAGGAAAGAGGTTGTAATCTGTAGTTTATGGGCAGCTTGACTTTAATTCCTTTTGTTTGTTTGTTTTTGTTTTTATGCAAGGCAATGGGGGTTAAGTGGCTTGCCCAAGGCCACACAGCTAGGTAATTATTAAGTGTCTGAGGTCAGATTTGAACTCAGGTACTCCTGACTCCAGGGCTCTATCCACAGTGCTCTATCCACTGTGCCACCTAGTCACCCCCTTGACTTTAATTCCTAATAAAATTCTAGAACAAATTATTAAAAGGATTGGTTATAAATATTTAAAGTGGAAAACAGTAATACTAAGAGGAAAGCTAGACTAACAATCTCTTTTTCTGTTAATAGTATTTTTATTGTTTTCCTGTTACATGTAGATAGAGTTCAACATTCATTTTTGTGAGATTTTGAATTCCAAAATTTTCTCCCTTCCATTCCTCTGCTCCCCTTCCCTCCCCTTCCCTTCCCTTCCCTTTCCTTTCCCTTATTAAAGACAAGTAATTTTTATAGTTGAACATCATACAGTATTACTTTTTAAATTTTTTATTTTTGTACAAATGATTTTTATATACATTACTAAAATATTCTTGTTTAAGAGTAAACATAATACCCTTCCCCCAAAAAAATATAGACCCTTATGAGAAATAAATTAAAAGAAAGAGAAAAAAAATGTGCTTCATTCTGTGTTCCCCATACCACCAGCTCTGTCTCAGGTGGATCACAATATTATGATAAGTCCATCACAAAAGCTACTTCCATATTTTTCCCACCATTGCCATTACTGGTCACAAATGCCTCCATCCATACCTCCTCACTACCATATACTATGTTTTCTCTCTCCTTTCACTCTGTCCCTCTTCTTAAATGTGCTGTAAAGTAGCTGAGTGGCATAGCAGACTGATCACTGGCCCTGGGCCAAGAGACCCCAATCCCACATACCACCCTTCAGACCCAGCAACTACCTGGCCCTGTGGTCCTGGACAGGTCATCCAATCCCAGCCCCTTGCAAGAAGTAAAAAAGAAAATGTGTTATATCTGACCACTCTCCCCCATGATCCACCTTCTCCTCTATCACCCACATCCCCCTCTTCCCCCTTTCCCCTTTCTCTCCTTTTTACTCTAGATGTCTATACCCCATTGAGTGTATATGCTATTTCCTCTCTGAGCCATTTTTGATGAGAGCGATGGTTCTCTCGTTCCCCCTTGCCTTCTCCCCTTCCATATCATTGCAATAAAAAGATCTTTTATACTAATATCTTAGCATATTTCACCTCTCCTTTCTCTTACTGTCAGTACATTTCCCTTTTAGCCATTGACTCCATTTTTACTATATATATATATATGTATATATATATATATATATATATATATATATATTATGTCTTCAAATTCAGTTCTCTCCTATGCTTCATCTATATAAGCTCCTTCTACATGCTCTATTAAATGAAAGGTTTCATATAAGTATTATCAGTATCATTTTTCTATGCAGGAATACATGCAGTTCATCATCATTAAGTCCTTCATATTTTACCTTTCTCCTTCACTCTCTATGCTTCACTTGAGTTGTATTTGAAGATCAAACTTTCTGTTCAGCTCTGGCCATTTCAACAAGAACAATTGAAATTCCCCTAGTTCATTGAAAGTCCATCTTTTCCCCTGAAAGAAGATGTTCAGTTTTGCTGAGTAGATGATTCTTGGTTGCATTCCAAGCTCTTTTGCCTTCTGAAATATTATATTCCAAGCCCTACAAGCCCTTAATGTAGTTGCTGCTAATTCCTGTGTGATCCTGACTCAGCTCCATGATATTTGAATTGTGTCCTTCTGGCTGCTTGTAAATATTTTCTCTTTGACTTGGGAGTTCTGGAACTTGGCTATAATATTCCTGGGGGTTGGTTTTTTTTGTATCTCTTTCTGGGGGAGATTGGTGTATTCTCTCAATTTCTATTTTGTTCTCTGCTTCTAGGATATCTGGGCAATTTTCTTGTAGGAATTCTTTAAAAATGAGGTCAAAGGCTCTTTTCCTGCTCATGACTTTCAGGTATACCAATAATTTTTAAATTATTTTCCTGAATTTGTTTTCCAGATCAGTTGTTTTTTTCAATGAGATGTTTCACATTTTCTTCTAATTTTTCATCCTTTTGATGTTGAAGTATTGTGTCTTGACTTCTTGTAAAGTCATCAGCTTCCTTTACTTCCATTCTACATCTGAGGGATTTGTTTTCCTCAGAGAGCTTTCTTATCTCCTTTTTCATCTGGCCAATTCTGTTTTTTTAAAGCATTCTTCTCCTCAATAACTTTTTGAACTGTTTTATCCATTTGACCTAAGCTGGTTTTTAACATGTTATTTTCTTCAGCATTTTTTTGGATCTCTTTGACTAAACTGCTGACTTCTTTTTCATGGTTTTTCCTGCATCTTTCTCATTTCTTTTCCTAATTTTTCTTCTATCTCCCTTACTTGAATTGCAGATTCTTTTTTGAGCTCTGTCATAGCCTGAGCCCAACGTTCATTTTTCTTGGAGTCTTTAGATGCAGGAGCTGATGCTTCCTCATCTTCCGATTGAGTATTTTGATCCTTCTTGGGATCATAGACAAAGTATTTCTCAATGGTGTTCTTCTTTTTTTCTCTGTTTACTCATTTCTCCAGCTTGTGCCTGGTTTTGGGGTGTTTCCTGAGCTTTTGAGTATTATTGGGACCCCCCCCCCCCAAGAATCTCAATGTGTGCCCTCCTGGTCTGTGAATGACTGCAAGTGAACTCCTCTGCTTCAGGGCTGACTTTTGTATGTCACAACTTGTGTATGTCACATTTCCTTTGAGCTACTTCAATTCTGACCTCTGTTCTATGGGGGGCCTATACTGTGATCAGTATCTGAAGGTGGTCAGAGCCCCAGAGTCCTGTTCCAGGTACAGACAAACTTCAGAAGTCTCACCTACCTTTGGTGTACTGAGCACTCAGGTCTCAGTTGCCTGGAGGCTCCTGCTTGCAGCTTCCAGCCTGCTTCATTTTCCTGGATCTGGGCTGCTGCAGTGCCTCTATGGTAACCACGCTGACTGATGCAACTGCCCTGAGGTCCTGGACTTCGCCTGTTCACTCTGGCTGAGGGCCCCCAACTGATTCTCCAAGTTGCGCCCGGTGCTTCCCCGGGTGTAATTCAGGAAACTACCCTTGGCTTTCAGGTGCCCTGGCGCTGCCTCCTGGAGGCTGAAGTTTCTTCACTCTGGCAGGCTGTGACTCTTAACCCCTTGGAGTGGAGCCTTTCCACTATTTTCCAGGTTAACTTGGTCTGGAGAATTGCCTCACTGTATCTTTCTGTGGGTTCTGTCTCTTGAAAATTTAGTTAGAGTCAAAATTTTGAGATTTCTGAAATATTATGGAGAGAACACCTAGGAGAGGCTGTTCTCCTGTTGCCATCTCCCAGTGTTGCTGTTAATGTGTACAATATTCTCTTGGTTCTGCTCACTTCACTCAGCATCAGTCATGTAAGTCTTTCCAATTTTTCTGAAATCTGCATATTCATGGTTTCTTACAGATCTTTTGCTTTATTTTACTACTTTTTTCAGTTAACAAACATTTCTCTCCTATCTACTGCAAATAAAATAAAATAAAAACAAAACATATAACCAATATGCATAACTAAATGGAACAGATTCTCATTTTGTCTAAAAATATGTGTCTTGGCCTGTATATTTAACTAACCACCTTTGTGTTAGGAGTTGGGTAACATTTATCTTCATCAGTGGTATTGTGGAAAAAAATTGGTTATACATTAAATGCCTCCTCTGTTCTTCTTTTGTGTTAAATTCTAAGAACTAATCTAATTGTGTATTAAGACAAACAAAATAGTCCCTGTCCTCAAGGAACTTAAATTTTACTGGTAGCATCCAACATATAAAATAGATATACAAATACAAAATAGATACAATGAAAATAATTTTTAAAATAATTCTTTTTGGGTGCAAGAATAACTTAGTTGGTTAAAAGAGGCTGATATAGGAGTCAGTACTGAAACTGAGCAATGAAGTAATCTAAGAAGGCAAGGTGAATTTCTGAAGATTTGGTTTCAGCTTATGCCAAGTTGTGGTGAAATGTCATGTACAGAAAACATCAACTGGAACTGTTTAGTTGGAAAGTAGAATAAATGAGGGGAGTTATATGAAATAAGTCCAGGAATGCAGATTACACCCAGATTGTGAATGGTTTTAAAAGTCAAGCAGAAAGGCTTGTATTTAAATCCTGAGGCAGTAGGGAATCATTGTAATTTTTTGAGTGGGGGAGGGTGACATTTCTAGACCTATGGTTTAGGAACCTCATTTCCTTTTTTTAAAAAGACTTGTTAAATTTATACATTAGGGGAATAATATAGACAGTTTATATAAATTCACCAAAGCCAAAGAGAAAACTCTCATGTAATCCTTTGCCACATTAAAGAAGCCTAATCACATTCAAAACCTCTTCTTCGATTGGAATTTCAGCTAGGGACTGATTAACTAGAGCTTGAGATATACAGTCAATGGCTTCTGCATTGATTGATGATTGTCTATTGAGAACCCCATGAAAGTGTTCAGCCTATCTCTCTAAGATCTGATGAAGGATAACTAATATGTTGGAAGTTAGAGTCAGGTTCTAGAAAGATCTTAATAGGGTAGATTGATGGATGAAAGCTAATATGGTGATCTTCAATAAGGATAAATTTCTGCATTTATATTCCAATATAATAAACTTCAAAGATAGAGGATAAAGTAAGAACAACTAGACCACAATCTATATGAAAAAACCTGGAAATTGAAATTTTAGTGGATATCCTTCTCAAAGGGCTCTAAAGCTAATGATATTCCAGGAGACTTTAAGAGAGGTTTAGTATCTAAAATAAGGAAAATAATAGACCTACTGTTCTCTGCCCTGGGATTATCATATCTAGGCTATTGTATTCCACTCTGGTTGCTATATTTTAAGTGGATTTTGCCAAGGTGGAAACTATCCAAAAAGTTGAAAAGGTCTTCCTGAAGGAAATGGGAGAGACTGAAATAAAGGTTTCAAGAGTAGAGAGGTAGCTCTGACTAGGAAGGTACATTCAGGGAAGGAAAAAGTGGGTCTTGTCTGAAAAAAGCAAAGTTTTGATATGTGGAGACAAATGAGGGAGAACTTGTTGTATAGCCTCGCTTTTGGTTTTGGGGGATGGAACTGGTCTGCAGCATTAGGAGAGAAAAGATAAAAAGTAAAGAACAAAAATCTTCTCAGGATCTTCCTAAACCTTATTTTTCCCTTAGACTCTTTATTGTTCTATTAGGCAATAGCTTTGTTGTCCTCTAATTTTACTAAGGGGCCTCCCAAATTTCCAGAGTACTCATCATATTTGGCCTTTCTTCTGAAATAACAGATGATTTTTGCAGTTGGTCTCTTGAATAGTTAAAGACTTACCTTACATTATCATTTACATGTCCTTTGTTCTTCCAGCTTAGTCCCAGGAAAAAGAGTATTTGTTTTTGTGAGGAGGGAAATAATAATAGGAGGGAAAATTTTAAACTCTGTTTATTTTTATTGTTTAGCTGTAAAATTTTTAGACAACTTTAAAAGGGCTTCTTGGTTGCTTAGGAGGTTAGAAGATAGATACTGAGACCATTCTTTTCCATAGATAAAGAGAGTAAATGGAAAAAGAGAGAAATGGAAAAGAGGGGAAATCTGTCAGGAAGTGACATTTGGTGACTGTAGAATATGAAATAAAGGGATCAGTGCTGTGAGTCTACAGAAGAAAAGAAAGTCAATGACAAGGGAATGAGCCTGGACCAACAAGAATCATGGTCAATTGGATAATTAGGCTTCTGAAATAGGATATCAACACTTAGGCTCTGAATAATCCAGGACATTTTAGAGTATAAAATAAAAGCAGAATGTGTGAAGCTGTTTGATTTTAGTAGAAGACTGGGCTAGGGCTTTGTCAGTTGGACTATATACAAGGTGAGAATCATAAGCAGTGAATAAAATGGAATGAAGAAGATATGATATCAGAATTCTTGTTCCCATTTCTATGATTAACTGGTATGAATGTGAGCAAATCTCATCATTTCTCTGGTTCTCAGCTTCCTCATTTGTGAAATGTAAAATAGCTCTGACAATCTTTGATTTTATAATATTTGGGTTGAGGGCAGGGAGTGGGCTGGAACTAGAGAAGCAGAATATAGGGGAGAACTGCATAGACTATCCCTGGTAAGGGATATAGGTAAGGAAAACTTAGTTGAAGAACTGGGGTCAGGAGCAGAAACATTGAAATGCTAAGTGAAGCAATTGTTGGGTAGACACCAGAACAGCAGCTGGGATTGCTCTCTAGCATTCTTACTGTGCCTCTGTTGCCAACAGAGGCTTTCTGCCAAGAGCCGCCTCCTTAACAAAGCAGCTTCTTTTAGGCAGGTATCTCTGGTATAATCTGTACCAATCAGATAGGACTAATATATTCAGGGTTTATGAATTTTGGGGAAGAATCATTTCTTCTCTTTCATCCCAGAAGTCTTCTGAGTCTGGGGAAACAGGTAATGCTTTGACCAGGACATGAGTTCTGGGGATGTCATTGATTTGACAGCAACAGAGCATTTGTCCAACAGCCTAGTAGCTTCATTTCTACCCCTCAGAAACCCCCTGACCAACTTGTTGGGACATAAGTTTAGTTAACTTCTTGGTGTTTTTCTTGTTGTTGCCAAGTAGTTGTTCTGTTGCATCCAACTCTTCATGACCTTATTTGGAGTTTTCTTGGCAAAAATACTGGAGTGGCTTGCCACTTCCTTCTTCATTTTACAGATAAGCAAAATGACTTCACTAAGGTCACACAGTTACTAAAGTGTCTGAGGCCACATTTGAACTCAGGAAGAATTTTCCTAACTTCTAGTCTGACTTCTATCCACTGTAATATGATATTTAAAAAGTTTGAGAGACAAAATTTCTGGGTAATTGATCATTTTTTTTAACAATGCCAGCATTTTTATTAATAAAAGTTTGGTTATTTGACCATCTCCTTCTTAGACCAAAAATCCCTCTCATTTTGGTGGACTCAGTTTATATGTTCTTGAAAGAGGGTGGCAGTTACTCTGATTGGTTAGCAATTAGTGAGAAAATGATTACACAGAGAGGGTGTACGATATTACAGTGAGGGTCTTGGAGTGTGTGTCTTGGAATACTTAAATCTTAAAGAGATCAATTTCCCTATAATCTATCTGACAAAAGGAAGAATTCCCATTTTTCCACAAATGAACAATGAACAAGATTGCATCCATTGGCCTAAACTTAGAATTACTTTTACTGTTTGTTTAGATCTTGGCCTGGGTAAATCTCAGAAAGATTTTTGATTGATTTCTGGATGAGGAAGCAGAAAACAGGAAAACCTTGGTCCCAATATAATTAGTTATTAAATACAAGAGAGAAATAATCATTTCTCTTGGCACCATTATTTTTCTAAGTCATTTCTCTTTCTAGGCATCAGTTCCCTGATCTGTAATATTTCATTCAATGATAAATGCCATATTTCAGGAAGGATTTTGACAAGATTTGGAATATTAAAAATTGGTGATCAGGATAGAGAAAATATTGGAGACTGTGCTAGAGAAATATAATGTAAAGAAAATGAGGTTAGTTAGCCTAGAGGGAATAACTCTTGGATGGGGAAGGGTAGGTTATGATAGCTTCAAGGTAGTTCTAAAACATTAAAAGGATTGTCATGTGGAAAGGGGATTACAATTATCCTCTTTGAACAAAGAAAAATCACTTTTAAGGCAACTGTTAGCACAGTGGATAAAGTGCCAAATGGAGTTACAAAGAGTTGGTTTGACTGAAATGAAGGAACAACCACAATAAGATTTAAGGAAAGTCTTACTAGTAATTAATGCTATTAAAGAGTGAAATGGGGGATGGCTAGGTGGTGGAGTGGATAGAACACCAGCCCTGGACTCAGGAGTACTTGAGTTCAAATCCGACTTCAGACACTTAATAATTATCTAACTGTGTGGCCTTGGGCAAGCCACTTAACCCCATTTGCCTTGCAAAAACCTTAAAAAAAAGTGAAATGGACTGCCTTAGAAGGTAATGCATTTCTCATCACTGGAGGTCTTTAGGAAAACTATGTACACTTGGAGATGTTTTATCAGGAATTCTTAGCAAGATATAGGTCAGCAAGATGACAGTCTTTGAGTTCACATGGTCATTCCTCATGACCGTACTGCCCTGCCTTTAACTTTGCATACTGGTACATGTCTTCCTGGACACAAGGTCATCAAAAATTCCATATTAGTGAAAGCAAAGTATTGATATGACTTAGCATTGTTTCTGACAGAGATGTACAACATTGGAACTGTGGAAATGGAAGTCTATCATATCTATTAGGGAATTTTCCTTTGTGACTGGTGGGAATTTGATTAAATGGATTGTGTCAGGGTATATTCATATATGTTCTCTAATATATAATCTGTGCCCTGTTGTTGCTGGTCAGATGAGTGACATAAGTTCCTCTCTAGGTTGAATTTCCATAAAGGTTTTAGAGTTAACAGTATGTAATTGTCTGGTGGCTTTGATGATCTTAGGATCAGATATTCAGTTTATCTGAACTAGAAGTATTAAATCTAAACACTGAGGTGAAAACAAGAAGACAGTTTAGGACTTAGGAATCTGGAGTTGTCTTGCAAGGCAAATTGTCCTAGTTTTAAAAAGCTACTTTTTCAAAGACATTCATCATAGGTAATGGTTTGATTTCTTCTTTTTAAGAATCCTACATATTTATTTGGAGGAGAGAGTATCTTCAAGTTAGATAAGGGATTCTAAAAGATCCTAGATAGATACAGAATACTAAATCCTTTGGACCTAGTGATGTTCAGGTGTTCAGAGAGGACTAGTGCTTGGTCTAGTGTGAGGACATGTTACCCCTTTTTCAGGGCTGCTCAACCAACTTGGTGTCCACCTGCCCCCCAACTCTCTCCTGTAGCTCAAAAAAAGGTGTAGCATGCATAGCAGCCTCAACCTGGTAAATTGTATCATTAGAGGGGCTAGAACAGAGTGAGGATAACCAACAGACATCAGACTCATTGGTTAGTTAGGGTGATATCTATCCCAAGCGTTTGAAGACTTCTCTTAGTAGAATGGGTAGGTGGGAACAATTTGTTCCAGTGACCATGAAAGCAGCTGAAGAAGACATTTTGATATGCTTAGAACTTGATTAAACATCAGAGATCCACATCCACTGCATTCTGGATCATTGCCCTTCATCTTGACTTTTCTTTTCATGGACTTTGATGATTCTGGAAGAGAGAGTGAGGCTAATGATTTTGTGCAGCTCTGCCTCACTTAAATCCAATTAATGCTCATTAAAACAAATGATGTCATTGGTCATCTTTGAAAATGGAGGAGTACCAACAATAACAATAACAACATCATTCCTTTAGAGTCAGGGCCAACTCGTCTGTAACAGGAGGTTTGCCAGAAACCCTTTCAAGAGGCTTAGAACTGGGGTAGTCCCTGGTAGATGTGCATATAGGAGGAAGAAGAGTGGAAGACAGGTTTCTGGCACCTGAGGTTGGAACTATTAATACATTTTCCTTTAGAAAAACTGTTTTAGTTGAAGTTAGCCTCTCTATTACTATTAGATATGTCTTGACTCAAATATTATTTTGTTGACTGTCCTGAGAATCTACTCAATAAAAGTAAAATCTTTTCTTCAGTTTGAGACAATCTGCATTGAGATGTTTTTACTGCCATTTTGAGGTGGTGGTATAAGGGGTGGGCAAAGTGACTATTCCTATGATTTCATTAGTATAGGCAACTTCCAGTGAGGAAACTTTATAGCAATGCAGTTTGGCAACTGCTCTGCAATTTAGGATCTCCTGGCTTCTCTCTGCCATTTTGGCTCTACTCTTCCCAAACCAGTTAAGGACTTAGCTAGGATCATTCAGTTAGTTAGTGTCTAAGATTGAATTTGAATTAGGATCTTACTGACTCTGATTAGAATATTTCCAGGTCTTTATCAATACTTAAGGCACAATGTGGGATATTTGCCTCATATTTTACAAATATTTTTGCCTTTTTTTGATTAAGAAGACAGATTGATCAGTGGTAGAATCATTCACTTTAGTCATACTTCACTTCATCAGGGTATATAATAGCTCTTAATATTTAAGGGATGTAAAATATTGACAATATCTTAGCCATTTTAGTTAACCAGAGATCCTCAACAGCTGATGACTTTTGAGTGTGTTGATTGAAGATATGTCCTCAAAAATAATAGACCTTAATTGAGTTAATATATAAGTTTTGCAGATAATTTTTTATCACTTAAGAGTAAAGTATCTTCTTTGAACCCTTAGGTAAAATATGTGATAAAACAGCATATTAATAGAACACTCCTTTTTCCCTTTTCAATCAATACACAAGTCTTGTCTAATCTTCCTTTTTAATCTCTCAGTAGAGTTAGAACAATGATATTTTGTCCTCAGGATCCTTTTACACTTTTAAAAATTACTGAACACACCAATGAGCTTTTATTATTTGGTTTATATTGATTAATATGTTAGAATTTAAAATAGATAAATTTTTTATTTTTATTTTTGCAAGGCAATGGGGTTAAGTGCCTTGCCCAAGGCCACACAGCTAGGTAATTATCAAGTGTCTGAGATTGGATTTGAACCCAGGTACTCCTGACTCCAGGGCTGGTGCTTTATCCACTGTGCCACCTAGCCGCCTCTAAAACAGATAAATTTTAAATATAATTACTTAATTTATTTGAAATAACTAATAAATCCTTGTTAAAATAAATGACATTTAAAATGAAAAACAACTATTTTCTAAAACAAAAAATAATGAGAAAAGAGGCATGGTTTTGCATATTTTTGCAAGTCTTTTAAATATTTGGTTTAATGATAGACAGCTTTCTAATAGTAGACATCTCTTCTTGGAGTCATTGCTTTGTGACATGTTTTGGTGAAAGTATAAGAAGAAAATCTGACTTAATATAGTTGGTATAGTTGAAAAGGGTGGAAATATTTTAAAAGGCAAAAAATGTCTTAGTTTTATTATGAAAACAGTTTTGACTTCAAGGCTCTCTGGATTCCCAGGCATTCTCAGTCCACACTTCGTGAACCACTGGATAGAGTGGATAGAGTTCTAAGTTTAGAGTCATAAAGAATTGAGTTCTGATCTTTCCTTTTATAGGCAATAGTTCCATAACCATGAGGATTATTTATCAGTCTCAGACAAATCCCTTGGATTTATTCACTAAGATGAGATTTCTACATTTGGAACCCCCACATTGACCAAATCATTCCAAGTATTTTATATCTCTCATTTCCATTACTTCCTTTCTATTTTTATCACCACCAATAAATTTGGATCTTTCTTAGGATCATCAATCCAGATTTGAGACCCTATTTTATTCATTTTCATAATCCCCACAGCACTCAACTTTGTATGGAACAAATGTTCAAGAATGATGGATCAGCTCATTGAAACAATTTCTTCATGGGCACTGGATTGGTCTGATTAGGGGGGCAAATCAGATCAGAGAATATAATTAAAATCTTGGATCAAGGAGTGATGCTAAAATAGAATGAGAACAGAGATCAGCAATGATCCTTTGCAGGCATAAAAAAACAAAGAGTGAGACTGAGACTTGGAGAGTGACTCAGCAATACCCACTTCTAGGTTGTCAAATTCATGGGATGCATAGCAATGAGAGTCTTTGTGGGGAATGTCCTATCTGACACAAGAGTAGAAAAGTTTACAATTATATTTGCAGTTTTTTTTGTGTTTTGCATTTAATATTTTATGCATTGTTTTGTTTTGTAACATCAGTAAGTTTCTCCCTTTTCTAAAACTAAATTATGTATTATTTCCCAAATGATCCTTATTAAATAGTAAAAAGCAAAAACTCAAGCTTAAAGCATCTCACTATTTAAGCTATTCTCTGAAATAATTATTTAAAATAATGTCTGGTGTGCAATAATACAGGACTGATGTAATGAATCTGCCAGCCAAAACCCTGAGAAAGGCTTGCATACATTATTAGAATACTTAATTAAAGCTTAATTTATGCAAGTAGCTAGGAGAACCATCTATTCTTTACTCTGTTGTGGATAAAAGAACTAAGCATCAATGATTGAAAAAAAGCACAGGGGTCACTTTTCATTCTCATTAACATTTTTTTTTACTGGACTAATAATATGTTACCTTCTAGATTTAATTTAATTTCTTTCAGTTCATGATACTATGCTAATTTACATTGCTGCATTCTTTCATTCATTCATCAATGGAGCAGCATTTTCTCATTGTGGACCAAGTATAATAGGGACTCAGGGAGCCTGTATTCTATTCATATTTGTTCTGTGGGATGTGCTGAATTCTGTGCTTTTCTTTGTAATAATGAAAATGATACTAATGTGCTTTTGAGGGAGGTGGTATTGGTGGTAGTAAAAATTAGATGATGTTGGCATCCTTCAGTCTATCTTTATTAATAGTCATAATAGAAAAAAATTCTTTTCTTTTTATACATGAGGGGAAACTGAGGTACAGAACAGTTAATGTTTTGACATTGTGTCAAGCCTTCAGTGCTTTTCTTTAGTTCTAACCTGCTTTATGAGACTATACAGCTTCCAGAGAAAGTCAATAGCACAGTCAATAGGACAACCCTAAAGCCAATACTAAGATTTTCCCAGTAGATCTCATTCCCCAAGTTCTTCAATAATACTTTAAAAAAATTTCTTTGTTAAGATTCTAGCCTTACTTTAATTTCTCTAGTATTAATAAAAAGAAGCAATTTACAGAGGTATCTTGATATAAGGGGGAGAATAACAATTTGGAAGGTAGTGGGTAGGATACAGAAACCTTTAGATTGCCTTGTTGGGTTGAATGATTACCTCTCATGATCTGGAGGGCATGATAGAAGAATAGAAGGTATGTCCCAGAGGACAGACTTGCCAGAAGGATTTTACCACTAAATAATATCAGCAGCCATGTTTGTCCTGTAGTGTGGGATGGAGGGTGTCTGAAGTGGGATAGGAACTCTGAGTCCCCCTGTTGGGGTATCCAGCTAGAAAAAAGAAAAGGAAAAAAAGCATTGTCAGGAAGGTTGAGAGAGCCTCCTCTGGTACTGGCTCTTGAATGGGTAAAGATGTGGGCTGGGAGGTAGAAACCTGTGACAGGGATGTTTTTAAAGATTATAGTATTACTTCTTTAACAACTTACTAATAAGGAAATATGTTAACTATGATTGTACTTACATAACCTATTTCAGATTTCCTGTTGCCTTGGGGATTAGGAAGAATGGGAAAGTATGTGAAGGTAGTAGAAAATTATAAAACTTAAAAGTTTGCAAAAGGATGAATGTTGAAAACTTTCATGTAATTGTAATTTCATGAAATTGGAAAAAATAAAAAAAATTATGGAATTATGATCATAGAGAATTTCTTCTGGCTCTTATGACTCAAAAGATGAGAAGCAGGAACAATTTAAGATCTTTGAAGAACCTAGGTAGCTCCTTCATAGCCAGATACATTGTGTAAATGAATGCATTTTTATAGGTAGGTATCGGATCAAAGGGATCATGACTAATTAATTTTTCATTTTGATAGAACATAGAACGGTGAGAGGAATATACATTTTTTCAAAGATATTTATGGTTTGTTGTTTACTAGTAAGTGTTGCCATCTTTTGTATACCCAAAATGTGGTGCATTGGGAGAATCAATAAATCAATCAATTTAGAAGGTATTTTAGAAATACTTTGTATTCCAGGCAAAGTAGTTTACATACTATCCCACTGCACAATTCAGCTTTGCCTAGGTTAGTCTGCTGTCTAAGATACACTCAATCCTCCCTTCCACTTGCAGCACTTTGGAACTTCTTTTCAAATTCAGCTCATGTGTCATTTGTTTTATGTGGAAAATTTTCCCCTTTTCTCTAGCTAGTAGGACTCTTCCTTCCTCAAATTATCTTATATTTACTCATCTTTAAATATGTTGCATTCTGTAGGAGAAAGCAAGCTGTGTGTGAGCAAGGGTCAGTTTTTTTTTTTAATTTAAATCTCTAGGTCTTAGAATGGGACCTTGGACATAGGGAAAAGGACTTGCCTTGTGATTTCCCTGTTATAGGAAAATCTCAGATAGAAAGCAAATCTCAGATGTGGAAGTTCCTGCTACCAAGTTAACTTGCTCAGAGCAACACAACTATATGTTTGATAGGTCTTGAACTCAGGTTTTCCTAACTCTGAGGCTGCTATTTATCTACTATATCATGCTGGTGCCTCTCAGTCATTATGGGTATTTAATAAATGTTTTTTGATTAATAATTGAATAAACAAATATTTGCAATTTATAACAGATTTGATAGTTGATTAAAATTTTAATATGTCCTCTCATTTATTTTGCCTTTTTCAAATGCTAATTGTGCTTCTTACATAAAATGGTCCTCCATTTAGTTGGGGGCAGCTAAGTGCATATCAATAAGTGTTTTTAGTTTAAGAGGGGTAAGAAACAAAAGATGGATTATTTATTATGAAGAATGATTTTTTTATTCATTATGAGCCTGGGATGATTGTCTTAAGCTTTGAGGATATAACAAAAAGCAAAAAGACAAGTCCTGCCCTCAATGAGCTCACAGTCTCCTTTATAATTGAGTGATTCAGTCAGGAAGTCTGGGATCTCTATAATAATGAAACTAAGGTTTTAAGTTTTCATTATTAAATTTTTGAACCTCCTGTTTATTATCCTTTTAATTTCTTCTCAGTGTCTTATTTTATTTATGGTATATTTACTAATCTCTTTTTTCATCTTTTCAAGGAATTCTAATAAAACTTGTGGCAAAGCCATACCTTTATCTGTCCATAGGGGCCATAGAATTATTCTTTTCCTCTAGACTTGTGTTCTGAACATCCCTGCATTAAGTATTCTTTTTTTTCTCATTTTCCCAAACTTTACTTACTGAGTTGGAAATTTTTCTCAAGACCAGATCCTAGATTGTCCCCGAACACTTAGATAGGATGATGGGCTCCTATTGGGTTCCAATCTGTACTATCTGGTATCTTACCACTAGTCTCTTCTACTGATATTTGCTGTGCACAAAGTTCTGACATAGCCTAGGCTTCCCTGAATCCTCTGGTTCCAAAGTGCTAAGTTTCTCAATATCATCAGGGTCAGTTCAGGTCAGTGGCTGTAAAGTTTTAGGATCCCCATGCCATATGGACCAATTCAATTCCCTCCAAGTAGGAACTTTGCCACTCATTTCATATTTCCAAGTCCAGACCACTGAGAAGCTAAAGTCTCTTGGGAGTCTTTTCACTGAACCATTCTTCTGGTCTCCACATGTAAGCAGTCTTTACTGTCATGGGATTTCCTGGATTGAGCACTCCGAGGTTGTTGAACATGGATGATCTCTGAGGACTATGTTTATCTTATTCATACTCTATGTATATCTGCAAACTTCTGGGATTCCTTTGTGTTGACCTAGTATGGAAGAAGATGCTTACTGTAGTTTCTTTATTTCTTAATCATTATCTAATCTGGATGTCTTATCTTTTTTTTTTTCTGGAGAGCATGTGTCAATTGGGTTCTCCTTTTCACTCTGACATCCTGATGGGAAGTTAGTTGTATTTATTTTTGAAAATTTTCCAAGAGTAGAAAGAATAATACTCATTTAAACAATACATGTACATTTAAACAGTATGGTAAACTATTTAAACAGAACAAAGTATTTCTGGTTACTTTACAAGAACGTTTCAAGAATTCATCAATTTAAATCTAAGGTGAGCAGTTTTAAGTTTGTAAAAATAGGTTAATATATAAATGGAAAACATTATTAAAAGAAATGTTATATTCATTATTATCATGAATAATATAATTTTCATTGATAAGAAAACAATGTCAGTAAAAGTAATATTGAGAGCATATTGTCAAAAATAATGTAGCAGCATGGATAAGAGAGCTGACCCTAGGCAGATTCTACGGTGTTCAAGTGTTGACTGTGTGACCTTAAGTAAGTTACCTAATCTCTCAGAACCCCAAGAAACTCTAAGTCTTTAAGCTGCTAAATAGTTGTTTATTTGCATTGTCATTGGGAATCTCCTGATTATTTATATCCCTGATCATATACCAATAATAATAATAATAATATAATATTACCACTATCACCAGGGCAGACCAACAATATACAGGGTGTTTTGAACATCTTAGTTAAATTTTGAGTTCTTTTGGAACATCCTGTATTGTCATTAATATTATCTTCTTTTTAAATTCATCACATAATCTATAATTTATTCTCCATGAAAAACATAATCTACATTCAAATCCATGTCCATGTTAATTGTTCTATAAAGCCACCTTTTTTTCCCAAGGCAATGGGGGGTTAAGTGACTTGCCTAAGGTCACTGAGCTAGGTAATCCTTAAGTGTCTGAGGTCAGATTTGAACTTAGGTCCTCCTGACCTTGACCTCCAGGGCCAGGGTACAGACACTGCACCTTTTAGCTGCCCCCTCTAAAGCCAGCCTTAAAAGTCAAAAGAGGAAATCATCTCTAGCATTATTTAGTTCCTAGTGGAGAAAGTTAATTTTGATAAAATCAGCCCCAGAAATGTATATGAAGTACATATCTCTTCCTGAAAGAAAAGATGGAGAATAGAAAGTGCTTTGGAGAATTCAGTCCCTGAGGATGACAAAATAGGCACTGAAGGCTCTTTGTTATTTGTTAATTATTTTTCTTAAATCATCAGTTTTATTGCATTTTATTTTCTATGCTACAAACAGGAAGGAATTTGTTTTTCTATGATTTTAATGTTAGTTTTGTAAGGATTTAATTTGAGGATATCTCAGGTGTCACTTTAGCTGGAATTCACATACATGAAATTTTAACACTTGGAGGGAAGGAAGCTATGGATTAGAATGTATAGGTGAAATAATGTTCAGAAATTTTATCCAGCATTAATTGAACATCTTCTCCATGCAAGCATTTTACTGAATGCAGTGACGGAGGAATTCATCAGAAATTGATAGCATTTCATTGGTACAAATGTCTCTGAAGAAGAATCATTACCTTCTATAATGTAATCATTACCATCAGTATCAAGGGGCCATGGCACTTTTCCATCTGACATGGAGTTGAACCCTTCCCATATACACTCTCATTAAAATGAAAGCTCCTTTTCTATCTGTATCCAAAGGACTTAGCTCATAGTAGGGGCTTGATCAATGCTATATTCATTTATATAAAACCAAGATAGTAGATGATCCCTGTCCTCCTGTAGAACTGACTGAATTGCCTAAAACATTATTATATTTTGTTTTGGTCCATCATATCCTCTTATACTCACCAACATTTTGGCCCCAAACAAATTCCAAGTTGTTACCTAAGATACTTCCCAAATGATCTGCACATGAACTATGCCTAGTTTACCATGGGAGACTGGACTTGGGTATAGTTCACTGTAGAGCATGGTAACTTTTAAGAAATTAATTTTTTTATTTATTTTTTCATCAGTGTGCAACAATGGTTTTCCCCAATCATTATTTACAAGGTTTTAAGTTTTACATTTTCTCCCTCCTTCCTTTCCCTCCCCCTCCCCCTGGAAAAAGCAGTCTAATTTAAGCTCTACATGTGTAAAATTATGCTAAACATAGATCCATATCAATATGTTGTGAAAGGAAAGTAAAATCCAAATAGAAGAAAAAACATTAGAGAGAAAAAATAATACATAAAACAGATTTTAAAAATTGAAGATAGTTTAACATTTAAACTCTACTCTACAGTTCTCTCTCTAGATATGGATTGTATTTTCCATCACAAGTGTTTTTAGAAATGTTTTTGATTATTGTACAACTGAAATGAACAAGTCCATCATAGTTGATCATCACCCAATGTTGTTAGTGTAGATAATATTCTTCTGGTTATGCTCATTTCACTCAGCATCAGTTCATGTAAAATTTTCCAGGCTTTCTGAAATCCCATTCCTCATGATTTCTTATAGGACAATAGTGTTCCATCACATTCTTATACTTCAATTTGTTCAGCTTTTTCTCAATCAATGAGCATCCCCCTCAATTTCAAATTCTTTTCTACTATTAGAAGAGCTTCTATCAATATTTTTGTACATCCGGATTTTTTGAAACCCTTTATAATGATCTCTTCAGAATACTAACCTAGTAGTAGTTTTGCTGGATCAGATGGTTTTGCTTTGGTGCACTTTATTGCCCTTTGAGCTTAATTCCAAACTGCTTTACAGAAAAGTCAGATAAGTTTACAACTCTTCCAACAATTCATAGATTTTCCCACATCCCCTCCAACCTTGATCATTTTCCTTTTTAGTCATATTGGCCAATCTGATAGGTCTGAGGAGGTACTTCAAAGTTTTTTTTAATTTGCATTTCCCTAATCAATGATTTGGACTTTAGATAGCTTTAATTTCTTTTTTAATTTTCTATAAAGAAATTTTCTATAAAGAAAGGCAATAGAATTGCCTTTCTATGTCTTTTGACCTCTTATCAATTGAAGAATGATTTGTTTTCTATATCCTTCGACCTCATATATATATATGTATATATATATATCATATTTTCTTATAAATTTGATTCTGTTCTCTTTATATTTTAGAAATGAGTCAAATTAATATATCATTTATCTTAGATACACAGGATGAAGATTCTTTTCAGATATTCTTTTTTGTTTGTTTGTTTTTTTGACAAGGCAGTGGGGTAAAGTGACTTGCCCAAGGTCACATAGCTAAGTAAGTATCAAGTGACTGAGGTAAAATTTGAATTCAGGTCCTTCTGACTCCAGGGTCAGTATTCCATCCTCTGTGCCACCTAGCTGCCCTGATTCCTTGTTTCTTTCTTTCTTTTTTGGTTTATTTATTTTATGTTATTACAATAATCTTGTTGTGAGAATAAACATAACCCCCCCCCAAAAAAAAAGATGAGAAACCTCAAGAATAGTGAGAGAGAAAAAATGTACTTCAGTCTGTGTTCAGATTACAATGTCTGTATCTCTGGGATGAATTACCTTCTTTATCATGAGTCCACCAAAGAAGTTGCTTCACAATTTTTCCCACAGTTGCTATTACTAGCTGTATTTCCTTCCACTCTATTCCTTCCCACTCTCATTCATTCTCTTTCTCCTTTTATCCTATCTCTGTTCAAAAAGTGTGTTGTATCTGAATAACCTCTCCCATGATCTTCCCTCTCTTCTATCACCTATTTCCCCTTCCCTCCCCCACTATTCTTCCTTATCCCATCCTTTTCCTCTCATTTTTATCTAGGGTAAGATAGATTTCTATACCCTATTAAGAGTGTATGTTATTTCCTCTCTGAACCATTTCTGATGAAAATGAAGGCAGACTTTAGTGTTTTCTTTTTGACTTGGGAGTTTTGGAATTTGGTTGCAATATTCCTAGCTGTTTTTCTTTTGGGATCTCTTTCAGGAGGTGATCAGTTAATTCCCTGAATTTCTATTTTACCCTCTGCTTCTGGGATCTCAGGGCAATTTTGCTGTATTATTTCTTGAAAAATGAAATCTAGGCTCTTTTCCTTGTCATGACTTTAAGGTAGCCCAATAATTTTTAAATTGTCTCTTCTGGATATATTTTTGAGGTCAGCTGTTTTTCCAATGAGTTATTTTATATTTTCTTCTAATTTTTAATAGTTTTTATATCTTCCTGATTTCTCACAAAGTCATCAGCTTCCTTTAGTTCCATTTTGCATTTGAAGGAGTTATTTTCAGAGAGCTTCTTAGTTCCATTTTGCATTTGAAGGAGTTATTTTCAGAGAACTTTTTTATCTCCTTTTCTAGTCAGCCAATTCTGCTTTTTAAGGCATTCTTCTCCTTTTGTGTTGCTTTTTTCTATTTGGCCTAAACTGATTTTTAACATATTAATTTCTTCAGTATTTTTTATATTTCTTTTACCAAGCTGCTGATTTGGTTTTCCAGATTTATCTGCATTGCTCTCATCTCCTCCCAATTTTTCATCTACTTCCCTCAATTGCTTAATTGCAAAAGTCTTTTTTGAGCTCATCCATAGCCTGAGTCCATTTTCTATTTTTCTTGGAGGTTTTGGGTACAGAGGCTCCAATTTTGTCATCTTTTGAATCTTTCATGGAACCAAAGTAATTTTCTACGGTTAGATTCTTCTTTTTCTTTTGTTTGTTCAATTCCTCAGCCTATGGCTGATTTACAGTACTTCCAAGGCTTTGAGTTTGTTTTGGGTGGGGGGGACAACCCACAGGGACCTTAATTCCTCCAAGGTCTTATGAGAGCCTTTGACTTCTCTCTTGTCTGTGTTCAGGTCTTCCCCTCTTCCCTGGAGCTGTGGGCTATGGGGGCCCAAACTGCAACCTGAATTTGGGTGGGGGTAAACAGCTGAGTCCTGCCCCAGGGAGAGCAGAGAGATCTCTGCAGTCTCCCCTGAGCCCCTTACCATCTGTGAGCTGCAGTCTGGAGGTGCAGGCTAGCTTCCCTGATTTCCACTGCAAGTTATCACCACAGGATTGGTTTGAGGCTGACGCTCACTCTGCACTCACTGTGCTGCAGCAGAGTTCTCTCACCACCCCTTCAAGCTTTTCCTGTGTTCCCTGGGCCAGGAGGTCTGAAAACCTTCCCCCTCTACCATGGACCCAGACACTCCTGGGATCTAGACACTCTGCTTAGACACTGTGCTGGGGCTGGGGCTGGGGCTGGGGCTGGGGCTGCGGCTGCGCTTGCAGTGGCTTTTTCCATCCCTCAGTCCCAGTGAAACAGATATTTCCCGTGGAAATTCTAAGTTGTCTTGGGCTGGGAAATTGTATCACTCAGTCTTTCTGTGGGTTCAACCCCTCTAAATTTTGGCTAGAGTCATAATTTGATGACTTTTGGAGTTTTTTGGGGAACGAGTTTCAGGGAATTCCTGCCTTCATACTGCCATCTTCTTCCCTGATTCCCTGTTTAAAACCCAGAGCCTTTTTAAGTTTTTTTGAGAATTCTTGATAATATACCTTGAACAGGCAATTCTGTTTTTTATTTCTGTCTCTTTACAATTCACTGAACCTGTGTTCTTAGTTGAATCACTCTCTTTGTTTCTGAACAATAGTGGTTTAAGACATATGATAACCTGAGACTGAGTTTCTGCCATTGAAAGTGTTAGTCCTGAGTGCTCTCTTACATCAAAGTTTTAGGGGTGAATAGAGAGAGTAGAATTTGGCACCCTAAATATGGGACAGCTAAAAGACAGCAGTGTGTAATGGTGAGAGTGATGATGGATTTGGAGTTAGAATGATCTGGTTTAAAATTCCTCTTCTGTCATTTATTATCTATGTCATCCTGGACAAATCACTCAGCTTCTATGGCCCCTAGCTGCCTCATCTGTAAAATAAGTATCATACCTTGAAAACCAGTGTGGAGTTTTGAAGAGAGGCTTTTCTCTGAGGCTGGAAGACTTGGGTTTAAAATCTACTTCAGATGTGTGATGGTTAAGTGAATCTGGGCCAGTCAGTTAACCATTTGGGGTCCTATTGTTTATCCTTCATTCTCAAAAGAGGACCATTATATCAGGCCATGGCATGCAAGTGAATTGTATTTAAGTAGGGGAAGCTGTTCAGAGTCAACAGGGTCCAGTGGACAGTTTTATCAGAATGATGAAACTCCCCCTATGGAAGTTGGGGAGTTGATTCAGAAAACTAAGTGTTAGACAATATCTTTTTTTTAAATTAATATTTTTAAATTTGTCTGATGATGTGTTTTAAAAGTTTTTCAATATTCATTCACATGCATATTTATAACTTACACAATTTCCTTTCACCATTCTTTGCCATCCCCCCTCCCTTCAGCAGCAAACAGTTCAATGAACATTGTACATTTGTGTCTAACATGTTTACATGTCAGTCATTTTCTGTCTGAGGAATTAGGACTAAGAGAGAAGAAAGACAACTATGGAATAGGAAGGAAAAATTTGAGAAATTTTTAAAAAACTATTACATAATTTCTTATCCTAGAGTTGCCTGGTGGCATTGCCTAGACCAGGGTCACATAGATGACCAGACTTGTATCAGAGAATCTAGGTCTTCCCAAAGTCAAGACCCTCCCCTAGCCTAACTTACCACCACTTGTGATATGTGTCAGTTATTTTTATGCTTTTATTCTCCCTATGTAGCTTTGGCATTGCTGTGTTTTGTATTCCACAGAACTAGAGTATAAGAATCTATTAAATAACAGTTGGCACATTCATATACATTTATTTGTTCATATGGCAAGGATTTACTGTTTTCCTTTAGTTATTCATAATAAAAATTACCTGGGGACTTCATATTCCACATCAGCAAGCATCAAAGCAGTATGGTGCTCTGTAGTTGAAAACTGAATTATATAATTTTAGATTTAGAATTCTGTTCTGCTGACCTCAAATGTTTCATTATCTACTGCTTTTTAAATATCTCTTATGGGTGGTGGTGGAGGTGGCGGCTTTTATTGAGGTACATTAATGACACTGTAATTTCAGAAAGTTTAAAAAATTATTCAGGGGGCAGCTAGGTGGCACAGTGGATAGAGTACCGACTCTGGACTCAAGAGGACCTGAGTTCAAATCCAGCCTTAGACACTTAATAATTGCCTAGCTGTGTGACTTTGCCCAAGTCACTTAACCCCATTGCCTTAAATAAATAAAATTTTAAAAAATTAATCAGAATTCTCTAAAGATTTTTTAAGCAGAATTTTTCATTGTACTAAATATCAATGAAGACACTTTCCATGATCATCATTGTTAGCAGAGATTTTGATATCTGAAAATTATTGCTGAGATGAATGGATTCTAAATAATAATTACAGAAAGTCTGGTGACATGTTTGGGCAGTGTATGCAAAATTAGAGACCTCTGTTGCTTCTATAGAAAAAACTGAATAACTAATATGTCAGTCTTTGTTAGAAAATAATAATCTTTATCCTTCATTTTCAAAGAAGACCACAAGATCAGGGAGGTGATGCCATGGCAAGCATGTGAATTGGATTTGAGTGAGGGGTACAGTGCTAAGTCACTAGCCTCACTTTCTCTTCCATATTCATTTGGGTCCAGTGGCCAGATATGAATCAGGACAACTGGAAATGGCCCTGGATGCAAAGTAATCAGGGTTAAGTGACTTACTTAAGAATCAAGTGTCTGAGACTGATTTCAAACTCCGGACCTCCTGACTCCAAGGTCAGTACTCTATCCCCTGCATCACCTAGTGATCCTCTTGTTAGAAAATATTTTGAATTCTATCCTCAGTATCATGAAAAAGGCATGCTACCCCTATAGTGTCATGAAAAAGGAGACATAGAATTGCACTGGACTCAATGACTTCTAATGTTTCTTACATTTAAATCTGTGATCCTATGAAAGGCTTAAAATTTGTAAATAAAAGAAATACAAGATCAGATAAGATTGCAGTTCTGTCATGTTAATAAGGGATAGATAGCTTAAGTGCTATCCTGATATCCCCTAGAATGTGAAAAGACCTGGAAGAAACTTTAGTATCCTTCTCTGTGCAGGATTTATGGTAAGAAATGGACAAGTGACATGAACCAGTGGAGTGATTAATGAGATCACTGAGGTATTTTCATCATGGAAAGGCAATTCTGTAATCTATTCTTGTTTGTATAAACTCCTAATTACCATTAATTAGATTTAATTAATTTTAAAAAATGTCAGCAAATTAAGGAAGGTGTGTCTCAACCTTGCCTTTCTTGTTCTATGTTTTCTCTCCTATTTCTGCTTAGACAGTGAGATGGTGTAGTGGATAGAGAGCTGGGCCTGAAGTCAGGAAAACCAAATCTAATATCACACACTTAACTAGTTATGTAACTCTGAGCAAATCACATAATGTCTGCCTCAGTTTCATCAACTGTAAAATGGAAATATTAACAGTACCTACCTCATAGTATTGTTGTGAGAATCAAGTGAGATATCTCTAAAGAACCGTACAGTGTCTGGGTTATAATAGGAGCTTAATAAATACTTGTTCTTTCCCTCTCCTATCATCATCCACTATCCTTCTATCTGGTTCTTGGAGTAGAAGCTGATTAATTGAAGGAGAAGCCAGCCTAAATTGTTTTATTTTTTACAGTATTTACACTTTTGTTAAGCCATTTAAAAATTTCGATAGTTGCCATTTGTATATAGGTTCAATCGATCAGTAAGAAGAGTAGTCTCTTCCATGGCTCGTTCTGCCTGAAGGTCAGGTTTATTAGATTTCAGTGTTCTGTGAAGGTTATTTGGAAGTGTATGTCTAGTCTTTTTGCTATTGGCTCTAGCCCCCATTGATGGTACCCCTCTAATTTTGGGGGTCCTTTCTACCCCAGTTCCATTTAACCACTTAGTAATAGAGTAACTTTTAAAAAATTGAATTTAATTTTTAAATAATATTTTAGTTTTTCAATTACACATAAAAATAATTTTTAACATTCATTAAAAAAAATTTGTTTCAAGTTCTCTCCCTTCCTCCTACCTTCACTGAGAAGACAAGCAAATTAATATCATTTATACATGTACAAACATGCAAAACATATTTCCACATTAGTCATGTTGTGAAAAAAAACACACAACTCAAACAAAAAACCAATAAGAAAAATAAAGTTTTAAAAAGTGTGATTCTATTGACATTTAGACTCTATGAGTTCTTTCTTTGGAGGTGAATGGACTTTTCTTCATAAGTGTTTCAGAATTGTTTTGGATCATTGCACCAATCAGTAATTTATAGCTAATCATCATACAATGTGGCTGTTACTGTGTACAATGTTCTCCTGGTTCTGTTTACTTTACTTTGCATTAGTTCATGTAAGTCTTTCCAGGTTTTTCTGCAAGTATCTTGCTCATCATTTCCTGTAGCATAATAGTATTCTATCACAATCATATTCCACAATTTATTCAGTCATTCTCTACTTGATGGTCATCCTTAATTTTCAATTCTTTGCTTCCGCAAAAAAGAACTTCTATAAATATTTTTGTACACTTCCTATTTCAAAAAATCTCTTTGGGATACAGACCTAGTAGTGGTATTGTTGGATCAAAGGGTATGCACAATTTTATAGCCATTTGAGGATATTTCCAAGTGTTTTTCAGAATGGTTGAATCAGTTCATAACTCCATCAAGAGGGCATTAGTGTCCCAATTTTTCCATGTCTCATCCAATATCAGTCATTTTCCTTTTCTGTCATATTAGCCAAACTTCCCTTCCACTGCAAAATTTCATCTCTTTTATGTAAGGTAATTTACCCCATTGTACCTCTTCCTTCCTTCTCCCAGTACATCCCTCTTTCCCATCCCTTAAATTTTCTTTTTGATATCATTTCATCATAATCCAGTCAGTCATTTTTCAAGCTTTCTGTCTATATTTTTCTTCTTCCTTCTTCTTCTTCTTCTTCTTCTTCTTCTTCTTCTTCTTCTTCTTCTTCTTCTTCTTCTTCTTCTTCTTCGTTTTTACAAGGCAGTGGGGTTAAGTGACTTGCCCAAGGCCACACAGCTAGGTAATTATTGAGTTTCTGAGGCCAGATTTGAACTCAGGTACTCTTGACTCCAGGGCTGCTGCTCTATCCACTGTTCTACCTAACCACCCCTTTTCTTCATTTTTTTAAAAGATTTTATTTATTTTGAGTTTTACAATTTTTCCCCTAATCTTACTCCCCCCCCCCCACAGAAGGCAATTTGCCAGTCTTTACATTGTTTCCATGTATTACATTGATCCAATTGAATGTTATGAGAGAGAAATCATATCCTTAAGGAAGAAACATAAAGTATAAGAGATAGCAAGATCAGACAATAAGATATCAGTTTTTTCCTAAATTAAAGTTAATAGTCCTTGGTCTGTTGAAACCCCACAGTTCTTTCTCTGGATACAGATGGTATTCTCCACTGCAGACAGCCCAAAACTGTCCCTGATTGTTTTACTGATCAAATGAGCAAGTCCATCAAGTTTAATTATTGCCCCCATGTTGCTGTTAGGGTGTACAGTGTTTTTCTGCTTCTGCTCATCTCACTCAGCATTAGTTCATGCAAATCCCTCCAGGCTTTCCTGAAATCCCTTCCCTCCTGGTTTCTAATAGAACAATAGTGTTCCATGACATACATATACCACAGTTTGCTAAGCCATTCCCCAGTTGAAGGACATTTACTTTCTAGTCTTTGCCACCATAAACAGGGCTGCTATGAATATTTTTGTATAAGTAATGTTTTTACCCTTTTTCATCATCTCTTCAGGGTATAGACCCAGTAGTGGTATTGCTGGGTCAAAGGGTATGCTCATTTTTGTTGCCCTTTGGGCGTAGTTCCAAATTTCTCTCCAGAAAGGTTGGATGAGTTCACAGTTTCACCAATAATGTAATAGTGTCCCAGATTTCCCATAACCCTTCCAACAATGATCATTATCCTTTCTGGTCACATTGGTCAGTCTGAGAGGTGTGAGGTGGTACCTCAGAGAAGCTTTAATTTGCATTTCTCTAATAAGTAATGATTTAGAGCAATTTTTCATATGACTATGAATTACTTTGATCTCCTCATCTGTAATATATTTTTCTTCTAATAATGATAAATTTTTTAGAAGAAGAAGAATCATCTTCCCAAATAGGAATGTATAGAATTTAATCTTACTGAATTCCTTATGATTTCTTTTTCCTGTTTATATTTGTATGCTTCTCAAGTTTTATTTTTGAAATTCAAAATTTTCTATTCCTCTCTGGTCTTTTCATCTGTAATGCTTGGAAGTCCTCTATTTCTTTAAATGTCAATTTTACCCCTTGAAGGATAATGCTCAATTTTGCTGGGGTAGGTGATTCTTGGTTATTATCCAAATTTCTTTGTTCTAGGATATCATATTCCAAGTTTCCAATACTTTAATGTTGAGACTACTAAATTTTATGTTATTTTGACTTTGACTCCATGATTTCAATTTTTTTTTCCTGTCTCCTTGCAATGTTTTCTCTTTGACCTGGGAACTCTGGAATTGACTATAATGTTCCTGGGAATTTGCTTTTTGGGAACTTTTTCAGGGGGTGATTGGTGGATTCTATCAATTTCTATTTTGTTCTCTAGTTCTGGATTATCAAGTCAGTTTTCCTTGATAATTTATTGAAAGATGACATCTAGGCTCTTTTTTGATCATGACTTCAGATAATCAAATAATTGTTAAATTATTTTTCCACCTATTTTCCAGACTATTTTTTCCAATGGAATATTTCACATTTAAATTGTTTTCATTATTTTGATTTTGTTTTATTGTCTCTTAATGTCTCATTGAGTTATTAGCTTCTACTTATGCAATTCTATTTTTTATAAAATTAAATTTTTTTTGTCTCAATGACATGCAAAGATATTTTTTCAGCATTCATTCTTTTGAAAGGTTTTGATATCTATAATTTTCTATTATCCTTTCTTCCCTTCTCTGCTCCCCATGGCAGTGAACAATCTGATATGGGTTATACATGTATAATTATGTTTAACATATTTCCAAATTAGTCATGTTATGAAAGGAATTAGAACAAAGAGAAAATAAACCTAAAAGAAATGTTAAAAAGTAAATTTAGTATACTTTACTCTGCATTCAGACTCCATAGATTTTTGTAACTTTTTTTTTCCTGGATGTAGATGGAATTTTTCATGACAGGTCTCTCAGCATTGTCCTTGATCATTGAACTGTTGAGAGGAGCTAGGTCCATTATGGTTGATCATCTCGCAGTGTTGTTGTTAATGGGTATAGTGTTCTCCAGGTTATGCTCATTTCAGTCAGCATCAGTTCTTTCAAGTCTTTCCAGGCTTTTCTAAAATCCTGCCACTCAAGATTTCTTACAGAATAATTGTATTCCATAACATTCATCATCCATACTTTATTCAGTCATTCCCAATTGATGGGCATTCTCTCAATTTCCAATTTTTGACCACTATAAAAAGAGCTGCTATAAATATTTTTATTCACATGGGTCTTTACCCCTTTTTAGGATCTCTTTGAGATATAGAACTAATGTGGTATTATTGAATCAAAGGGTATACACAGCTTTATTGCCATTTGGACATGATTCCAAATTACTCTCCAGAGTGGTTGGATCATTTCGCAACTTTTCCGATGGTGCATTAGTGTCCCAGTTTTCCCACATCCTTTCCAACACTGATTATTTTCCTTTTGTCATTTAAATCAATCTAATAGGTGTGAGGTGGTATCTCAGAGTTGTCTTAATTAACTTTTTTCTAATCATTACTGAGTTGGAACTTTTCTTTTGACTATAGATAGCTTTAATTTATTCATCTGAAAACTTCCTGTTCATATCCTTTCACTATTTATTAACTGAAGAATGACTTGTATTCTTTTTTTTTTTTTTTTTTTTTTTAGGTTTTTGGCAAGGTAAATAGGATTAAGTGGCTTGCCCAAGGCCACACAGCTAGGTAATTATTAAGTGTCTGAGACCAGATTTGAACCCAGGTACTCCTGACTCCAAGGCCGGTGCTTTATCCACTACGCCACCTAGCCGCCCCAACTTGTATTCTTTTAAAGCTCCAGGAGCTCCTGTCAATTCTTATTTTTCAAGAAATTATTTTGTTAGTGAGACAGAAGGGGCTAAGAGGATTAGAAAGGCTGTGTATACAAGGTGATACTTAAAGTTGTCTGGAAAGAAGAAAGGTATTCTTTCAGACAGAGATGTAAAGGGAAATCATTTCTGGCATGGGAAATAGCTAGTTCAAAGGCATAGAGACTGGAGATGGAAAGCTCTGCATGAGGAACAGAGAGTCCGGTTTGGCTGAATTGTACAACATGGGAATTGGGGTAATGCATAGTGACACCAGAGCTTTAGGATGTGACCAGATTGTGAAGGGATTTTTTTTCTCTTTTCTCTTTATTTTTATTTTTGTACAAATGATGTTTTTTTATATATGTATCACTAAAATATTCTTATTTAAGAGTAAATATAATACCCCTCCCCCCCAAATATAGACCCTCATGAGCAATAAAGAGAAAAAATTAATATTAAAATTAAATAATAATAATAATAATAGGGGCAGCCAAGTGGTTCAGTGGATGGAGCACTGGCCCTGGAGCCAGGAGTACCTGAACCCAAATCCATCCCCAGACACCCAACAATCACCCAACTGTGTGACTCTGGGCAAGCCACCCAACCCCATTGCCCTGCAAAACCCAAAAAAACCCCAAAACAAAACAAAAGAAAATAATAATAATAACAACAACAGCAATAATAACAACAACAACAACAACAACAATAATAATAATAACAACAATTTGCTTCAGTCTCTGTTCCAACACCACCAGCTTTGTCAGGGATGGATCACATTCTTTATGATAAAGTCCATCACAAAAGCTACTTCCATATTTTTCCACCACTGCCATTGCTGATCACAACTCCCTCCATTCGTACTTTCCCACTACCATATACTATATTTTCTCTCGCCTTTCACCCTGTCCCTCTTCTTAAATGTGTTGTAGGGTAGCTGAGTGGCACATCAGACTGATCACTGGCCCTGGGGCCAAGAGGCCCCAAGCCCACATACCACCCTTAAGACTCAGCAACCACCTGGCCCCGTGGTCCCAGACAGGCTACCCAATCCCAGTCTCTTGCAAGAAGTAAAAAAGAGAATGTGTTATATCTGACCACTCTCCCCCATGATCCACCCTCTCTTCCATCACCCACATCCCCCCTCCCCCTTTCCCCCTTCTCTCCTTTTTATTCTAGATGTCTATACCCCATTGAGTGTAAATGCTATTTCCTCTCTGAGCCACCTCTGATCAGAGTAAAGGTTCCCTCATTCCCTCTTGCCTTCCTCCCTTCCTTATCATTTCAATAGCACATTGCAATAAAAAAATCTTTTATACTAATACCTTAGCATATTCCACCTCTCCTTTCTCTTACTCTCAGTACATTTCCCTTTTAGCCATTGACTCCATTTTGACAATATATTATATCTTCACATTCATCTCTCTCCTGTGCTTCATCTATATAAACTCCTTCTACCTGCTCTATTAAATAAGAGGTTTCATATTTGTATTATCAGTATCATTTGTTTATGCAGGAATACATGCAGTTCATTATCATTAAGTCCCTCATATTTTACCCTTCTCCTCCACTCTCTATGGTTCACCTGAGTCCTGTATTTGAAGGTCAAACTTTTTGTTCAGCTCTGGCCCTTTCAACAGGAACAGTTGAAATTCCCCTGGTTCATTGAAAGTCCATCTTTTCCCCTGGAAGAAGATGTTCACTTTTGCTGGGTAGTTGATTCTTGGTTGCATTCCAAGCTCTTTTGCCTTCCTGAATATTATATTACAAGCTCTACAAGCCCTTAAAGCAGTTGCTGCTAAGTCATGTATGATCCTGACTGCAGCTCCATGATATTTGAATTGTGTTCTTCTGGCTGCTTGTAATATTTTTTCTCTTTGATTTGGGAGTTCTGGAACTTGGCTGTAATATTCCTGGGGCTTTTTGAGGGGGATCTCTTTCTGGGGTAGATCAGTGGATTCTCTCAATTTCTATTTTGCCCTCTGCTTCTAGGATATCTAGGCAATTTTCCTGTAGGAATTCTTTAAAAATGATGTCAAGGCTCTTTTCCTGATCATGAATTAAAAGTATCCCCCAAATTTTTAAATTATCTTTACTGAATCTGTTTTCCAGATCAGTTGTTTTTTCAATGAGATGTTTCACATTTTCTTCTAATTTTTCATTTTTTTTTTTTTTTGGTTTTGAAGTATTGTGTCTTGATTTCTCGTAAAGTCAGCAGCTTTCCTCAGAAATTCTACATCTGAAGGATTTGTTTTCCTCAGAGAGCTTTCTTAATTCTTTTTCCATCTGGCCAATTCTGCTTTTTAAAGCATTCTTCTCAGTAACTTTTTGAACTGTTTTATCCATTTGACCTAAGCTGGTTTTTAACATGTTATTTTCTTCAGCATTTTTTGGATCTCCTTGACTAAGCTACTGACTTCTTTTTCATGTTTTTCCTGCATCTCTCTCATTTCTTTTCCCAATTTTTCTTCTATCTGCCTCATGTGATTTTCAAAATCTTTTTTGAGCTCTGTCATAGCCTAAGTCCAATTTCCATTTTTCTTGTAGTCTTTAGATACAGGAATTTGTACTTCCTCATCTTCAGATTGAGTATTTTGATCCTTTTTGGATCATAGACAATGTATTTATCAATGGTGTTCCTCTTTTTTCTCTGTTTCTCATTTCCCCAGCCTGTGCCTGGCTTTGGGGTGCTTCCTGAGCTTTTGAGTATTATTGGGACCCCCCCACAAGGATCTAAGTGTGTGAAGCTCTGTCTTCCCTCCTGGTCTGTGAATGACCACAAGTACACCCCCCATGTACACGGGGCTGAGGTGGGGGGGCCCTGCTGTTTTATGGGGGGGCCTAGACTGTGATCAGGCTCTGAATGTAGTCAGAGCCCCAGAGTCCTGTTCTAGGTACAGAGGATAGACCTTCTAAGTCTTTTTCCACTCTCCTACCTAGTCTGAGTACTCAAGGCTCAGTTACCTAGAAGCTCCTGCTTCGGGTTCCTGGATCTGGGCTGCCTCGGCCACACTGTTTGCTAAGTGCCCTGAGGGCTGGGCTTCACTACTGGCTCAGTGCTCCCCTGGTCAGGAAACTGCCCTTGCTGTTGTTAACCCTGGCTCCCAGGTGCTCTGGGGCTGCCTCTGGGAGGCTGAAGTTCCTTCACTCTGGCAGGCTGCCCCTCCAACCCCGTGGAGCAGAGCCTTTTCACTATTTTTCCAGATTACATTGGGTTGAAGAATTTCCTCACTGGATCCCTCTGTGGATTCTGTCTTTCAAAAATTTAGTTAGAGTCCTTATTTTATAAGTTTGAAAATATCAGAGAGAGAGCACCTAAGAGAGGCTCTTCTCCTGTCACCATTTTGGCTCTGCCTCCAGATTGTAAAGGGATTTAAAAGTGAATCAGAGCTCATATTTTGTCTTAGAAGCAACAGGTAGCCCCACTGGGGTTCACAGAGTGATAGAGCAACAAAGGAACATTTGCAGTCACTCTGGTAGAGCCATTGGTTTGGGAAATTGAGTTGAAGCAGAGAAACTTAAGCGTTCAGTATAATAGACTAGGCAAGCCATGATGAGGTCCTGAATTATTGTCCTGGCTGTATAAATAGAAGTTTTAATGCTGTGGGAATACTTTTCCAGGGGAACATTTTGCAAACTAGAGATAAAAATCAGTAGGTCATCAAATACCAATTAAGTACTTACTTAATGTACTAGGTACTGTACTAAAACAAAGAAATAAAAAGGACAAAACCCACAATTTTTGTCCTCAAGGATTTTATATTCTCTAGGGGTAAAGAACATATAACAATGTGGAGATGGAATCAACAATGTCAAAGGCTATGGAGAGGTAAAGAAAGATGATTAATTTAGTTTGGGAATTAAGACCTCATTGCAAATTTTTAAAGAGGGTAGTTTCAATGTAGTGATAAAGAGAATTTATGTTAATATAGTTTCATTTTTGCCCTAACATAAAATATTATTTCTAATATTTAAAACACCACTTTAAGAAATGGAAAGAGAACTGAGTCAAATTTATTAAAAATTAGAGTTATTCCCTAATTGATAAAAAGTCAAAGGACATGAGCAGGCAGCTTTCAGAAACAGAAATCAAAGCTCTCTATAGTCACTTTAAAAAATTCTGTAGATTCTTATTGATTAGAGAAATGCAAATTAAAATTCTAGAGTACCATATATTAGAAATGACAAATTAAGGGGAAAAAGGTATACCAATAAACTATTTGTGGAATTGTGAATTAGTCCAATCATTGTACAAAAATATTTGGAGCAGCTTTTTATGGAGGTAAAGAATTGGAAGGTGAGGGGATGCTCATCAATTGGGGAATGACTAAACAAATTGTGATGTGCTGGAGTACTATTTTGTTATTGGAAATGATGGGGTGAGGTGTGTTTCCAAAACAAAACATAGGAAGCTATAGGGATCATTAGATACAGTAAAGCAATGTTGTAAGTCATTTCATCTTCATTGCTTGTCTTCATTCATCCATACCAACCCAATTGACCAATACTGGGGAACAGCCAGACATTTGTCTTACATTTGGAAGATATGCATCTCTGGTGCTTTTCCGAGGAGAAACTATGTAGCTGTTATTTCTGGAAGCTGTCTAATTGCTTTGGCACATGGGATTAACTAGACTAGTCCTGTGAATCAATAATAATGATTAATAGCTTTAAGATACTTCTTCATATAGTTTAAGATAGTAATCATGTTCCTTCTAAGTATTTTCAACTCTTTATAATATAAGACTTGGCTACTCTGACCTATAAAATGATTCAACACAATTCCAAACACAAATGCATTAGCATACTGATTTGAAATGCCAGTGACAGAGGCAGCTAGGTAGTACAGTGGATAGAATACTGGCCCAGGAGTCAGGAGGATCTGAATTCAAATTCAGGCTCAGATACTTAATAATTGTCTAGATGTGTGGCCTTGGGCAAGTCACTTAACCCCAATGCCTTAAATAAATAAAATTAAAAAAAGAACAAATGCCAGTGAGTTTTATGGTCCATTGGAACAAGGAATGTTTGAAAAAATCATGAAGCAGAGCAAGCTTCTTTCTTCCATTATAAATAGCTACTGTCCTATTTCTTTTTCTCCCCAGTGTCCTTCTTCAAGCTTTTAAGTCATTTCATCTTCATCACTTGTATTCATTCATCCATACACAATATGTGAGAGTGATGAAGGTAATGTGTGACTCAGAATGCTTGATTGATCACAGACTTATTTTCTCCAAACTGAACATTCATGCTCAATAAAAGCAGCAGCTCCAAGGCAAGACAATCACCAGAAGACAACATCAGCATATTAGAGTGCTTCTCTGAGTGGGAACAGTTTGTTGCTGACTTGAAGGGAAAACTGAGTCAACACAGGTTTGGCAACAGTGGAGCAGAAAAGAAGTGGATAACTTTTTGAGATTTCAACTACAGAATGGGAATTGTATATTTCCTCATCTTGGCCAGAACACACACAAACATCAGAATTACTTTGATGAGGGGTGGCTAGGTGGCACAGTGGATAGAGCACCGGCCCTGGAGTCAGGAGTACCTGAGTTCAAATCTGACCTCAGACACTTAATAATTACCTAGCTGTGTGGCCTTGGGCAAGCCACTTAACCCCATTTGCCTTGCAAAAACCTAAAAGAAAGAGTTAGTTTGATGAAAATTATGGGGAAATTCAGAAGCTTCTAAATGGAAAAAAAAAATGAGATCTCCATAGGGTTTATACTAGCATGATAGTTCATCTATCTCTAAGAAGGCAGCATTGAACTCATCAAAAATAGAATGCAAGCAAAAGTGTGCGAGATCCAGGATTCTTGGCTTAATAAGAATGCAGATGGAATTTAGTTTTATGGGGATAGTAACAACACAAAGCACTTCTATGATATCTTGAAGGCAATTTATGGGCCAAAGACCTCTGGTGTATCTCAACTATATTCTGATAAGTGATAGGGATTTGATCCTAAAGAGGAGGACTGAACACTTCTGTAGTGTTTTCAGCAAGCTGTCATCATTTAATGCTGAAACCAGTGATCATAACCCTCAAGTTGAAGTGAACCCCTCTCTAGTTGAACTTCTAACTGAAGAAGTCTTGAATTCCATTAAACTTCTCTTACCTGGTGCTGTTATTTCAGCCGAGATTTACAAGCTGGGGTGGGTGGGTGGGGTCTATTGATTGTACAAAAGTTGACAGAAATCTTCTGGGATATATGGCAAGAAAAGGTTATCCCTCAAGAGTTCAAGGATGACTATTGGATTTATACCCTGAAGAGATTATGAAAAAGGGTAAAAAATATCGCTTGTACAAAAATATTCATGGCAGCTTTGTTTGTGGTGGCAAAGAATTGGAAATCGAGTGTCTATCATTTGGGGAATGGCTTAATAAACTGTGATATATGTATGTGATGGAACATTATTGTTCTATTAGAGTTCAGGAAAGCCTAGAAGGATTTTCATGAACTGATGCTGAGCAAGATGAGCATAACCAGAAGAACATTGTACACCCTAACAGCAACATGGGGGTGATGATCAACCTTAATGGAGTTGCTCATTCCATCAGTGCAACAATCATGCACAATTTTAGGGCTGTCTGTGATGTAGAATCCCATCTGTATCCAGAGAAAGAATTGTGGAGTTTGAACAAAGACCAAAGACTATTACCTTTAATTTTAAATAAAACCCATTATCTTATTATGTGATTTTGCTATCTCATACTTTATTTTTCTTCCTTAAGGATATGATTTCTCTGTCATCACATTCAACTTAGATTAGTGTATACCATGGAAACAATGTAAAGACTAACAGACTGCCTTCTGTGGGGGTGGGGGGAGAGAAGCGAGATTAGGGGGAAAATTGTAAAATTCAAAATAAATGAATAAATAAATTAAAAAGAAAAGAATTCAAGGATGCCTCCATTGTCCATCTCTGTAAAAGAAAAGGAAATAGGTTGACTGTCACAAAGACTCTTAGTCATTACCAGTAAGATTATTGCCAGAGTCCTCCTCATTAGACTGATCCTTCAACAAGAAGATGGTTATCTACCTGAGAGCCCCTGTGACTTTGGGAAGGGCCAAGAAATGATCAGTATTGTGTTTGCTGCCTGACAATTCCAGGAGAAATGCCAGGAGAAGAACAGACATCTGTACACAGTGTTCATTGATCTGAACACAGCTATTGATACGGTCAGTTTTGAGGACTTATAGAACATCACGGCAACACTGGGTTTCCTGAAGAAAAATTCATCAGTATTGTATGCCAGTTCCATAATAGTAGGCAAGCACAGGTCACTAATGGATTGTAGCAGGATTGTGTGCTTGCTCTTAAGTTTTTTAGCATGATGTTTTTAGAGATGTTGTCAAATGCCTTCAACAAGCTTGAAATTGGCCACAAAGTCAGCTGCTACAATGATGGTGAATTATTTAATTTGAGAAGATTACAAACCAAGGCTAAAGTGAAAGAGAGTTAGTGTGTGAGTTTTTGTTTCCAGATGATTATGGACTTAGTGCTGCCTCTGGGGCTGACATGCAACAGAATAAGGATCAATTTTCTGCTGCTTGTGCTAATTTTGACCTGATGATTTTTTTAAAAAAATTATTCATTTTTAATTTACATTTTTATTTATTTATACATTACTAAAATAGTTTTGTGTAAGAGTAAACATAATTCCCTCTTCTCCCACAAAAATAAAAAACCTCACGAGAAATAACATGGAAGAAAGAGAAAAAAATGTGCTTCAGTCTGTATTCAGATACCATCAGTTCTGTGTCTGGGGTGGAATGCATTCTTTATCATAAATCCATCAAATAAGTTACAGTTGCAGTTGCTGATTGTAATTCCCTCCATCCATTCTCCCCCACTCCCATTTATTATATTTTCTCTCTCCTTTCACTCAATCCCTCTTTAAAAGTGTGCTGTGGCTTTTTGGATTGCTTTTACATTTGACCTAAACTGGTTTTTAACATGTTGTTTTCTTCAGCATTTTTTTGGATCTCCTTGACTAAGCTGCTCCATATTTTTCCTGCATCTCTCTCATTTCTCTTTCCAATTTTTCCTCTACCTTCCTTACTTGATTATCAAAATTTTTTTTGAGGTCTGCCATTGCCTGAGCCCAATTCCTATTTTTCTTGGAGTCTTTGGATACAGAAGATGACTTTGTCATCTTCTGAGTGTGTGTTTTGATACTCCATGGGGCCAAATTGTGTATGGTCATGTTCCTTTTTCTTTGTTTACTCATTTTCCTAGCTGGTGCCCTAGTTTTGGGATGCTTCCTGAGCTTTTGAGTTATTACTGGGATACTCCTGCAAGGACCTTAGTTTCTTCAAGATCTTATGCTCTCCTGGCCTGTGCTTTGGTCTGTGAATGACTCCAAGCACACACCTCTGCCCAGGGGCTGTGAGGAAGGTCCCTGATTCACTGTAGTAGTATGGAATCCAGACTGTGACCAAGATCTGAATATGGACAAAGCACCAGAGTCCTGTTCCAGGAACAGAGGAGAGACCTCGACCATCTCCTCTCACCCCCTTAGTTTCTGTGGGCTGAGTACTCTGGTAGCAGCTGCTGGGCAGCTCCCTGCTGGGTGGCTCTGTGGGCCTGCTTCCATTTCCTGGGATCTAGGCTGCTCTGAGGGCCACGGCTGTGCTGAGGACCATGCCGGCCTGGACTCTGCACTCACTCTGGCAGAACATTCCTCACTGATCTTCCAAATTGGCAAGTCAGGAAACTGCTTCTGCTGCCATGAGCCAGTGCTCCCAGGGATCCAGGCTCCCCTCAGACTGTTCCCAGAAGGGTGGAGCTCCTTCACTTCTGCCTGGTGATCCAGGTTACACTGCCACCCCCTCCAATCTCATGAAACAGAACCTTCTCATGATCTCCAGGTTACCTTGGACTGGAGAATTGCCTCACTGGATCTTTCTGTGGATTCTGCCTCTTGAAAATTTAGTTAGAGTCCTAATTTTAAAGTTTTTGGAATATTTTGGAAGAGAGCTCCTGGGAAATCCTGTCTTCATTCCACCATCTTGGCTCCTGGGATCTGATGACTAATAATGAGAAAGCAGAGGTTCTCCACCAGCCAGCACTATACCATCCATATGTGGAACCATTTTTTTATAGTAAATGGAGAAATTTTGAGTACTGTGGATAAGTTCTCTTACTTTGGCAGTATGCTTTCTAGGGATGTTTACATAAGTTGATGAGGTTGAAACATGTTTTGCAAGAACTAGCGCAGTGTTTGGGAGGCTCCAAAGAAAAGTGTGGGAGAGAAGAGGTATTACATCGCTTACCAGATAGCCTAAAGAGCCATTGTCTTTAACTCACTGTTGTCTGCCTGGAGAATATGCCAGTGCCATGCCAGGAAATTGAATCAGTTCCATTTGAATTTGCTTCCGAAGATGCTGAGACTTATCTGGCAAGGTAAAGTGCTGAATCCCTAAGGTGCTTTCTTGAATTGAATTGTCAATGATTAAGCTCTACTTGAGAGAGTGAAACTTAGAACTGGCCACATTGTCCCTAATGGCAAAGTACACATTTGCCTAAAAGACTTTTATAGGGAACTCACACAAGGCAAATCTTCACACGGAGGTCAGAAGAAGCAATTAAAAGGATACTCTGAAGAACTTTGGTATCCGTTGTGAGACATGAGAAATTCTGGCACTGAACTGTCTAGCATGATTCACCCACATCAAAGAAGGCACTGTGCTCTTTGAGCAAAGCACAATTGCTGTAGTTCAAAAGAAATATGGGATATGCAAACTTAGAGACATCTCCTTCCCAAATGTTTCTGCTGGCTATGTTTGCCTGATCTTTGGAAAGATTGTCAAGCTTGTATTGGTTTGATCAGTCATAGTTGGACTCATTGTACATTTACTCTGACATAGTGATGTCATTTTGACCCTCTTTGAGTAAGGACAACAACCATACTGTTGGAGGAGGAAAAGAGGGGACAAGGAGGATGTTATGGTTAGCAAATGGGAGTAAAGAATGGTGTGGATATTTTACTCCTTTATATTTTTGTCCAGGACTAGAACTTGTGATAAATTAATTACTCAACAATGGGTTTGATCCTAAAATAGTTATTCAGTATTATAAAGTACCAAAATGACTTGTACTCTTTCCTAGACTTTTTATGAATATTATTAGTATTATATATTAACATACAGAATTATTATAAGAATTAATTATATTTTGACTTACAGAAAGCTAGAGTGGGAAAAAGGTTAATGAAACTTTTGCTAAACTGATTGACAATAGTTGCTGCCTTCCTTTTCCATAGGTCAATTTTCCTCCAAAGAGAAGGAAAACACTATCTTTTGAGGCAGTCTATTCCAGTTTTTGGACAGTGCTAATTTTAATAAATTAGTTCTTGTCCTTGTAATGAACCAAAAATTTCCCTCTGCCACTTCTAATATTTGTTCTGAGTTCTGAACTATGGGACCAAATAGAAAAAATGAGATAATCCCTTTTCTACATGGTAATCCTTCAAATAGTTGGGGGAAAAAACCACTATCATACAGCTCCCCCCCTTTGACTAGTCTTCCTGTGCCATGACCCCTTTAGTACTTTCCTAAAATGAATCATTTAGAAATGAATGTCTCCTTTTAAAGATGATTCCTAGGCCAGCCATTTCTTCATTTCTCACTTGGATGATTTCTTTTGGATTTCATCATGTCTACAGGAACCTCATCATGAGAAAACGTCACCCTGTGAGATTGCATCAGCTTTGGTATTTCATAACTCGCCAGTATATTATAACAAATTTCTTAGATAATGATCTAATTTCTAAGGTATATAAGCAGATTATTCAAATTTATAAGAAAAAGAGCCATTCTCCAAATGATAAACAGTTTAAGGATACTTCCTAAGGGAAGAAATCTGGGACATCTATAACCTTATTTAAAAAAATGCCTCAAAGCATTATTAATTAGAGAATCAAATTAAAACAGTCCTGAGATTCTACTTTACATCTGTTGGAGAGGTAAAGATGACCAAATTAGAAAAAGCTAAATATTGGAGGAGATGGGAAAAATAGGTTCATTGATAGTAGATCTGTCAAATTTCACTTTGTAATGCAGTTTGGATTTACACACAAAATACTAAACACTATCTTTTGACCCAACTATTCTGGTAGGCCTGTACCCAAAAGAAATGAAAGAAGGATTAAAAGTTGCTTTATGTACAAAACCTTTTACAACACTTCATTTTGTGGTAGTATAAAACTGGAAACTAAGAGTATGTTCCTCAATTGAGGAATAGCTGAATAAATTTTTGTATATGAATATGATGAAATGCTATTTTACTATAAGAAATGAGGCACCAGATGATTTAAAAAAAGATCAATTGAATAAGAGTGAAGTGAGCAGAACTAGGACAATTTATACTATAAAATCAATAATATAAAAATGAATAGCTCGGTGGCATAGTAATAGAGTGCCAGGCCTGGAATTAGGAAACTTATCTTTCTGAGTTCATATCTGGTCTCAGACACTTACTAGCTGTGTGACCCTGGGCAAGTCATTTAATCCTCTTTTCCTCAGTTTCCTAAATGAGCTAGAGAAGATAATGGAAAACCACTCCAGTATCTCTGCCAACAAAACCCCAAATGAGGCATGAAAATGATTGAACAATTTAAGTACTTATATATAAAAGTGAAGAATGAAATGAAATGAAAGCAATCAAGAGAATAAATTATGTGACAGCAACACTAAAAACAACTTTGAAAGTTATAAGAGCTTGCATCACTACAATGATCATTTATGATTACAAAGAACTGATGATGAAACATAATATCAATTAAAGAGAGGTAATAGATTTAGGGTAAGGAGTAAGATGTAGGGTGAGGAATAATATTTTTGTTTATGGCTATTTGGGACATTTTTCATATTTGTTAAAAGAAATTTGCTTTTTCTTTTTTTTCAATAACTGGATGATAGGAGGGAAGTAAAGTATATTTCTGTTCATTTAAAAAATAGAGAGAAGGGAGTTCTATTTATATGAAGTGGTATTAAGTGACTTGTCCAAGGTCACACAGCTAGGTAATTATTAAGTGTGGGAGATCAAATTTGAACACAGATCCTCCTCACTCCAGGGCTGGTGCTATATCCACTGTACCACCTAGCTGCCTTGTGAAATTCTGTGAAGATAATTCTGAGAGACAAATTTCTGAGTACCATCCATTTGTTATCAAGGTTAGCAATTGCCAATAAATGAAGTCAATGATCTCTCAGTGATAAAAGACCCCAAATGAGGGTCTGTTATAGTATGCTAACAGAGCAAAATCTTGAGCAGCATAAGTGTGTCTTCTAATTGGCTGGAAAATAAAAACCTTTCACATCAGTTTGATATTACAACATTTGGATCTCTCTTTCATTTATAAGGCACCCCCCCCCCCCAAACACAAACAAGACAAGTGGGAATTTGGAATTGACACAACAGCTTATAATGAATCAATTTGATCTTTAGGTTATAGAATATGAGTGAGTGGTTCAGTTATAATGGTGATAGAATAGAATTGAGTAACTTGTAATGGTAAAGATAAGAGAGAGGGAATAGTAAATCTAGCTTGAATGAATCTTGACCAAATAGAAATAAAAATCAATTTTCAATTTCACAAATTATTACATGAACTTTCAGTTGAAAATCATTATTATTATCATTTTTTTCTATTTTACTTTCTAATAATAGACCTCTCAGGAAGCAGGAATAATCTGTAAATGTAATGTAAAAACAAACCATATCAATAAATTTAAAGAAAAAGGCAGGCATTTTATAAATACTTGTTGACTCGATTTGTTGATTGAATCTTGGCCACTTTCCTTATCTAGTTCTAGTATCTATGGTTAAAGAGCTCGCAAATATACCTTGATCAACTAGAGTTAAGATGTCTCCTGGTGGCTCTAAAGAAATGAGCCTAGAAACTAATAATGAGGAGCAATGCCCAGGAGACAAAATACAGCCATGAGATGTCCCAGACACTCCCATATATAGGAGATGCCATCGTACTCAGCGGGAAAGAATACCAGTCAGTACAGCATGATGATATCCCCTGAAGACATTAGTGATTCTGAAGCATGGAGGCATGATATGTCCTTTACCACGTTTATGCCTTAGTGTGTTCCCTTCAAGTTGAGACTTTCCTTCCCACTGATGAGATTTATATTAATGGGAGAGTATGCCTCATGTTTATAGGGGGAAATGTCTTAGTGTAATTTTTCTTACTATGTATTTCATTATGTCTTTACTTTGAAGTAATTGTATATACTGACAATCTAAAAAAAAAAAGGCATACACCCTAGTAGAGTCTTGTGAGTTCTGAGTGTATATGAACCCTCAGAATTCCTTAAACTTGGACTAGCTATTATGATACTCTCAGGTGTTTTTCTGTCTATGAGTTTGTGTATATGTTTTGCTTATAAATAGTAATTATAAATGCTTTGGAGATTGCAAGGTGCATCTCCTTGTTTCTTTTTAAACCAGAAACCTAAACAAGAACCAAGGATACAGCTGTCTTAGATGGGCAATTAGCAGATTCCTTCCAAGCCTTAATGTAAACAGAAGTTGCTTTCAACCTTCCTCTGAGGAAATGTCTAAGGAAAAATCCAATTATCATCCATCAGACTTCCTGAATCTTGCAACCTTTTACTCTCTCCTCTCAAAATCTTGCAGATGACTTTAGATAACAACTCCATTCTTGGTACTTCTAGTCACACAACACCCTCTCCCATTCTCCAGGATTCTTCCAAGATCATTAATTGTATTTCATTAATTACATTTACAAGTTCTTTCATCTGGGATATAATTCATCTGGGACAGGAGACTTGAACTAATTTAAAGCAGCTAAGTATTTTCTTTTTATCTCCTTACCTATCTTGGGCTTCAGTCATTTCTTAAACGCACTTGTTCTTTTCCTCATTAATGAGATCATACATTATTGCATAAGTTGAAAGTTTCATTTCTGGATCACCCTTTCATTTTAGAGCTTCAGTGTATGGAACTGTGCTTAACTTTTCTTTCAACTTTTGGAAATGTACTTTCTAATCTATAGAGCACATAATTGTGTTCCACTTGGCTATCGCAAACTTCAAAAAAAGACATAGTTATTTTTCTCCAAGGTTACAATTACTTCAAGTTACCAAAACCTTATTAATATCTAAGTTTTGTAACCATGATTTCCCCTAGATTTCTGCCCTGGGAATGTTTGAAAGAGAGTACCTTTACCAAAGCAGACAGATTTGCATCTATCTGAAAGATAAAGCTGATTTTAGTATGCTACATGTTTGAGTTTTACGCATATCTGCCAGTAGAAATCATATAATTGTCAAACTACTGAGTCAGGTCTGCACAGAATATTTTGTTTTATTTTGTACATATCAGCTATAAATGCAAAATACATTCCAAAAGCAAATTGAAATGTATTTTGGGTTGCTCCTGTTTGGAACTTTTCTTCTCTCTGTTTATCTATGCAATTGGAACCTTTCTCCTCTTCATGCCCACCCCCCCAACTCAATATAGGCAAATAGTATGGCACTATGGAAAGGGCACTGGTTTTAGAATTACAAGATCTATATGAAAGCCCTAACTCCAGACCTTACTAACTGTGGATTTCTGAACAAGTGACTTCCCCCCCCCCCAAGTTTTAGTTTTATCATCTATAAAATGGGGCAAAAGATACTTGTGCAATCCATTTCACAGGGTTATTTTGAAGGAAAGTGATTTTATAGTATTTTATGTAACTTAAGTGGGAGCTATTTTATTATTGAGTTGCCTTTTGCAACATTAGTAGTTGAAACATGAAAAATCCAATGATGCAGCTGAAGTTCAAAGATTACATCTACAATATAACCCATACTCTGTGTTCTGGATCTATTCTTAGATTATCCAGATTCTTCTTATTGTTTCTAATGAGTAAGTCAACAATTATTTATTAAGCATTCTCTGACCAAGGAAAAATTGAGGGCAGAGATAAAAGAACAAATCATTTTTATATGGTATTTTAAAATCCATTTTCTTATTTGATTCAGTTAATAATTTTATAAAGAAATATATTTTATATTCTCATTTTATAAATATAAGGAAAATGAGACTCAGAGGTGAAGTAGTTACACAGCTACTAACTGGCAGAGGTAGAATTTGAACACAGGTTTTCCAAATTCTAAGTCCACAGCTTGTTCCCATATACTACACAGCCCCTTAGATGGACAAATGTGTGATCTTCTAGCAACTAACTTATTGTGGTCTTTATAATTTAACTTCATTAGTTTGTTTTAAATGATGTGAAATAAGTTCCCAAAGTATGAAACACAACTCTATTTGAGCAAAAATACAAAAATTTCTGTATCTCAGATTTAGTATCCATTTAAATCCATGCCCTCATTCAGCATGGGCTAGGAGTCAGAAGACCTGGGTTTGAGTTCAAGAGCTTCCACAGATGAGTATGACCTTGGGTAAATTGTTTCATTTTCCTAGACTTCAGTTTCCTTACTTTAAAATGGTAATTAAGAATACTTGCACTATAGAGTTAGTGTGAGGATCAGATGCGATAATACATGTATGTAAAGTATTTTGCAGATCTTAAAGGAAGATATAAATAGATTCTCCCCATCCTTCCTCCCCACTGTTTTCCCTCTGGAATTTATCACACATTTACACCTTATAAGCCTTGCATGTTTGAATTTTGTGTCCTCCATTAGCATGCGAATTTCTTGATGGCAGGGACCGTTTTTTTCCCCCTTTCTTTCTATCTCCAGTACTAGCACAGTGACTGGTAGGTAGTGATTAATAATTACTTGTTGAACCATTGATATTAATGCATGTCTGGACAAAGGATGATGAATTTTCAGCCATAATACTAGCATACTGTTTGCTCAGTTATAGAAGGGCAGTGATCTCTGACAAGAAGGGATTGATTTCATGTATATAATCACAGATCCAAGAATCATCAAGCATTTTTTATAGCATTTAATCAAATTTTGACTGTTTGCTAAACCCTGGTTCATTAGTATTCTCTAAATAAAGGTAGTTAGTTTTGAAAATGATACAGTTATGGGGCAGCTAGGTTGCACCGAACCTGGGGTCAGAAGTACCTGAGTTCAAATCAGATCTCAAATACTTAACAATTACCTAGTTGTGTGACCTTGGGCAAGTGACTTAACCCCATTGCCTCACCAAAAAAAAAAAAAAAGAAAGAAAGAAAAAGAAAATTATGCAGCTATAAGGGGGCAGCTAGATGGCACAGTGGATAGAGTATTGGCCCTGAAGTCAGAATGACCTGAGTTCAAATCTAACCTCAGACACATAATAATTAACCCTCTGTGTGGCTTTGGGCAAGTCACTTAACCCCATTGCCTTGCAAATAAAGAAAAAAAGTGATATAAAAGTTATGCAGCTATATAGGCAAACCCTAAAGAAAATGATAGTGTTTTGGACTGATGTATTACATATAATCATAGAATTATGATTCATATTAGTATCCTTTAGTAGTCAGAGTTCTAATACAAGTTCTTTAGATAGAGGACATTTTTTCACCAGAGCAAAATGACAATCTTTTATCTTTTTTTTAATTTTCTACTAATACATTATATTTAAGAAGGGTTAATAGGTTCTTTGCATTTTTCTTTTCCTATAACTTTTATTTTTTATTTTTTTTAGGGTTTTTTTTTTTTGCAAGGCAAATGGGGTTAAGTAGCTTGCCCAAGGCCACACAGCTAGGTAATTATTAAGTGTCTGAGGTCAGATTTGAACCCAAGTACTCCTGACTCCAGGGCCAGTGCTTTATCCACTGCACCACCTAGCTGCCCCTTCCTATAACTTTTAAATAAAAATTAGGTTATAGTTTACCAGGATGATGAGCTACAATTTCCATCCAATATGGCTCATTAGTCAAATGCTACTATTATCTCTGGGTCTTAGACTGGATGATCTTGAAGTTACCTTTAGCCAAAGCAAATGATCATTCTATGATATGACTTTATTAGACAAAGTCTTGGGAAAAAAAATCTCAGCAAGATACTCAAGTCTTAGAGTTAGTTCAAGTACTTGGTTTGCCATTTAATAGCCATATGACCTAAGCAAGTCAAAGGTTTAAACAATTTTAGTTTGAAGAGAGCTCAACAGCCATCAGGTTCAAACCATTCAAGAAAAGAATCCTTACTAGACTATACCAACCTGACTACTACTACGATTAATTTTGGTTCCAGAAAAAAAAAGCATTTACAACCTCTTTACAAGAAGCATGGGATTATGGTTGCAGAATGTTAACTAGACCCTTTACTGTCTGAGAATTTCTCATTTTTCTTTGTACAAGGGAAGAGTGAGGAATAAATGATGGGGATAAATATGTGTGCAGGGATTCAGAGTAAATGAGTCTAATACTTTTTTTTAAAAAAGGTATAGGTAAAAGTTTTTACTTGTAAAAAACACTAAATGCTTATAAAATTATGTTTTAAAATCTTATAATTGCCTCTGGTGAGATATTGATTTTTATTTTTCATATGACACAATTTAGTATCCACATTTAATTATGATTGGTACTATAGCCATTTTAGAAAACAATTTGGAATGATACCCCCAAATTACTAAATTGTGCTTATCCTTTGACCCAACAATATCATGACTTGGTTTATACACTCAATGAGAATAAAGAAAGAGGGGAAGGTCCTATAAAATATTTTGAAAGATCCTATAAAATATTTATAGCAGCTCTTTCTGAAGTGGCAAAGAATGGAAAATTAGGGGGCTGTCCATCAAATGGACAATGACTGAACAAATTATGATATATGAATGTAAGGTAAGAAATAATGGAAGAGGTGGTTTTAGAGAAAACTAGGAAGACTTGCAATAATTGATTCAGAATGAAGTGAACAGAACCAGAACAATTTATAAAGTGACAACAACATTGTAAAAAATGAACAATTTTAATGTTATTTTATTTTTTCAAATATGTGTAAAGATAGTTTTTAATATTCATCTTTTTATAAGCTTTTGAGTTCCACAGTTTTCTACTTTCCTGCTCTCCCCATGACACTGAGAAATGTGATATAGGTTATACATGTGTAATTGTGAAAAATGAAGAATTTTGCCCACCTCCTGAGAAAGGTGATGGACCAGGTGGCTAGCTGGCGCAGTGGATAGAGCACTGGCCCTGGAGTCAGGAGACCTGAGCTCAAATCCGGCCTCAGACACTTAATAATTACCTAGCCGTGTGGCTTTGGGCAAACCACTTTAACTCCATTTGCCTTGCAAAATCCTAAAAAAAAAAAAAAAAGGTGATGGACCAAATATGCAGAATGAAATATACATTTTGGACATATCGAATATGTTTTAGTTGATTATATTTGTTATAAGTGTTTTGTTTTTCCTTTTTCTTTTTTTTTTCAGTTGAAAGAACTGGAAAAGAGAAAAAATGTGTATAAAAAAAAGTAAAAAAATTGAAACTGGTACTGGGCTGTCAGACTAATGTCAGAGCTGCAGTATAAAGAATTTAAACATTTTAAATAACATTTCAATATTGTTTACGTCACTAAACTCTGAATTAGGTTGCAAAAGATTGTCTAGATAAGATTTTTTTAATGGTTTCCCTTGTGATGGAGAAATGAATAGTGTTAACAATTTATCTCACATAGGAGTAGAATTTATTGTGATTTAAGTTAGGGTCCCCAGTTTTCTTGCAAGGTTATTGAACTGATGAAACCTTTCTCCAGGGAGATTTTTACTCTGCACTTAGCAAGTTCTGTAGAAGTAACCAAGACTATTCCTTTGTTCCACTTTTGTGACTTTGACTTTAGATAGTTCTGGTACAGACAGGGAAAAATAAATATGTTGCATTATTAGGTAGCTCAGTGGAAAGAGAGCTGGACCTGGATTCATTAAGACCTGAATTCAAATCTAGCTTCAGACACATAGCTATGTAACTCTGACCAAGACATTTAACTGATGCCTATCTTAATATTCTCATCTGTAAAATGAGAATAATAACAGTATCTACTTGGAGTTTATTAGAATCACAGGAGATAATATCTGTAAAGCATTTAGCACCGTGAATAGACAATTTTTGTTTTTTAAAAATGCTTCTTAGGCATACATGTTCTTTTCATTACACATTTGTAATCCAAAGAAAAATGTCCATGTGACCACATATATTGTATGTTTCTGGGTGTATATATACTTTAGAAAAATGAGACAAGTAATGTATCAGAAGTTGAGGCTTCTCTTGTTAATCTAAAATTAGAGGTGGAAATAGCTTTTTTTTTAAATTGTTAATTGTAGAATATCCTTTTCTTTAGATTAAAAATAGCTCCTTGTGTACAGGGATTAACTCTTCTTCATATTCTGTGAAATACCTCCCAGAAGCCAACACAGGGTCATGTATAACAGAGTTGCTGAGATTTTTAAAGCTACAAAGGGATCTTGAAGGTCATCTGCTCTGCTGTGACCCACCTGCTTATGAAATGCTTTAAACTGATTCTTGAATATGATACGTGGAAGAAATGCCTATCTTTTTATTTTATTATTATTTCAGTATTTTAAAATAGTTCAAGTGACTTTTGACTTTATTCTTCAGTACACAGAATAATGTGATTGTAATTTAGATATTATATCAGAAATAAGAGATTCTCTTAGTAAGTCTAATAAGATGGTTGGGGGAAAAATTAGACTTGAGGACTTGGGGAAGGGTTTTACAATCTTTTCTTGACAAGAGGAAAAATAGTAAAAAAAACCCCAAGAATAGCCTGACTGAGGGAAATAAGTGCTACTAGGAGACTTTAGAGTTCTAAATTTGAATTTTGGGTCTCTAATTGTAGGGCTAAAAATGTGAATCTGAATAATTAAGACATAAATATGATTATAGACATTTTGCCTTGTTTACAGGGTCTTAATTTAGTCTAGGGTCTATGAATTTGTTTAATTTTTTTGATAAATGTATTTAAATATACTTGGTTTCCTTGATAAACCTATATATTTTTATACTTATGAAAACATTATTCTGAAGAAGGTTCTGTAGGCTTGGCTAAATTTCCAAAGTAATTTTTTTTTTTAGATTTTTGCAAGGCAATGGGGTTAAGTGGCTTGCCCAAGGCCACACGGCTAGGTAATTATTAAGTGTCTGAGGCCAGATTTGAACTCAGGTACTCCTGACTCCAGGACTGGTGCTCTATCCACTGTGCCACTTAGCCATCCCCCAAAGTAATTTTTTTTTAGGTTTTTGCAAGGCAAACGGGGTTAAGTGGCTTGCCCAAGGCCAAACAGCTAGGTAATTAATAAGTGTCTGAGATCAGATTTGAACCCAGGTACTCGTGACTCCAAGGCCAGTGCTTTATCCACTACGCCACCTAGCTGCCCCCCAAAGTAATTTTTGACACAGAAAAATGATCAAGAATTCCTAGTTTCAGAGAAACACAACACAGCTATATATATCTACCTTTATAGTGTTTATGTCTCTAATATTTCAGCACAATGCCTGCCTGGTATATAGTAAGAACATAATTAATGCAGGATTGACTAACCTACTAGGTAGGTTGTGAAGTCTACTTTTGAAGGGTAACATTGTACAAAAAGGAGGATAATTTGATTCCTCTGGGAAAGAAAAATTAATTGTGGAAAAAATGAGACTTTTTTTTTAAAAGAAGAGTATTCAAATTCCTGTTATTCTTCAGAAAGTGACTAAGAAACTAGCAACAAAGACTAGAGTTCGCAATAGATTTTCAAGCCATCATTTAAAATCCTAGCTGAGCCCGATATGGTAGCATTGAGCTGAAATCCCTGATCCTGGGGGAGGCCTGAATTTGGGAATTTTGAGCTTCATTAGGGCTAATGTCACCGGACTGCTTAAGGAATGGTGGAATAGTCTGAATTGGAAAAATACTTTTATCTTGTTACCATCAAATGCCTGCATTGGTCTTTATTTTCTTCCTGCCATTACTATCTCCTGGTACATAATTGCTTTAACTGGAGAAGTTGTGGAGAGTTAGGACACACACACACACACACACACACACACACACACACACACACATATTATATATATATATTTTTTTAATTTTTTTTTGCAAGACAATGGGATTAAGTGGCTTGCCCAAGGCCACGCAGCTAGGTAATTATTAAGTGTCTGAAGCCGGATTTGAACTCAGGTGCTCCTGACTCTAAGGCTGGTAATCTATTCACTGCACCACCTAACTGCCCCTGGACTTTTATATTTTTGAACTGGTTGTATAGACATTAGTTGCTGATTAAATCCATATCAGGAAGAAGACAGATGACTGGTAGAGATGAGAGCTTTCTAGGAGGAGAAATCTGAACCTTTTTCTTTAGGAATAGCTAAGCTTCCATGTAGAATACCAATGGTTATTCCTCAATTGGGAATATTGGAGTTTTGTATTTCACAAATGGATGGAGGACCATTTCTTGAAATGGAGAATCCACTATCTATGATAATCTGTCCTCTAGGACTGAGTGAGCAAATGGTGGGGGTTAAGATCTTATGAAAGAATTTAAAAATACTCAACAAGATAGTGCATACTTAATCCAGGAAACCCATATAGTGCCCCCCACTATAAACTCTCCCTCCAGTTTGTACTTGCAAGTTCATGGCACTGTGTAAGTAAGTCTACATTACTAAAATTGTTGCTCATGACTACTCACTGATATGTTTACTTGGGGGTAGTCTCATATAATAAAAGTTAGTTGAAAGGCAATAAAATCCTGAGATGTTATCAATCATCAAACAACATGCATTTATCAAATACCTATTGTATACAATACAAGGACAGGTAGGTGGCACAGCAGATAGTGCTAGACCTAAAAAGTCTGGAAGACTGAGTTCAAATCTGACCTCAGATGCTTGCTAGCTGTGTGACCCCAGGAAAAGTCACTTAACCCTATTTGCCTCAGTTTCCTCATCTATAAAGTGATATGGAGAAGGAAATGCTAAACTTTTTAAATATCTTTGCCAAAAAAAACCCTAAATTAGGTCACAAAGAGTCAGACCTGACTGAAATGACTGAAGAACAACAATAAATAGCAGGACTATTATGTGGCTTTTTAAAGGATCACTGGGAATTGTGAACCCAATCCAAATTTTCAGAACAATTTGGATCTATGTCCAAAGGGCTATAAAATTGTGCATACTTTTTGACCCAGCAATACTACTGCTAGATCTGTATCCCAAAGAGATCATGAGAGGGGAAAAGACCCATATGGACAAAAATATTTATAGCAGCACTTTTTGTAGTGGCAAAGATTTGTGAATTGAGAGAATGTCTGTTAATTGGGGAATGACTGAACAACAGTGGTATATGAATGTTATGGAGTACTATTATTCTGTAAGAAATCATGAGGAACTGAACTTTAGAAAATCCAGGAAAAATTTGCAGGAATGGATGCTGAATGAAGTGAGCAAAACCAGGAAAACTCATTAGCTACAACTTTGTGTGATAATCAACTATGATGGACTTAATTCTTCTCAACAGTTCAGTGATCTTGGACAATTCTAAAAGACTCATGATGGAAAAATGCCATCCACATCCAGATGAAAAAACTATCTAGTCTGAATTCAGACCGTAGTATATATGCTATTTTCACTTTTTTTTTTTAGGTTTTTGCAAGGTAATAGAGTTAAGTGGCTTGCCCAAGGCCACACAGCTAAGTAATTATTAAGTGTCTGAGGGCAGATTTGAACTCAGGTATTCCTGACTCCAGGGTTGGTGCTCTATCCACTGTAGCACCTAGCCGCCCTAGTTTCACTTTTTAAAAACTTTTTATATGTTTTTGCTATCTCTTGTTTTTTTCAACTTTAGTTCTGATTCTTCTTTTACAACATTACTAATATAGAAATGTTGAAAATTATTGTACATGTATAACATATAGGTGGGGAGGAGGGAAGCGAGAATGGTAGGAAAATGTGAATGCTGGGGTGGCTAGGTGGCGCAGTGGATAGAGTACGGGCCCTGGAGTCAGGAGTACCTGAGTTCAAATCTGGCCTCAGACACCTAGCTGTGTGGCCTTGGGTAAGGCACTTAACCCCATTACCTTGCCAAAAAAACCCAAACAACTAAAAAAAATATGAATGCTAAAAACTATTTGCATGTAATTGGAAAAATAAAATAAAATAATATAAAATAAAATAAAATAGCTTAAAAAAAAGACCACAGGAACTTGATCAGTCATTGGCTAGTTGCTTTCTAATTATCAAGTTTTGCTATAGATTATCTTCACACCTATTAAAGGGCAAGGAAGTATAGATACTTTTAAAAATTTTATTTAAAGCCTTAATTAACACCTATGTGAGTCTCTCTTCCCTAGCATTCTTTGATTTCATCTATCAGGTTAGGAGAAAAATCAATTGATCAATTCCCTCCTACCTACCTACCCATATGATAAATTCTTTTAGTATCTTTTTAAACCATCACAAAATAATTAGTTAAATTATTGTTCATCTATGTGAGAGATTTTTTTTTTAAGGAATATCCTAGTTATTAGTTCTCTCCCTCATGAAATCACGTTTCTTCTTGTGGGCAGAGGCTGTTTTGGTTTTACCCTTGTTATCACCTGTACTAAGCACTTAGGACTTAAATTTTGGTGAATTGGATAAAAATATTAAAATATTCATCATTTAACTTTTATTTGGCACTAATTTTGATATTTCTTCCATTTTTTCACAGTATAGTGCTGTAGATACAAATCCTTTATCAGTGTATATTATGCAACACCTCTGGAACAGAGTAGTTAAGGTAAGCATATGATAGTATATTTTAAGTTTTAATTTTTTAGTTATTTTGCTATGTTGATGAAACCAGAGAAGAAGATATTGATTTGGAAGCAAATGACTAGGAATACAAACTGAATTCTTCTTCCATCTCAAAACAGAAAAAAAATACTTTTAAAGTTTAATTGATTGTAATCACAAAGTATCAGTAGATATAAAACAGGAGGTAAGTATGTTTTTTTTTTTTTGCCTCTGCTATACTTTTCCTCCAGTTCCTCAACTTGTTGACCTCTGTAAGATTTAATTATTGTTCTCAGGAGACAGTAAGAGTTATATCAACTAATTTTTTTTATATACATCATTATAGTCTTTCTTTATTAATTTGATTCTTCTATAACATTATAGGAATTTTTATTCTTTTGCAAAGGGAAATGTTTCTTTGATTTATAAAAGATATGGAGAGGGAGGATACCATTTCCTGCATTGTGGTTATTTTTAAAAATTATTAATAAATACAATAACTTCTGAAACTTAATTCTGAAATAGTCTGTCATCCATTCAACAAATATTTATTGGGTATTTACTATATGTATTACAAACTGTACTATGTCCTTGGTGGAAAATGGGGTTCATAAAAGAGGGTTTAAAAATGTAAGATGAATTCTCTGTCTTCAGGAAGATTATAATATTGGAAGTATTTGTATATAAGATATTATAAGGGAATCAATAAGGAAGATGACTTCATTTTTTCATAAACATTGCTTGCCTTTAATTAATCAATGCAATCATTATTACACAGCCTATTACTCTCACTGAATAGAAATTGGCAACATTTTTATTCATGTTCCTAAAATACAGTGTATTGAAAGTGACTTTAATTAAGGTCACCTTACTTAAACTAGAAGACATGTAGTACACCAATTATGGTTGATACTCAGAAGAAGATGAGGGATCAATGTGGGCTTGGAGATTACTGAATTAACATTCAGTAACTACTGTCTTCCAGTTCACACAGCTATTAATTAAACCAAATGTCCAGAAGGTTGATTGTGAAGCCCAATACAGTTATTGTAATTGTGTGGGTGCCACCATAGTTTTAGGTGGTTCGTTTGTGTCATTCTTAGAAAGTAACAGCTTCCTGTGATTAATCATTTTAAATTGCAGCTAGACTTTTGGAGATTACCATGTTGACTCCTCTTGTCTGGTCTGGACATAATAGGGACTTAATAAATGTTTCTTGATTTGCCGATTTTGAGAGACTGGGGAGTAGCTTGATATCTTGAATTTTTCATTTTAAAAATCAATAGAGCTGCTCACTTACTCAGATCAAGGAAATGTTGTAGTAGCTGCTCACTCCCATCAAAAACTGGTTGAAAATCATCATTCTGATTTTCAAGTGAAGATTAACTACAATACAAGCTTGTAGGCAGTGGAATACTGGAGCCAAATTGTTCTGGTTCTGATTATTAATAATTACGTAGCTGTGTGGCCTTGGGCAAGCCACTTAACCCCATTGCTTTGCAAAAAAAAAAACCCTAAAAAATAAGAATGTACATTTACAGAATGTACATTTAAAACTCAAAAATCAAAGTTATAGCCTGATTTATTGGTTTGCTAATTGTCTAGAGTCTTGACTTAAGAAAGTCATGGAAAAAAAATGTTAATAATGCAAATTAAACTTAAAAATGTGTCTGATTTAGTCCCCCTTCCAAAAGCTGGTTGTTAAACATTTACTAGGATGCCCCTTCTTGCATTATAAATTTAGAGTTAAAAGGAATTTTAGACAATGTCTAGTCCAATGTCCTCATTTTTTCAGATTTTTTTATGTATAAGACACATGGGAGCTACCAAAAAAACCCTCATTTTTTTAGAAAGTAATAGAACTTGAGTCCTGAAATGTATTCACAATTCATGATGACGATGATTTTTTTTTCTCTCCAGAGAAATATAGTGGTAGCCACTATATTTTAAATTTGTTTTAAAATTCAGATTCTGTGAACAGGGACTTGGAAATTTTTTGTTTAAAAAAAAGTATCTCTTTTGGTAATTGAATTTGCTTCAGTAAACCAATCTTATTGACTATTGATTATAATTCTATTTGTCAATATCTAGTGATTACTTCTTTTGGTATTTCTAATTCTTTACCATATTTTTGAATTTTATGATTGTATAATTTGACCAGATAGCATGTACCTAATTCTTTTTTTGGTGAGTGGAATCTGAATTAGTAGTTTAAAGTTAACTCGTTATTTCTTTTCATTCTTATGAATTTTAAATATGATTTTTCTTGTCCTTTTTGTATTTTTCAGATAGTGCCACTGTGGATTGCACCTAACTTGCTTACCTTTTCTGGATTTTTATTGCTTTTAATCAATTATTTTATATTATGTTTTTATGACTGGGATTATACTGCCTCAGGTAAAATATGCATATTAATTAGAAAATCCAATTTGAATCTTTGGATTATTCAAAGCTGTATTAAAAAACTCTTCAATCATTTGGAGTCTACACTGATTTTATATTTTGATGATTGAAATTCAAACTCACCTGTTGCTTTGTCTGAACTTATGACATTTATTCATTAAAAATAATATCATTTATATACCATTCTAAAGTTTGCAAAATGCTTTATAAATATTGCATGTGGTCCTTAAAGCAATCCTGGGAGACTGATGTTATTATTATTATTATTATTATTATTCCCATTTTATCAAAAAAGAAAACTGAGGCTGACAGAGGTTATATGATTTATTCAAGGTCACACAGCTAGTAAGAATTTGAGACTGATTTTTAATTTAGTTCTTCTTTATACCAGGTTCAGTACTTATTTCCTCCACTGCACCACCATTTCTGTACCACTTTAAGGTTTCTAGTACCCTTTTATCATTTTGTTTAATCTTCACAACAATCCTGAGAAGAAAGTGCTGTTATCACTCCCATTTCATAAATGAGGAAACTCAGTCTGAGGCATGGAAGTGATTTGCCCGGGGTCATACAACTAGTGAGCATCAGAGGTAGAATTTGAAGTCAAGTCTCCCTTCTTCCATGACTACTATGATATCCATTCCAGGTTTTCCACCAAATCTATCTGACTGTTCCATACAAATATAGATATAGAGAGATTTAACCAAGCACCAAGATTTTAATATTGTACCATTTTCAGATCCATACAAAGTTATGTATGCCAAGTACCAATTATTTTTGTCCTTGCCTTGTACTTGTTCTTAGCATGAAAACAGAAGATCATTTGTTCCTATTTGCATTTTAAGTAACAAAATTACATTTCTCTTAAAATATTTTCTAATTCAGAGTTTTAAATATACCTGATTGACTTTCTTATAAAGTCTAAATTAGTGAGATTTTACTAGATCAGAAGTGTGTAGCCATTGAACTCCCCTGCTAAAAAGTCTCAGTTGCTCCAGAGTCACTCACTCTGTGCTCCTGAATGAGATGACTTGTTAAACTTTTTTTAGGCACAACTTTGCTTTGTTGGGCCAGTTCTTTTTCTGGGCAGTAAGTCACCTGATTTTTTTTTTTTTAAGATTCTAGTAGACTATGAAAAAATTATTCTTGCATATTTGTGTCCTTTTTAATGTATTGTATGTAGAGTAGTACCTGCTTTACTCCTAATATGCAAATATTTTCAGTTATGGGCTATTACTACATTTTTAAGAATCCATTAATATATAATAAATTTTGGGGAATTGTTACTCAGTAATTTGCCATTCCCTTAAGCTGATGGATAGAGTGCAGAACTTGGTTTCAGGAAGACTCAGCTCTGTGAATTCAAATTCACTAGCTCTGTGATCCCAGCAAGTCTCTTAACCCTGTTTACTTCAGTTTCCTTATCTGCCAAATGATCTGGAAAAGAAAAACGGCAAAGCATTCCAATATCTTTGTCAAGAAAACAACAAACACGGTCATAAAGAATGAGACACAACTGAAAAGACTGAACAATGACAGCAAATTTGTAATCCCTCTTTTCTTGCCCAATTTTAATTTTTAAGGAATTATTTTTCCAGTGAGCTTTTGTATTTCCTTTTTCCTTTGGTCAATTGGACTTTTTTAAGGAGTTGGTCTTTCCAGGGGATTTTTTTTACATCTTTTTTCATTCTTTTGTTCATCCTTTATCAAGCTGCTGACTTTTGTTTCATGATTTTTTCACATCATTCATATTTCTTTTTCTAGTTTTTTCTCTACCTCTCTTTTTGGGCCTAACACTAATTCACATTTTTCTTTGAGGCTTTGCATGTAACCATTCTTAATTTGTGTTTTGATCTTCCCTATTTTCACAGTGTTTTGTATGATCAGGTTCTTTTTTATTGTTGTTTGTTCATTTTTCCAATCTATTTCTTGACTCAACTTTATATTAAACTTGGGCTCTACTCCCAGGGTGGAGTGGGCACTGTCCCTTGCTTCAGGTTTTTTATGTTGCTGTTTTCAGAGCTAGTTCAGGGTGAAGGATCTATAAATTTTAAGTACTTCCAAAGTAGTATAATCTAAGGAAAGATGTGGTCACTGTTTTCCAGGTCTGTGTCCTGGAACTGTGGCTAGGTAACTTTGAGCTCTGTGCGCTAGGGCTCCTCCTTGTCCTAAGTCTGTGATCCAGATTGCTCTATGGGCAGTACAACAAAGTATCAATTAATCCAAATGCCATTAATCCACTTCTGACTAGTTCTGTTCCCTTTACCATCTGTGGGTTATGAGCTCTGCAAACTGATGGCCAACTTAGTCACCCCCAGTCCTGTTGAGATTGCAAATCTGGACAATTGAGAGGATGGTAGTATCCCTGAGATTAGTAGGTATCAGACTCATGGTACCATGTCTTATTTTTATCTTCACATTCATCCTGCCTAGACTGAACCATGCTGAACAGGACTTTTACCTCCTTAGTTGCCCAACCTAGGAAGCTGCAAGACCTTTACTTCTCCCTAATGCCCCTAATGGGGATTTTTTTCTTGCTTGTCACTGTTACTTCTAAACATACCTGAAACCCAGCCTTCACATCAGAGAAATACTTTTCATTTTATCCTAGGACCTGCTAGTATTGGGATCTAGGCCTTCAATGATAATAAACAAAGTACAGATAAAGAGAAAAGGGAAAAACAGAATTTTGTACCACTCTTGCTATGTTTTTCCCTACCCTCATGTTAAGGAATTCCTTAACATATCCCAAGAGACAACAAAAGAAAGAAAGAGAAGGGAAAGGAAAAGTATGTTCTCTTATCATCATCATTGTTCTTACCTTTTATTCTATTATGGCTCTCTGACATAGAAGGAAAGGAAAAAAAAACACTTCAGCCCTGAAAGCTGAAGCTTTTCTTTTAACCACTATCAATCATTTTTTCCTACATCTAACTCAGCAGTAGGAAGGAAAAAAAGGAAAAGAAATGAGAAAGAATATGAAGGAAGAAAGAGAATAAATTTCACCCTGCTTAGCCACAGAATCTCTTATTATTGTTATGCCCCTCCACCACAACTTGTAACTGCTACTGCTTTTCCTGCTTTGACTCAATCTTGTCAGAAGAGGAAACTACACATGCCCTAATGGTCCTTCTCTGTGATCCTTGCTAAGCCTTCAACTCCTTTTTCATCACATCAAGCCCTCACTACTTTTTTTTTTAGGTTTTTTTTTTTGTAAGGCAATGGGGTTAAGTGGCTTGCCCAAGGCCACACAGCTAGGTAATTATTAAGTGTCTGAAGCTGAATTTGAACTCAGGTACTCCTGACTCCAGGACTGGTGATCTATTTACTGTACCACCCAGCTACCCCTCACTACTTCTTTTTATGTGGAACAATAGATAGAGTGCTGGACTTAAGAGTAAAAAAAGACCTGAGTTCAAATCTTCTAGATATTTGCAAGATATCTGACCCTGGACAGGTCATCTTAACTTCTCTCTGCCTAAGTTTCCTTATCAGTTAAAAAAAAAAGAATGATGATATCACTTACCTCAAAAGGTTAAGAGTCAAAGAGGTAATATAAACAAAGTGCTTTGTAAACCTTAAAATGCTATATTAGTGCTATTGATGATGATGATGATGATGATGATGATGATGATGATTCTCAGTCTCCAGGGGCATTTTTTCATCTTCACAATCAGAATCTACCCCAACTATCCTGGTTGTTGCCCCAGATCCTCTCCTCTAATTCTGAATCTCCTGTCCCAGAACATGAGAACATGAGAACATCACCAGTGACCCCTCTCTTGTTTCCCTTTACCTTGGTCAAGAGATGTGCTGGAGACCTGGGGCAGGGGAGGGGTAGAAATGAGAGTTCTCGCTTCTGACTTCTTATTTCACTTAGTGAGTCTTCAGTAACGCCATCAAAAACTTAGAATTTGCTGTCCTGTGGAGGTGGGACAGGAAGAGGTCAGTGATAAGATAGGGGCAGCTAGGTGGTGCAGTGGATAGAGTACTTACCTCAGAGTCAGTAGGATGGGAGTTTGAATTCCATTTGACATTTACTAGCTGTGTGACCTTGGGCAAATCACTTAACCCTGATTCCTTCATATCCTGGACCATCTCCTGTCATCCTGATTCATATCTGGATACCGGATCCAGATGACTGTAGAGGAGAAAATGAGGCTGGTGATTTAATCCCAGCACTCCCTCACTCAAATCCCTTTCAAGTGCATGTCATGGCATCACCTCCCTGAGGTAGTGGTCTTCTTTGAGAATGAAGGACAAATATTATTCATTATGGGCAAAAGATAAGGATAAAGGAAGACAATACATTTAGTGATTGAAATAAAAGATCAAATTCAAAATAAATAAATAAATTTCAAGTGGAAAGAAAAGAAGAAAATAAGAAATCAGATGGTCAGAGTCAGGTAAGAGCCAAAGGCAAAAAGATTGTCATGATAGGCATTATTGATTAAAACAAATAAAGAAAATCAGCAACAATGAATCCTTAGGATCTAAGGGGGTTGGCAGAACTAACTAGAGTTGAACTTTGAACTCAGGTCTTTTTTTACTCTTAAGTCCAGCACTCTATCTATTGTTCCACATAAAAAGAAGTAGTGAAGGCTTGTTGTGATGAAAAAGGGGTTGACTCTAGAACTATGTCAATAGCCAGAAGGTCAAAGAAAGAATACAAACCCAAGGAAAGAGTGTTCAGAAGCAGTCCTGTTACTTTTTAAACTGAGGTGGTAGAAGCTAGACCCTGCCCCCCCCACCCCATCATCCTTCAGATATCTTTGTTGTCTCTTGAAGCCCTTGTGAAGGGGCAACAATTTGTCAGGGATTTGTTTGAGAGGGATGTGATTCCAAGTTCCAAATTAGAAACTTCATGAGTTTTCCCAGAGAAATATTGTTTAAAACGCAGTATTAACATTCTACTTAATAATAATTATAATAGTTAACATTATATAGGACTTTAAGTTTCATAAAACTCTTTATATATCACATTTTATCTTTACAATATCTCTGTGAACAGCTACTTTTATCCCCCCCCTTTTTTTTTGCAAGGCAAATGGGGTTAAGTGGCTTGCCCAACGCCACACAGCTAGGTAATTATTAAGTGTCTTAGACTGGATTTGAACCCAGGTACTCCTGACTCCAGGGCCGGTGCTTTATCCACTGCTCCACCTAGCCACCCCTTATTATCCCCCTTTTTACAGATGAGAAATCTGGGTTTGAGAGAAGCTAAGTGGCTTGTCCAGGGTAATATAGCTAGTTAGAGATTGAGAAATGATTTGGAATTGGGTCTTCTTGCCTCCAAAATCCAATACTATTCCCCATGCCATCTAGCTGCCCTTGCAAACTATCATATTTAATACTTCTCCTATAGGAAGATATTTCTGATTTCTAAACAACTGAATTACAAATGAAATCACAAAATGAAAACTGCTATCATATGGAAAAGGAATTAGACTTATTCTCTGTGGTCCCAGAAGAGAGAACCAGAAGCCATAAGTAGAGGGTACAAAAAGATAAATTTAGGCCTGATGTTGGGGAAAATTTCTTAATCTTCAGAGTTATCCAAAAATAGAATGACTTACCTTGGGAGATAGTAATTTCTCCTCAGTAGAGGTCTTACAAACAGAAATCAATCTGTCTATCTATTGGTTGCATTATAATATAGATTCCATTTAGAAATTAAATGGACTATATCCTAGGTGTTGGAGTTTGAGTTGATTAGATTAAATATAATATTAATAATATTAAATATTAACAAAATATTGACAAAAGAAATAAAAACATAATACAGCATAGTTTTCTAAGTCAATATGCAACTCCGAAAGAGGTTTCTATTTGAGTTTGACACTACTGAACTAGATGCTAAATACACTCTCCAAAGTCTAAACTTCTATAATTGTTAAGTATTTAGTATTTAGCTCCCATGACTTAAGGCAGAATTCCCAAGTGATGAGAAGAGAACTACACTAGTGGAAAGGGAGAGAAAGAGAGTGAGGCAAAAATATCTCACATAATCAGGGTGTACAAGTAGACATTTATACAAACATTGGAAAGAGGTTATCTTCATCTAAACTGGACAAAAGAGAGAAGAATACGTATAGTTGGATATAGAAATACATTTCATTCAACAGGGAACAGAGGGAAAGGAGAGAGGGGAATTAAGAGGGAGGATATATTAACAGAAGGATGAAACAAGCAAAATAATCTCTAAGGATTCATGAAGATATTAGTGATTTTTTTTCTGAGGCAAAAATTGGGAATCGGGATGCCAGTCAACAGGGAAATGACTAAAAACAAAATATGTTATATATATATGATGAAATACTGTTGTGTGTGAGAAATAAAGAAGCGATGGTTTTAGAGAAATCTGGAGTCTTATATGAAAGGAAAAAAACAAGATGAGAGTTGGCATTTTGGTGGTGTTACAAATAATTTTTATTAACAAAAAAGACCTAAGTTATATAAAAGTAGCCAAACCTGTTCCTTCCTCTTTGTCAGATTCATTTCCCCCTAAATAATCTGTTTTTCTATATTAGTTATCAGATTGATGAGGAGTTGGGACTAGTTGTTAATTATAGGAGATCTCCTTGAGGCAGCTCTTTGGAAAAGAAATTCATGGCTACATAAATATAATGTTCAGCCTTAAGCAGTAGGCTGCATGGTCAGGGGAAGCAAGGTGATTGATGCCTGCAGCTCTTTTTGGTAACTAGATGAGTAATAAGAACCCATTGCTTTGGAAAATATTTTCCTCTCTTTACCCTGAAAACAAAACAAAACAGGAAACAAAAAAGCAAAATAAAACTAAATGATACTTTATTTATAATTTGTTTGTTTTGATTTATATTTATAATGATCTAGTTTGGACCTGGAGAAAGGTTGAGGAAAATGTACTTTCTTCTTTTTGCTGTAGAGGTGGGAGAGCATGAATATGCAATTTTGAATGTAGTGTTAATTGGCTTTGAATTGTCCTTTTTTCTGTCTTTTTTAAATTTTTGTTATAGAGAAATGGCTCCCTAGGCAGGAGAGAGAGAGAGAGAGAGAGAGAGAGAGAGAGAGAGAGAGAGAGAGAGAGAGAGAGAGAGAGAGAAGGTATATATTTAAAAAAACTGATAGAAGTAGAAAAAAGAAAAATATCAGGTTTTTGTTTTTTTTTTTGCTGAAAATATTTGAGTTCTATAAAACACAACTCTAGGTCTTAAGTAGAATATTTAAAACCGATAACTTTAGAGATACTCCAGTCCAGCATTTCCTAACCAGTGGCCTTAGACTAGCTTGAAAACTTTTTTTAAATTACATTTTTTATTGAGATATATTTTTAAAAACTTTATTTTAAAATAGATTTCTTTCCCCCTTTTCCCCCAGAGAATCATCTTATGCAACAAAGATTGAAAAGAGAACAAAAGCAGCCCAGCAACCCCCCCCCCCCAATTTATCAGTTGAATCTGAGAGCATATGCAGTGTGTCATGTTCTTTGTGTCTGGCATTTTCCCCCAAAGGAAGATGCCTTTTCTCCTTTCTTTGTGTCCAAGCTTGGTCATTATAATCATCCAGTTAAAAGTTCTGTTTCTCTTTTCAGTTTGTAGAACTTAGAATCCTGAAGACTTCTACTTCCTAAAACCTATAAACTTAACAAATTGATTCCTCTTCATAACATCCTACTCTACCCATCCTTTTCCCACCTTCTCCCCAGATTCTGATCTCCATTTTGGAGCTGCAAGTTACCTACTCTCTGCTATCTGTGGTTAGTAATAGACTAATTTCACTGGTTCACAGAATAACATGGGCTGGCAAATTATGATCTAATTCAGTTCTCTATTTTAAAAGTAAAGTTTCAGGAATACAAATATCAGTTGGTCAATATGCATTTATTAAGTAATTTCTATATGGTAGGTATTCT